>NC_135716.1:158197065-158497956 GCF_964656455.1 Halichoerus grypus | reverse complement strand
CTGCCATGTCCAGAGTTAGGCCACTGGGACCCTCACGCTCCATGTCGTGGCTGAAGACCCTCCTTCCATGTCTCCCTTCCCTCCAACTTCCCAACCAGAAACTATCCAGGGCTATTCCCATACCTGCCCTCCTTCCTCCCATCTAGGAGGCAGAGCTGTCCTTCTTGCTCTGCTGTCCTGGCCAGTCCTGACACAGTGCCCTCGTCTGGTCTCCCAGCCTCCCTGTCCACCTTGCTCTGCCAGCCACCTCCTCCCTGTCTCACACTTCCTCTCCCTCTCTCCTGGATGTTTCTTCTCAGATGATGAACAAAACTGAACATTTTTCATCTAAAAATAAAACCTCCCTCCCTCAACCCAATGATTATTTGTCCTCCCTCATTGCCTTTTTTCTCTTCTGTTCAGAGCCAGGTTCTTGGAAGGGTGGACTCTGTCTCCACTTCCTCACCTTCACGGATGCTCTCCCACCACACTTGTCTTCACTCCCGTGGAAACTAATCCCATTAAGACCTCCGTGTTGCTTTATCTGAATCTAATGGCCATTTTCAGCCTCTCCAGGACCTCTCTGAGCCATCTGACACCTGACCACCTTCTCTTTTATTGAAATCCTCTTCTCCTCATGTCCAATGTTCCTGGATCTCCTCTTGTCTTTCCGACTGGTCCTTCCTAGGCTCGTCTGCCTCAGCCCTTCCTCTCTTCAATGTTGGTGGTCCTTCAGTGTTGGTGATCCTGTCCTCAGCTCTCTCTCTGCATGATAACCACTCTCCCTGAGCACGCTCATTGCCCCCACCCTGTCCTGTGACCTCAGCCCCCACCAGTGTTCTGATGACTCAACAGCAGGTTAATCTCCCAATCCTCAGACCTGTAGACACAGACTAGCATGGCCTCTTGGTGACACTCAGCAGCTCAGAAAGGTGATCATTTTCCTCATGAATCTCCACTTCCTTCTGCATTCTGCTCAGTTCCAGCACCCCTCCAGGTACCCACATGAGAACCCTTTCTTTTTTCCTCCAACAGATCATCCAATTCTATTGACTCTACCTCTTACAGATTCCTCAATTTTATCTGCTTCTTTCTATCCCCACGGTAGCTCCTCTTCTCATTTAGAATATTCCAGCAGTCTCTTAACTACAGTCTCTCAGTGTTGAGTCTTACTCTACCTTCAACCTAACTACTGCCTAATTAAAATGCAGACTGCAGCTGTGTGAAGTTGTTCAGTGGTCTTTCTCCTGTGTTTAAGGTAAGCTCCAAACTCCCTGTCCTGGAAGAGAAGGCCTTTAGGACTTCAGCCCTGCACATCTCCTCACCCTTTTCTCTTGTTTTTAACCCTTTCAGACCTTTGGTTCTAACTGTGCTGAAAAACGTGCAGTCCCCTTCAACACAGCATGGTTACCCTTCCTCTAGAATGTACCCTGGATACAGATGGGGACTTGGGGTGCTTTTGTTATCAGTTGCAGCTCTAGCCCTAAAATAGTGCCTCACAGAGACAGCCAGGGAATAAATGAATGAATACTTTCATGTCTTTTCTGTGCATGCCTCTCCCACTTGATTCTACTCATTCTGTAAGACTCAGCTCAGACATCCTCCTCCTTGGAAAGCCATCCCTGACCTCAGTGGGCTGGATCTTCTCACACCGTTTCCTTCCATTCCCACAGCCCTCATATCACATTATTTCCTTCTTTTCTTTGGAGCTGTGTCTTATCTGTGTAGGTACCCCCCTGCCAAACACAGAATTTGACATACAGTAGTACTTGCTCAATAAATCCTTGTTGAGTGAATGAAGCACTGGATGGGGGTAACCAACCCCAAGCCTGCTTGTCCTCGTGCCCACCATCCTCCCCTTTCCTCAGTGACCACAACTCCCATCTCAGACTTCTTTTCTGATGCCTCCAACATGGTCCTTTGTGGCTTCATCATCCCTATGGAAGCTTTTCATAGCCAAGGGGGCTGTGAACTCTGGCTGGATGCAGCTGAAGACATCACTGTCCACATGTTCCTCTCAAGGGGGCTAGGACAGTTCCCAAGACTTGATCAGTGGTGTTGGGTCTCTTGGTGTCTGCCTCAGAGGATCCAGTATAGGACCCCATCTCCCTGGGGAAGGGGCCTACAAGATCCAAACAAAGAAAGGATCCAGGTGAGTCTATACTTACCGGCTGAGATTTGGGGATGCTTCTGTTCTAACAAGAACTCAGGGCACTGGCCATGGAAACTGGTGGGAACTCTGACATACCTTGGAGGAAGGCTGTGACTTGGGGGCACAAGGGATCCAAGAATTCACCCCAGGAATACCAGATATTAAGGCTAGTGAGGCAGCACAACTAACTCTGACCCCTGTCAGAAGGAAGAGGCTGCTTCTGGCTTCCTTTCCTGATCAGAATGGTCTCAGGGAGTGAGAGGAACCCAGCGCTGGAGCAGGACCCCATTGTTAGTCACCTAGCCAGCCTGAGGTCAGTCTTGAAATCGACTTACCCCCAAGCTCCCTTGCCTTTCCTTCTCCTGTTCCATTCCTCTGACCCTTCTCTTCATCCTCAACAGGGTCTTCACTCCCCTGCTTCTCTTGATCTCTTCATCTGTCCTCTTCCTCTATGCTCCCAACCCTGACCCTGTGGTCAGCTTTTCCATCAAATGTCTCACTACCTCTTAGCAACCTTTATGCCCTTGACTGCCCACAGCTCCTTGTTAATCCTGAACTCTGGGGAAACCATTCTGCTTGTTTCTCCTTCCTGGGCAGAGCCTGGCAGCCTTGCTGATTGAGCCTCCTGAAGATGGTCATTGGGATGCCTGTGTGGGACCCTCTCTAAACCTATTATGCTGAGTGGCCTGGGGTTGAGAGCTCTAGTGTGGCTGCTCCAAATCTTCTCCACTCTCCTCTAGGCACTGGTCTGAGATGAGTGAGGTCTCCTGGTCTTCTCAGAGAATAGGACAAGGAGAAACTGAAGTTCTTTCATTCCCCTCTTTTCCGCTTCAAAAACACTAGGCATCTTCATTGCTCCCTCCTGCCTATTGGAGGTAAGTCTGGCTCTCATTCTGAGGATTCCCTCCTTCTCTTCCTGTTATTCTGTTCTCACTCCTCTCCTGAGACATCTGAGACCTCACTCCATCAGTCCTTCCCTTTCTTGCATTTCCAATCTTTCCCTTTCAGTTGACATCTTCCTAGAAACTTATAAACGTGCTCAAGTCCTCCTGACCCCCCTGAGTGACTGCTCTATCTCTCTCCATCATTCAACTTGTCACTGCTGCCACTTCCTCACCACCCACTCCTTCCTTCATCCTTGTGCAATCTGGCTTCCGCCCCCACTTCTCTATGGAAACTGCTCTTCTAATTTCTCGAGCAGCATCCTCATCACCAAATTGAATGTGTTCCTGGCCCACAGGAAGCACCGAGAAGGTGGGGCCTCCCTCCCAGGACTGGCTTGGGCACTGGGTAAAGTCAAGACTGGTGAGAGACCATATCCAGCAGTGGTCACATACAGGTAGGTTGGTCTTCCAATAGCTGCCCTCTTGTGTCTTATACCCAGTGATCTTTGTGCGACCCTATTAGGTCAACAAACAAATGGCCTCTCTCAGTGGCATCACACTGGTTCACTTTTCTTCCAGCTTAATATCTCCAGTTCCTTAACGTCTCCATAACCCACTCCTGTTATGGAGAAATGCACAGGCTCCTCCCCATTCTCACTAGCCTCCTCTGGTGGAAGATTTGATTGATCAACCAAACTGATCCCTGCCCTTTCTATGAAGAACTGGTCAATAGCAGCTTCGTCTACTAAAAAGAACGAGGTATTCTTAAGCTATCTGTCATACTGACTCTGATCAGAAGCACGTAACAGTATGTCCAACAAGTGTGGCGCCTTGGTATAGAAAAATTATCTTTGCAGTGAGTCTGTATGCAATTGGAAGTAATATACTTCTACTTCTTTAAAAACATCCTGTAAATTTAGGTTCTCTTTTCCTTCATTCACCTACTTGGTGAGATATTACTGTAGTTCTACTTTTTGGTACATTTTATCAAGTATCAACAGGTACTTGATAAATGCTGAATAAATGGATAAATGCATGAATGAGTGAATAAGTATTGCAAATATCAGGTCTTTCTAAGTTTATCCTTAGACAATTCTCCCTTGATAATGCTAAGAATATGCTTAATATTAACCTTAGCCAGGACCAATCTTTGGAAGTAACACATATGAAGTTTTGTCCTTGATGAATAGAAAAATTTGACTAAATCCAACAGTGCCTAGAAGGGTTACCACTTTGTGGACAGTACTCCCCTGGGAGGACAATAACCTCTAGCCCTGTTCTACAAACTAAGGAAGGGAGCTGGGAGGAAGATCTGTAGAGACATGTCCTGCCTGGACATTCTTCAACACTTCCTATCTCTAAAGGGTATTGTGGGGGAAGTTACAGTGCTGCCTGGAGCACCAGGCTGGTGCCCATCGGAGTGACCAGCCTCCTGTGGAATCCTGCTGCCTTCCTCCCATTGATTTGGCCAGGATCTTTATTGTCTGCTCAAATGTAATTAAAGAGTCCTCTGATGGTGCCAATTAAAGACTCGGAGGGACGGGAGCGGGTGCTCACGGCATCACATGGTGCGGCGCGGTGAAGCTGTAAACATCCATTAGCCATTACAGTTCTCATTAGTCCTTGAAAAACAACTCATTAGTGTCCATAGAACTGACAGGTAAATACAGCTAATGGGCTAAATCTATCAATAAATTCATTGTGTGCAAAATCAGGGTTTCTGTCATTGTGCTGCTTACGGTGACTAATCAGAAGGTTAAATACTCCTCCTGCAAAAATATATATAAGTTGCAAAGCACTTAGCCTGATAGACTGTGAAAAAATGGCATGTGAGAAACTAATGAAGACATCAAAGGCTTTATTTATACGTAGGGTGGGTTCATTTCAAGTTCAGGTTGCTATGAACTGTCACAGCTGTTTAGCTGAGACTAAATTTTAGAAAGCATATTGATTTGTTTTAATTTAAACGGGGCAGTTTACAGAAGCTGTTTGAATCTGAAGTTATTCCAGAAATGATTGCTCAGTGCATGGTGGTGGTGGGGGTCTCAGCATGCTTCTGCTGCCCCCCCATAGGGTATCTCCGGAGAGGCTGCTCATCCTGCAGATGTTGGGGTGGAGGATCTCAGCAGCATAGGATGGAAGAGTTGGACTTGCTTTTAGGGCTCATCTAACCCCAGCTCCTCATGGGGCAGAAGGGAAACTGAGGCCAGAGAGGGCTGGCAATAGGCACAGGGTCATTTGGTGCATTAGTGGTAAAGTCCAGGTCTCTGAGGCTTCCTTCTGCCTAATGCTGCCTGTTTCTCTCCAGAGGAACCACGATGCTCCTGGGACAGACAGGGCCACCCAAAGATGAAGGCTGTCTCCCTGGGCATTTGCTCTTCTTCCACACCCTTGGCCTTCAGCTATGCTACTTTAATCCAGAGGGGCCACATCTTCCTGTTCTCTGGATTCATCAGTTCAGCCTCTGTCCTTGGACTTCTGTACTTTGGGAAGCAGTAGAAACTCAGCTGCCTCCTTCCAGTCAAGAAACTTCTATCTCCAGCTGTTTGTTTCCTGGACCTCTGCTAAAATGTCCCCCTCTCACCTTGTTTGATGGAAGGGAATACTTCTTGATCTCAAAAGGATAAAACTGGCAAGTTGTGTCTGACCTCTCTGCCCCAACCTGCAGGGTTTGTGAAATTTTCATTTGTAATCAGCATAAAAACCAGGAGATTTACACAAAATTTTGGCTTTCCAGCTTCTTCTGGGAAATTGGAAGATCTGGCCAAACTGGGCTTGATTTCCAGCCTGGTTCAGGTCACTGGGGCTGATCAGTGGTTGCCCCTTTAGATGGGGCCATGCTTTTCCAAACACCCTGGTGTCCTCTGGCCCGTGGCCTGCGTTAGGACAGAACAGCATCTCCTCTGATGGTCACAGTGACAGTCATGGGGCTGTATGCCACCACCCCTGCAGTGGAATGACTTCTGGGTGGCCCTGGTTGCTCTGTGTCACCAGCTCCAGACTCAAATCCCAGGCAGGAGCAGCTAGGTGACCGTCCTGGCTCAACCCCTCTCTAGCTGTAGGGGTCAAGGAGAGTAAGTCCCTGCCCTTTTAGCTTCTGGGATGTGAAACTGATCCTCCCCACAGGACTCTCAGAGTGATGGGTCCCCAAATCTGAGTAGGGCCTTCAGAGGTTCATAGAAATTACAAATGTCTACTCCAGCCTCCTTACCCATCTCCTTCAACCTGCTTTGTCCCCTCCAGTTCATGCTTTATGTGGCTTGTTTTAAAGAAGCAAATCTGAGCACGTGGCTCCCCTGCATAAAAGACTTCATCATTCTTCTGTTGTTTTAGGATAAAATCCAGAACCATCACAGCATGGCACAGGGCTCTGCAGCCCTGGCCTTGCATCCTCCCCGACTCTGTGCATGCCCCTCTCCTCTGCCTCGCTCCAGCCTCAGTGGCCCCTTTCAGTCCCTCCAAACAGCCTTATTGGCTTCCCCCTCCTGATGACCTGGGCACCTGCAGTTCCTTCCGACTGGAATGTTCTTCCCCAGATATTTGCCTGTCCAGCTCTTTCACCCTAACCTCCCAGCCTCTTTTCTTTCCCTCAAAATTGCAAAACTTATCTTGGGGCCTCTATGGTTTCTGTTCCTTCTGCTTGGAATGCATTTCCCTAGATCTTTCCATTGCCAGCTTCATCTCATCTCTCAGGTGCCAGCTTAAATATCATTTCAGAAAGGCTTTTTGCACCAGGCCCTCCCACCCATCACTCTGCTTCAGGGCATGGAGCGTGGTCTGGATTTACATCATTTACTTGTTGTGTCCTTGTCCATTTTCTGCCTTGTCTTCATAAAATACAAGCTTCATGAGAGCAAGACTCTGTCTCTATTGTTTTCAGACATAGCTTCCATGCCTAGACAGGTACCTGACCCATAGAGCTCTCCATGAATAGCTGTCACCTGAACTGCATCAGAGAACATCTCCCAGCTTGGCGAAGACCTGATCAGTTGTCAGAGGGCACTGGGGCCCAGAGAGGCAAACCCGATGTGACAATGAGCAAAGATGAAGCCAAGTGAAAGGGAACAAGAAAAGAAACTTGACCTTACTAATAATCAGGGGTATACAAACTAGAACAGCAGGATACCACTTTCGCCCCTCAGTCTGGCAAAACTTGTGTTGGAGAGGATCTGGGAAAATGGGAAGGTCAATGCCAGCCACCTTGGACAGCAACTCAGCTGTCTCTAAGAAAACTAAAAATGTATATATACACTCTGTCAGGGAGCAGTTCTGTCCCTGTGTCTGACCTGGAGAAACCCAGGTGTGCACAGAGATATTATACAGATGTTCATTCATCCACAAATGTTTACCACGCACCTACTATGTGTTCTACATACCAGGGATGGAAATGCAAGTAACCCCTTCCTTCATACAGCTTACATTCTACTTGGGGAGAGACAGGCAATAATCAATAAATGAGTAAATAAGTTGAAGAGTATGTTAGATCATGGTAAGTGCTGTGGAGGAGAGTGAAGCCAGGTAAGGTGTAAAGGGAGCCCTGCGGGACAGGGCTGCTGTTCTTTGGAGGGCCTTTCTGATGGGGAGACATCTGGGCAGACTGAAGCATGTGGATATGTCTGTGTGTGGGGAGGGGAAATATGTTGGGCCAAGAGACTAGCCAGTGCAAAGGTCCTGAGGCAGGAGTGGGCATGCTGTGTTTGAGGAACAGAAAGTAGGTCAGTGTGGCTGGAGCAGGGAAGGTGGGAGAGAGAGGGAAGAGTGGTTAGAGATTAAGTCTGAGGGGCAGCCAGAGCCCAGCTCATGTAGCACTTGTCAGTCGCTGTAAGGTTGTTGGCTTTTACTCTGAGTTGGGAAGCCATTGGAGGGTTTTGAGCAGAGCAATGACCTGATCTCACATTGTTTTATAAAGATCACTCTGGCTGCTATGGATGTATTGAAAGGAGACTGGGGATAGGGGCAGGGTGAGGGATGATGAGACTTGCACGAAGTGGAGGTGGTGGAGAAGTATCTAGAATTAATACTGGAGTTGACAGGATTGGCTGAAAATTGGATATAGCATGGGAGAAAAAGACAAGTCCAGACTGACGCCATGGTTTTTGGCGTGAGCTCCTGGAAGAATGGAACTGCCCTTTATGACATGGGGGTGGGGGGTGAGGGACTGGAAACATCAGGATTTGGGGTGCATGGGAGGGTGTGTGCATGTTACATTTAATAAGCTTGCTAGACGTTCAGGCGAAGGCGAGAGAAAGCAGCTGGACGTCTGGGGCCAGCATTGAGGGCGGAGGTCAGGTGGGTGGTGGATATCTGAGAGTCGGCAGTTTGTAGACAGTATTCAGAGTTGAAGGGATGCACGAATCACCAGGCAATGAGGGTGGGCAGTGAAGAGAAGTCTGAGGACTGAGTCCCAGGATCTGCCATCATTTGGAACACAGGGACATCAAGGGAAATCAGAAAAGCAGACTGAGAAAAAATGGCCCTTCTTAGAACAAGGACCAAGAAAGAGGGAAGTGAAAAGAGTTTCCAAGAAGGAGGTCACGATCGGATGTGCTAAATGACACCTACGATGAAGGACGAACCGGCGAGCGCCGCCAGAGGGATCTGGCCTCACGAGGTCGCTGGCCACCTGGCCAGGTGTTGTTTTGGTGGTGTGGTGGGCGAGAGCCCATGTCAGTGGGCTCAAGAGAGAGTCAGAAGGTGAAAATGTGGAGATGCTGAGTAAAAGCAGCTTCTTGAGGAGTTTTGCTGTGAAGAGAGGCAGAGAAGTGGGGTGGTCATGAAACAAGATGCAGAGGGATGGAGTTTTTATTACTATTTTATTAAGGTGGGAGAAATTACAATGTGTTTGTTGGCTGGTGGGAACAATCCAGTAGAGAGGAAAAGATCTGATGGTGCAGCAGTGAAGGGATAACTGTTGAATTATTTGTCCGGCAAAAAATTAGAAACAGTCTAAATGTCCTTCAAGAGACAAACAGATAAATGAAATGTTACATTCAAAATGATGAGCTACTCTACAGCTGACTCATTGCCTGGAGGAACAAATTTCAATAGCAAGAAGGGGCCTCTGTGGTATGCTTGCTTAAGGATACTTGTGCCAAGATCCCTTGTGCTGTAGACAGACCTTAACTCAGATCACACAGATCCCTCTGCCTGCTGTCCCCAAACATATGCCCCAGTGAGAACATGGTGGTGGCAGGCTATCTTGGAAGGTCTGTCTTCCTTCTGAATCCAGTGATGATGACGATGATGGTGATGTTGATAAAAATAAAACTAAAATAGCAGGCACTGAGTATGGAGTGTTTCATCCACTCCTGGCCCTCATGGAGCTTACCTTGTAGATGGACATTACCCAATTCTAACTATTTTTAATTTCATTTATGGTGAATGCTATAGAGTATCAAAGAGGGGCCTGGCCCAATCTAGAAGGGCCAAGAAATATTGTTTACGTTGGAACCAGAAGATGAGCGTGAGTGTGCCAGGCAGAGGTGGGGAAAGAAGAGAAGAAAAGGAGGGGAAGAGCAGAAGGGTAAGCAGAAGGGACCGCATCCCTCCCTCCATTGATTCAACAGTTCCTGAGCACCAGCCGTATCCTCGGTGGACAAGGCTCAGATCCCCGCTCTCTTGGGGCTACTGTTCTGGCGGAGGCAGACAGTGAACACATCAATAATGCCCAATTTCAGTTAGTGAGGAGTGCTGGGAAGATAATAAATCAGGATAACGGTGGTGGTGGAGGGGGGGAAGGGATTGGTAGAGCGCTTTGAAAAGATCTTGAGAGAGAGAGGTGACCTCTCACCTGAGACTGGCCGGGCACATGTCCCAGGGTAGTGTCCCAAGCAGAGGGAAGAAGAGATGCAAACGCCTAGAAGTGGGAATGAGTGTGTCATGTTGTGGGAACAGCAAGGCCAGTGCTGCTGGGCCTATGAACAAGGTGGGGCTTGGTGAGATTGGGGATATGGAGACCAGATCACGCAGGGCTTTGAAACAGTGTTTTAAGCTTCAGCAACCCTAGGTCTTAGCCGTGGATGCAAATGGCGTATTTCTTGGAAAAAGTCCAGGAGCCCCAGGTCCTCAGTGAGTAGGTGGGCTGTGGCTGGTTTGGCTCATCTCAGCTGTAGGGGCAGAGTTTCCCAGTGCACCCCCTCACCCCCGCTTCCAGCCATATATCTTACCTTATCACTCCCGTCCGTTTAGCATGAGCCATATACTCCACTCCAGAGGAGAACTCTCACTTAATTAATTTTAGATTTAAAGCAACAAGAAGTCCTTATATTAAAAACGGAGTGGGGGGAGAACAGCTTGTTAATTAAAATGTCAGTTAGGGTGTTCCTGGCGAAAACTATGATTAGTGGGTGTTTCCTTTGGTTACAAGCCCTTGTGCTTTGATATTTCATGTGTGAACATAAAGAACCTCACACATGCCCAACACCCAGAGACGGGCTACATTTCAAGGTGGTTTCAATGGGTCATTCTGTTTTGCGAACTCCAGTGTACCCCAGCCTTCTGGGATTGTTCCCCATGCCAGTCTTTCAACCTCAGACCCCAGACCTCTAGCCTCAGAAGGGTCCTCTCCCCCCCCCACCCCCCCCCTCACTGCACGCCATTCCCACCCGTAGGCTCCAGCTCTCTCTGTCTCTGGAAAACCTATGCCTCCTTTCAGGATCAGTGCTACATTTTGCAACTCCTTACTAAATCTCCCGGGCAGGGATATACCCTCTCCTCCTTTGCATCTTCACAGCACATTACTTCTATCTTTCTCAGAAAAAAAAACCTGAGAAAGGAGTTATTTATGATTTATTTTATCCAGCTACTTTCCAAGAAGGTTGCGTCCTTTGTTGTGGCAGGTGATGGGCATGGGGAGGCTGGACTGGCAAAACTGGGGGAAGCCAGTGCCGAATTTCTCTGCTTGAGCAAAGGAATCACTGCAGAAAGACTTGGGGGTGGGCCTGTTGATCTGGGAGGCTGACTGGGGGGTGGACTGGTGAGGGGCCCTATAGGGAAAAGAGGCAGCTGATGGCTGATGAAGTTTGGTGGGCTGTGTGGAGGAAATAAATGTTTCCTGGGGGATTTTTGTTAAGTTTCATGGGTGGTGTGCTATGTAAACCTCTCCTTTGTCTCCCTGTGACATCTTCTTGGTGAAACGTGTTATTCAGTAAGCCTCTGTGGAACTGGATTAAATTGTTTCTGGGGCGCCTGGGTGGCTCAGTTGGTTGAGCGACTGCCTTCGGCTCAGGTCATGATCCTGGAGTCCCTGGATCGAGTCCCGCATCGGGCTCCCTGCTCAGCAGGGAGTCTGCTTCTCCCTCTGACCCTCCCCCCTCTCATGTGCTTGCTCTCTCTCATTCTCTCTCTCTCAAATAAATAAATAAAATCTTAAAAAAAAAAAAATAAATAAATAAATAGTTTCTGGAAGGGTAAGTATCAAGAACTGCGAAGGGTCTGAGATTCACCTTACTTGCCAGCTAACAGGCTAGCCTGCCAGTGTCATGGATGCTGACAGGACGCAGGGGACTCTTGAATCAGGCACAAGGGACTGTGACTCATGGCAGTAGCACTGGCCAGAGTGTCAGCATTCGTGCTGGTTCTCGAAGCTCCGATTCCCACAGGCTGACACAGAGAGACAGCTAACACCTTCAGTACATGCAGTGGTTTCAGTACAAGTGAGGAACCCCTCGCTGAGGGAACCCGCATCTTTTATAATGAGCAGTAAGCCTGTTTGAAAGTTGCCCTGGAGGGGCGCTGGGTGGCTCAGATGGTTGAGCTTCTGCCTTCGGCTCAGGTCATGATCCCAGGGTCCTGGGATCGAGCCCTTCATCGGGCTTCCTGCTCGGTGGGGAGCCTGCTTCTCCCTCTCCCTCTACTGTTCCCCCTGCTTGTGCTCTCTCGCTCTCTCTGTCAAATAAATAAATAAAATCTTTAAAAAAAAAAAAAAAGAAAGTTGCCCTGGAAAGAGACATATCTTTATTATATTGGACTGCAAACAGACCTTCCCTGTGCTTGGAGAGAGATTCTGTCTGGCTTCTAGGGCTCTTCACTATACAAACATACTTTAAAGGACAGTCCCAAACAAAGGCAGTCAGAACTTTGCTTGCAAAGTGTGCAGAAATGCAAGAGACCCATGGGGAATTGTCTCCCCAGGGTAAGACGAAGTGCTGATCCCTGCTTCTAGGTGGGAGGAGGATGAGACCAGAAGCTGTGTATGACCCCTAGTGACATCTGGGTCCTGAGCTTTTATAGTAGGCTTTTGAAAAGAATTAGCTTATTATATGCTGAATCAGTTAGCCATTGCTGCATAATAAACCTCCCGGAACTTGTGGCTTTATATAAAAATTGCTTATTATTGCTCATGAATCTGAGTCATTTGGGAGGTACCGCTGATTTGGCCTGGGCTGGGCCGATCTTGCTGTGCTTTATTCTATCTCCTCAGGCCCAGCTGGGATATTGAGCAGACTTGGCTGTGCTCCATGTGGTCTTTCATGGCTTGACAAGTTTCCAAGAGACTGAGGGCCTGGGCCCCAGTCTTTTTGAGGCTTAGGCATGGAACAGTCACATTCTCTTTGCCAAGGCAAATCACAGGACTGCCCAGATTTATGGCATGAGAAATAGATTCCGCCTCATCTAAGAGGAACTCCAAAGTCACTTTGCAAAGGCATATATATATATATACAGAGGAAGGAATAACTGGGACCACTTTTACAATCAATCTATCATTTACCTTCCTTACTGGACTCTGAGTGCCTAGATGACAGGGATTATGTCCCATTTGTGTCTGTGTCTTGGTGACCGGCCTGGGCTGAGCATAGAAAATGCATCCATAATGTCTTTCAAGTAAGTAAGTGATGTGTAATAGGATGGATGAATAATACATAATGAGGAGTTGTTCTATGAACTAGATGGTCTGCCAGAGAGATCCACAGGGGGAGTGCCCTGGCATCTGCCCAGCCATTAGGGTGTGCCTGGTTCTCTTGGTGTCTTCTCATCCCCATTGCTGTTCCTTCACCTGGGACTTCATCATATCATGCCTGGTCTGCTCTGCAGTTTGGTTACTGTTCTGTCTGTTCTCCCATCTGTCTGCCACATCATCTCTAGAGATCATTTAAAAATGCACACCTGACTGTCACACTTCCATTTAAATCTGTTGCTGACTCCCCAAAGCCTAGAACACTAGTTTCAGCTCTTTTGCATGACATTCAAGGCCCTTCACTTGGGACTTGGATCCTGCACTTCCTTGCCACACATCCTACAGTCTGGCCACCCCAGATCACCTATAGATCTTGAACGTGGAGCTGACAGCCCCCTCAACTTGGGTCCCATCCATGCAGTCTGCTGTACTTAACCTACATTCTCCCTCTTTGCTCAAGTGTCACCTTGACCTTCCAGGGAGAGATACTGACCTACACTTTGTTCTCAGACCACTCCAGGGCCCTTTTCTGGTCACACAGATCTGGCTCCCTGGGGTGGGACCTCTGTCTCTTCTGGATCAGGAGCTCCTTACACATAAATGTCCCTCTCCCAGTTTCCTTGGGAACCCCCACCCCACCATTGCGAGTCACCCTGAGAGCACAGTGGGGTCTCATGTAGAATTGATTCCCATAACATTTGCTGAGCTGAGATTTCAGAGAGAGAAAAAGGAGGGGAGGGGATAGGAGGGGAGCACAGAGGAGGGAAGAGGAAGGGAGAGAGAGATTGCAGCTCAGGCACGGAAACAACCCTCCAAAGCATCTGGATCTGCCCAGCCTGGAAATCTGCCCTGGGGCTCCTCGGGTCTTTCTGGAACAGGTTCTAGCCTGTGGACTAAAGGCTTTCCACCCCCAGGCTCCTTCTGGGAGGGGCACAGACACCGCAGGGGGGTAGGGGAAGGGGCTCTCCCATTGTTTTGGTTTTTCTCATTTCTGTCTTTGTTACTAGCCTTATTTAATCTGTCACTTAATTACTGTTTACTAAGTATGCTTGTAGCTAACATGTATTTATTTACTGTGCACTTTGTCTGATTTTAGCAGATTTTTTCCCTTTTCTATATATCTGTATTGTTTATTCTAATAATGCATGACCAGGTTAAAAAAAAATTTTTTTTTAAATAAATACAGAAGAAATAAAAATCCCTTGGTATTTCATCCTTCAGAGATAACCACTGTTGACAGTTTGGTGTATATCCTTTCAGACTTTTTAAAAAATGCTTATATAAATATATATGGAGGTGACCCAAATATACCTAAGAAAGCTTTAAGGCTGGTCTCTGCCCAACAGTGCATCCAAAATAACCCAAATCAGACTCCCAGAGCCTGAAGAGTAATGTGAATCTTATAGTGCAGGGGCTTTGCAAGAGCCAGCCTTAGACATCTCTCCTCCCCACACGTCTCGCTCACCGCGCCTGCTAAGATGCTTCTTGCTTCCTCCCACTCATCTCTTCTTTCTTTGGGCTGTGCCCTCCTGAACTCGGGGGCTTCCCATCACGTAGAGCTCCCAGAAAATGCTGCTCTTCTGTGACTGCTGTCTTGTAAGAGTCCGTCCTCTTGGAATTAAAAAAAAAAAATCACTACATCTCTTTATCCACATAATAGGATCATGTTAAACACATTGTTGAGTGAAAGGGGTGCCTGGGTGACTCAGTTGGTTAAGCATCTGACTTGATTTTGGCTCAGGTCAAGATCTCAGGGTCCTGGGATCGAGCCCCAAGTTGGACTCCGCGCTCAGCGGGGAGCCTGCTTGAGATTCTCTCCCTCTCCCTCAGCCCCTGCCCCCCCTCCCCAGCTCACGCTGGGGCGCTCGCGCTCTCTCTCTCCCAAATAAATAAATAAATCTTAAAAAAAAAAAAACAAAACACCTTGTTGAGTTAACCCCGCTCTCTCATGGATACTTTTCCAGGCCTACCATTTCCTTTTAAAGTCTAGTGTACAGCTCCATTGAATGGACGGCCCATAATTTATTTAACCAGTCTGTTGCGCCTGGACACTCCAGTGCCTTCCAGTTTTTACTACTAAAACCAATGCTGTCATGAACACCTCCATGACTTTGAACTTTTATGCCTCTTCTTTCTCTTCCACATGCCCCAAGCCTACCCCAAATTTTAACTGTTCTAGAGAAATGTCTGACAAAGTAGTTTGTGTTTGGTTTTTGCCCAGCATGCATTTCCATCGTCTTCCTTCTGGTTCCTTTGGGAAACTCCTCTTCACTCCATGTGATCCAGGGGACTGCCATGATGCCCCAACCCCCGATACTAGGGGGTGGGGGAAGGGAGGAGAGGTGGTCACCTGACCAGCTAAACTCAGAGCACCCCTTCCTTCTGGCTTCACCAAACCCCATCAGCTTCCACTGTCCATGTCCACTGTGCCTGTCCTAGACCCAAGCTCATCATCTCTGCCCCCGGCCACTGCCACAGCCTTCTCTCTAGTGTCTCTGACTTCTGGGCTGTGCAGCTGTCCTCTAACCTCAATTAGTCCTCATCCCTGACTCTGTCTTTCTCGTGCCTAAAAGCCATCACTGGTGTGAATAAAGTTCTATCTCTTCAATTTGCCACGTAGAGCCTTTAGGACCTGGCTTCTCCTTACCTCTCCAGCCCTGGGGCTCCCCACTCTCTTTGGCACACAGCAAAATTCCCACCAGATTGTACCACTTTCCAGTTTTTGAACATGCCCTGCATTTTCCAGATTCTATCCTTTGACCATGCACTTTGTTCCACAGAAATCTCACCCCCAAACAATGTAGCTTGAGGCTCCTGGTCCCCAGCCTCCCCCAGGACCAATAGGAAATAATTTCACCTTCCTGAGGGGATCCCTCAAGATGTCGATGACCTTCCAACACTTCTGCATTCCTCAGGGATCATTGGTTAAAAAGGAATGGAACCCCACTCAACCAGCCAAGATAAGGGTGGATGGTGGCTATTGTAAGGACCTGGAGCTTTCACAGAAACCAAACTCAGCCAGACCTCGTGGGAATCAGAACTGCGAGCTGGGAAGCCGTCAGGAGTTGAGAGCGACTCAGAGTGGGTACCTGCCTTCCTGCATCTGCCGCCTCATTGACTTAAATGAGCATGATGGCAGCTGATGTTCAGTGCTTGTCCCCTCCCTGCCACTACTCTGGAAATATTCTCATATTTGTACCTACCCCCCCGCCCCCACAACCCACCCCAGGATATAACCCAGGGCTTGGCACATTGTGAGCAGGAAAAAGCACGCTAACATTTTAGTACTTACCTGTGGGACATACGGGATTTGTGTTTTTATTTTATTCTTGTTTAAGCTCCCAAACCCTCCCCTCATAGGTACTATTATTTCCCCCATTTAACAGATGAGGAAACTGAGGCAGTACTTTGCCAACTGACAGCCTAGCGTGTGAGAGGACTGGGACTTGATTCTAGGCCCCCTTGAATGAATACATTACCTTCTTAATCAACAGAAGGGATCTTAAAATCATCTGTTCCAGGTTCTGGCCTCCAGAGCAGGAGCCCAGAACCCCTTCCAGAGAGGCAGCCAGCTATTTTCATCTTAAACATCTCCAGGGTGACCCCACCTCCCATCATTCCAGTGATTTCATCCCCTCCCTCAAATATCAGGCACTTCTTCCTTGCATCCATTCATAACCTCTTGTGTTGATTTAAAAACACTTCCTGCTTGTCAGGTGTCCTCAGACTTGAAATCAACTCTTAAGAATCACTTGTTCTTTTTCAACAACCCTGTGAAGTAGACATTTAAAATTCCCACTTGATAGATAAAAATCTCAAGGCCCAAGAAGGTAAAGCAAGCCGCCTAGGGTCACACCGGCCACACGTAGCGGGTACAGAACTCGAACCCGGGATCTTGAAGTCTAAATGTCCCCCTCTAGCCAGTTCACTTCACACCTCCCATGGGGTTTAAGGCTGTCTGGTCTGTCTGGGACCATTGAAGAAAGAGGCCTGGCTGCTTCCAAACTGGGTAAGAGAAAGGGGAGTAAATAGCAAGGTTGGGAGAGTGATGCGTGAGAGGGAAAGAGCTGTCTCTAAGGTGCAGGGAGGAGTGGGGGGAAGGGAGGGGTGGGGGAGTGGAGGAATCAGCCCAGAGACTGGGAAGAATGAAGAAAAACCTTGGTGGTGAATGCCCAAGCTTTTACCATGGCCTGCAGGCTGGGTGGGCCATACTACTATGCCAGAACAACAAGCTAAAGCCAGGACCATCACAGGCAAATGGGGATGTAGGGTTAGCCTGCCTTAGAAGGTTCTTCATGATCCGCCTCTCTCCAACCCCTCTGAACGTTTCCCCTCCTGCTCCCTCTCTCATTTACTATGCCCCAGCCCTACTGGCCTTCCTGGTCATGTCTGAAATTACTGGGGTGTTGCTACCCCAGGACCTGTGCACCTTCTTCTGTTTGCAATGCTTGTTCCCCAGATCTTCTTGTGACAAGCTCCTCTTGTCATTCAGGTCCCAGCTCACATGTCATCTCCCAGGAGAGGCTTTCCTAACTTCCTAATATGAAGTAGTCCCTTACCTCCAGAGACTCTCTAGTCAAATTATCGATTGCTGTGTAATAAATAAACACAATATTTAGTGGCTTACAATAACAATAATCCTTTTTTGTTGTTTAACCTCTTACGGTTTCTGTGGGTTTGGTAGGGCAGGCTGGCTCAAAATCTCTCAGGCAGTTGCAGTTAATGGTGCTTGCAGCTGGAAGAGTGGAGGGCTGGGGCAGCTGGAGGCTGGCTGGGCATCTCCCCCTCTCTCTGTTTATGTAATCTGAAGGCATTTTCTTTTTTAAAGATTTTATTTATTTTTTGACAGAGAGCGAACGAGAGAGGGAACTCAAGCAGGGGGAGTGGAAGAGGGAGAAGCAGGCCTCCCGCCGAGCAGGGAGCCCGATGCAGGGCTGGATCCCAGGACCCTGGGATCATGACCTGAGCTGAAGGCAGACACTTAATGACTGAGCCACCTAGGCACCCCCTGAAGGCGTTTTCATGTGGTCTCTTGGAGAAGGCTAATTTGGGCTTCCTTACAACATGGTATGTCAGGACAGTTGGTCTACTCTCTGGACACCAGGGGCTTCAGAAGAAATGTTTTATCACACAAGGTAGACACCACATCATCTTTTATGACTAGCCTTGGAAGTCACATGGCTTCCCTTCCGCCACATTCTATTGGTTCCTAGTGAGTCACAAGCCTTCCCAGATTCAAGGTGGGGGATGGGAATTAGACTTTATTTCCTTATGAGCTGAGGCAAGGTTCTAGAAAGACACATGAGATCAGAGATATTGTTGTGGCCATCTCTGGAAGATAAAGCCTGCCATACTGTTGTAGCGCCCTGTGAGACTTCGTGCCTGAAATTGCCTTAATCATGTATTTTTGACCTATTTATTATCTTTTTATTACCTCCCCACTCCCACTCCACTAGGAAATAAGATCCATGGAGAACGAGACCTTTTTTGTCTGGTTCACCTCTTGTCTTCTTAGTGACTGCCTTGTAAAAGGCACATAAAAATTTCATTGAAGCAAATGAGTGAAATGCTACGGGGTATACCAGAAACCAGAGATGGCCTCCCAGGGTGCCTGAAGCTGTAGTTTGTGAGCAGTTACTCCTAAAAGCGTCATTAGATACTCTTCAGAATTGTTTTCGCGGACGTGGGGCTTATGCTTCAGTAGTCTGGGTGTCCCAGACCCCAGGCTCTGCTGCCCCCCCCCAGCAGCCCAGTGGTCCCTGGTGCTAGGGCACACACACAGCAAGGAGTCCTCTTTGCTTTTGAGCCCCCCCCCCCCCAGAGGGACCAGCATCCCCGAGTATCTGCCTCCAGCCTCACCCTAGTTTGCAAACACTTTCTGTCAGCGAAAGACACCATTTTCTCAGGAATCCTGACTCAGGGGAAAGTGCCCATCTACTCTGGGCCCCTAGACCCTCTGTGATATCATTCCTGCTGGCTTTGTTTGCCTATTTCTTTTAGACCAGAAAGAAAAAAAGCCTATTTTACTGAAGCTTTTCTACAAAGGCCGTCTATGAACCCTACCCTGAACTCGTCCTACAAACAGTTATTAATGGGTGTATTAGTCAAGGTTCCCTAGAGAAACAGAACCAACAGTGAATGTGTGTGTGTGTGCGTATCTATCTATATATCTCTATATAAATCTATCGATATATAAATATATAGATATATATCTATATAAATAGATATAAATATATAGATAGATATAAATATATAGATAGATCTCTCTATATAAATAGATAGATATAAATATATAGATAGATCTCTATATATAAATAGATAGATCTCTGTATAGATAGATAGATAGATATAAATAGATAGGTAGATATAGACACAGAGATATAGAGCTACACAGAGAGAGCTTTATTTTAAGGAATTGGCTCACATGATTTTGGAGGCTTGGCAAGTCCAAAATCTGCAGGAGGACCATCAAACTGGAGACCCAGGGGAGTTCCAGTCTGGATCCAAAGGCCATCTGCTGGCAGAATTCCCTTTTGCTCAGGGAAGTCAGTCTTTGTTCTATTAAGGCCTTCAACTGATTGGATGAAATCTGCTTACGTTATGGAAGGAGATCTGCTTTACTCCAAATCCACCAATTTAAATATTAATCTTATCCAAAAAACACTTTCACAGAAATATCCAGAATAATGTTTGACCAAATATCTGGGCACTGTGGCCCAGATAAGCTGACACATAAAATCAACTATCACAATGGACCAAAGCAGACAATAGAACTGAAAAAGACCCAGTCCTTGTGAAACTAATATCTAACAGGAAAGCAAAATAACCACCTTAATGGTTCTTAAATATACATTCTATTGCATGATATTTCAGAGTCATGTCCTGGGGAGCTCTGATTTGGAGGCAGGTGGTCCATAGGTCCCCCCACTTGTCCTGACACTAGCCTAACCCAGGCCATGATGAAACAGAGGTAGGAGAGAAGCATGTGGTTCATTGTGAGGTTTGGGAAAGAAGCTCTTCTGGATGGTTGGTTGTAGTCGGGCCCCAAGATGCCAAGAGTGTAAAGGTAAGGTAAGAGTGTAGAGGGTAGAGGAGGAGGTAATAGGAGATGTGGCTGATTATGAGGTTGGAGCCCATCAAGGCAGTGTGTTGGGTGTTTAAGGCCATGGGTTTTAGAACTGGACAAACTTAGAGTCAGATAACCTCACTGAGACCTGGGCTCTGCATCTGGGGAAAGAAGGGTGGAGGGATAGTTGTATTGTATTAGTCTCCTATTGCTACTGTAACAAATTATCACAAACATAGTGGCTTAAAACAGCATAAATTTATTATGATGCAGTTTAGAAGTCCAAAATGGGTCTCATGAGGCTAAAATCAAGGTGTTGGCAGAGCTGTGTTCCTTTTAGAGGCTCTAGAGAATTTTTTCCTAGCCTTTTTCAGCTACCCACAATTTTTGGCTTATGGAGGCATCACTCCAACCTCTGCTTCTATCATCCCATCTCCTTCCCTGACTCTGGCCCTCCTGCCTCCTTTTTATAAGGGAGATTACACTGGGCCCACCCAGACAGTGAGGATAACCTCTCCATCTCTAGATCCTCGACTTAAACACATCTGCAAAGTCCTTTTTGTCATGTGAGGTAATGCACACACAAATTTTGGGGATAGGACAAAGACATCTTTGTGGGGCTATTATTCTGCCTACCACACCCACTTCACATTATAAAGATTAAAAGAAGTGATGAATGTGAACGCCTGGCACGTGGTACCTGCTGGATATGACAGATGTTACTATTCTTATAAAGAGTTCTGAATCCACAGCAAGAAGCTTGGGCCTCATCCTGAGAAGTATGGGGGTAAATGGAGACCCCCTTCCCTTAAAGAATCCTGGCAACAAACAGTAGATAGGAGTTTGGCTAGGATGGAGCACAGGGAAGGGAAAGATACTAAATTTTAGTCTTTTTTTTTTTTTCTTTTACAATGAGGCTTTAATCCTTTAAGAATGACTTACCATCTCTTCCTAATATGTGCCAGACCACGCTGGAGAGGGAGGCCACTGAGAAGGTGTTTGCAGGGTTTGTTCCTGACACTGTCTTTCTGTAAGTGACATGGAAACTGGACATCCTCTGACTTACCCACCGTCTTCCTTCTCTGGTTTCCCAACATTGCTTTGATTTTCAGTTTAGCCAAATTTCCAGTCTTCCTTCTTTGCTGCATAGACTCTGCTTAATGCTGTCCTATCTGCCCAGAGTCTCCATGGACTAATAAGCCAGCAGTGGGCATTTACATTCCCCCCCCCCCCGCCCCGCCCAGTCACACTCACAGGCAGCTGCAACCAAGGGCACTTGTTCCAAGAATTGGCCTCCTACATACAGACTTTGTTCCTGTAGCCAGACCCCAGATCAGCATCCAACGTCACAGAGTCATGAGACTGCTTAAGATCACCAGTTACCTTCACATTGAGCAGGTGATCTTAACCTGATCCCAAGGAAGAGCAGCTGCCCCTCAAACTGTAGGCAGGATTTGAGGAAGGGATATGCATTTTTTCTAAGAAGAGGAGCCATCGTTTTCATCAGATTCTCAAATGGATCTGTGAACCCCAAATTATTCATAACCACAGAAAGACACGTCATCACTTATATCTGTGACCCTCATTGATCTTTTTTAGTTGCTTCTACAGAAGGTTCAGACAATCCTATGACCCAGCAGTGTCGAGCCGAACCAAATGCTGTTTCATGTTAGTTGGGAGAGGCTCCTGCCTGCTCTGGTTTTTGAGGAATATAATTGCCCAGCAGACCCAGAGCTTTCTCTTTTCTGCTGAGCTCTGCCACTCAGACCCCCATTCATTATGTGGGGGCTTATACACGGAGGCCCCGGGAGAGGGGGATGGCCTGCCTCCACTCCAGATGCACATGGTCCCCCTGGTCATGCCCTCTATTAGAGCATGGCTGGGCAGACCCCTCGGCCTTTCTCCAGGAATTTGAAGGGATCAGGATGAAGGCTGAAGCTTAGATTTTTGAGTAGAGGTAATTTCAGAAGGTGGAATCATAGCTTAAGGAACCCTCTGGAGAATTTTCCTGATGCAAAGCTAACAAGACATTGTGATAATTTCTCTGGAGCTGGCCTCATTCCAAGTTGGATTTTAAACACAGATTATAAAGCAAACACCATCCCCCACAAGTATTAAAGGAGGGGAAAATAACAGAACGGGGGCTGCAAAAATGGTCTCTATTGTGGGACCAAAAGCCGTCAATCATGCAGGCTGACAGGCGTCAGAGATTGACAGACAGGCCCTCACTCCTGACTTCAGTTATCAAGGGGAATGGGAAAAGTGTCTGCAAGAACATGTTAAATTGCCAAAGTCATTACCAGTCACCAATTACCAAAGAAAAGATAACAAGGTGTATTTTAGAAAAATCGATGCAACAACATGCATTTCAATACAGCGAGTTTTTTAGAACTTTTGAAAACAAAACGAACTATTTAGGGAATACACAATAGTTTTCAGTGAATACCAAACACTGGGCTTTGTGGAGTCATCAATATTCACTTTAGATTTGGCTCTGCTGAAGAGGAGCAAAGATCAAGCAGTAAACTAATATACTTCATTTTTTTCCCCTCTAGTTCCACCCAAAGGACAAAAAGATGACTGGAGGGCCAGGTGGCTATCTTGTGAACTCCCCCAAAGAAAGGCTGGCTGGTCATTAAGAGTACCTTCTGAGGCCCTGGGCATGGACAGGGCACAAGTCAAGTAGGCAATGGTCTACTGAGGGGATGTGGGAGCTGTCCCATGGGACCCTTCCTCATGACCCGGCAGAACTTCCTAATCACCTGCTCTGAGCCCTGCTGTGGGTGGACCCTGGGGACGAAGAGATGAAAGACATAGTTCTTGCCCTATTGGGTCTCTCAGTCTGGTGGGGGAGGCACATGACCCCAGTGAATTAGGGGACAAAGCAGACTGATGAGAGTCACCAAAGAGAGGTATGAATGAAGTGCAACAAGGCAAAGGGCATGGGAGAGGCCACAGTAGCCTAGAAGAATCGGAGAAGGTGGTGGAGAGAGGGGAGAATTTGAGCTGATTCTTGGAGAATGAGGACATCTTCCTTTGGATGCAAACACCTGAGAGGAGCACAGCAAGATGTAAGTGAAAAGCCTTGAGTACGGGGGGATAGTGAGATGACAATAGGAGGGAGGAGTGAGCTCCATTGTGGCAAGCCTTAAATGACAGGCTGAGGTGGCAGCCGTTTTGTAGGCAAGAGGAGCCATTGCAAGTTCTTGAGCCGGGGAGGTCAAATGAACAGAGTTGTATTTAGGGAGACAGCTCGGCAGTGGTGCAATGGATGGCCCAGGGGATAGCACTGTGGAGGATTGCTGGGGTATATCCTATGAGAGGGGCTGAAGTCCCCGAGAAGGATGGAGGGGCAACAGAGAAGACCCGAAGGACTATCATTATATCACATGCATGAGCCTGAGAGGTCTCTCACTGATCTCTGCTTCCAACAAGATTTCTCACCCTCAGGCTCTGCCCAGGTACCATGGCCTCCTGCTGCCTCTTCCCATCCACTGGTAGACCATCTCCCTCCTTCTCTGAGCTTGGAGGCTCTTTGTTGATCTGCCCCGTATGTTTGAGTTATATAGAATTGCCACAATAGTCCAAGTTAGCAGTTCTGCAAGGACAGAACCCTGTCACGTGCATCTCTGTGGTTCTTCCAGCAACAGTGCAGCCCTCCTCACAGCAGAGGGAAAAGTGAAAGAGCAAAGAATCTCATGGTAACGCTCAGGAAAGATCAGGGCTGCTGTAAATTCGCCCAATAGGCCACTTGGATCCAATTTGCCAAAAGGACCTTTTATGACTGGTTAAAGTTAGACTTAAAAAGCTTTCCCGAGCCTGCAGTAGAATAGGACCTGGATGCAGTAGATTGGGTACCCAGAGAGAGAGAAAGAGCTGCTGGGCTTGAAACATAGAAAGTAACAGGTGAGAAGAAGAGGCATTGATAGCATTTGAAGAAAGCAAATCCTTTCCGTATGATTGGTAGGTGGCGTGACCATATCATTAGTTGTCTAAACAGGGTCACTTTTGAGGGTGAAAGGGGCACCATCTGTAGTTACTACATGACAGAAGGTATAAATTGGGATTGTCCCTGAAAGAATAGAATGTAGGGAACCCTAATGATAGGCACGGCAGCTAGCATGTCTCCCTGCTCCCCCCACCTCACAGCTCCTTATATTTTATAGATGGTGAGAACTTCCTCTTTTAGCCTCTCCTCTTTCACCTCTTCCCCAGGACTTACCTGCATCTGGGTAATTTAGAATGAGGACGGAGTGTGGCTCAGCCCCTTCCAGGTCCCATCTCTTTTGGAGCATCTGTGCTCTGGACTGGGGCACCCCCTCTTTCTCCACGTGATCAACTTGAGGGACAGGTCCGCACTTGAGGAAGAGGCTGAGATTGTCTAGTAGGCCAGTGATTGGAGAGGGAGGGATAGTAGGGAACCCCAGCTGACCTCTAACCTAAGCCTTTATTAGCCTTTGCAAAGCTCTGATCCCAGAATCTCTTTCTCAGTTGGTTCTATACTCAGAACAGTGTGACTCTCACTCCCCCAAACCAAATAACTGTCCTAAGCAGAGGCTGGGAGTTTGCAGAATCTGATCTCCTACAAGGATGTGGGGAGCCATTACAGACAGGGACTAGACAGGACCCATGCTGAAGGATTCCTAGAATGTGAGCAACACGAGAGAAAGAAAAATCTGGGAAGAACTTGTCTTTATGTCCATATCTGAGTGTGAGTTTTTACCAGTTTATTTGGGGAAGGATATGAAAATTAATGATCAGAACCCCACAATATATATGTATTTTTAAAATAAAATTTATTGAGGTAATAAATTACATGAGATAAATGAACCCATTTGAGTTTTGACAAATGTACACTCCTGTGTAACCACCACACCAATCAATATATAGAACATTTCCATCTCCCCAAAAAGTGTCCTTGTGTCCCTTCTCAGTTAATCCTTCCCCCCCAAATTTCCCTCCCCAGGCAACTGCTGGTGGGATTTCCATCATTATAGACTAATTTTATCTGTTCTAGAACATCATACACATGGATTCATATGCTAGGTTTTCTCTGTAGCATGCATTGGCAGTGATCATTTTTCCATTGCTGAGTAGTATTCCATTGTATGGATGAACCAAGTTTATCCAGTCACCCGTTGATGGATATTTGGGTTGTTTCCAGTTTTAGGCTATTTTGAATAAAGCTGCTATGAATATTTGGGTACAAGTCTTTCTGTGGCCATGTATTTTTCTTAGGTAAATATCTAGGCATTTCTGTCTCATATTATAAGTGTATACTTAAATTTATAAGGGACTACAAAACTGTTTTCTAAAGGGTTGTAGAATTTCACACCTTCCATCAGAACATATGAGAGTTCTGGGGCACCTGGCTGCTACAGTTGGTTAAGCATCTGACTCTTGGCTTTGGCTCAGGTCGTGATCTCAGGTCATGAGATCAAGCCCCGAGTCCGGCTCTGTGCTCGAGTGCAGAGTCTGCTGAAGACTCTCTCTCTCCCACTCCCTCTACCCCTCCCCCCTGCACATGCCCACACTCTCTCTCTCAAGTAATTAAATCTTAAAAAAAAAAAGAACACGTGAGAGTTCTAGTTGCCCTACACACTCACTGACACTTAGTATTGTCAGTCTTTTTAGTTTTAGCCATTGTAGTCAGCATGAAGCAGTACTTTAATGAGGTTCTTCTTTGCCTTTCCTTAATGACTCATGATGTTGAACACCTTTTTATGTGTTTATTGACCATATAAATATCTTCTTTGGTGAAATATCTGAAAAAAAGTATTTTACTCATTTTAAAAATATATATGTAGTTGTTAATTTTGTTAACTTGACTGACCTAAGGGATACCCAGGTAGCTGGTAAACATTATTTCTGGGTGTGTCTGTGAGGATGTTTCTGGAAGAGATTAGCATTTGGGTCAGTAGACTGAGTAGGGACATCTGCTCTCATCAATGTGGACAGGCATTATCTAATAAATTGGGGGCCTGAACAGAACAAAAAAGTGAAGGACAAGAGAAGGCTGTCTTTCTTCTTGAGCTGGGACATCCATCTTGTCCTGCCGTTGGATTTCAGAACTTTCAGTTCTTGGGCCTTTAGACTCCAGGACTTATACCAGTGGCCCCCTGGTTCTCAGGACTTTGGATTCAGACTGAATTATACCAAAGGCTTTTTGAGTTCTCCCACTTGCAGATGGCAGATTGTGGAGCTTCTTGGCTCCCATAACTGTGAGCCAATTCCTATAATCTCTCTCTCTCTCTCTATCCTATTGGTTCTGTTTCTCTGGAGAGCCCTAATACTGTGAAACAAAGAATACAAATATAATACAAAGAATAAAATACTTTTTGTGTTCTGTTTTATAGTTTATAGTTTTAGGTTATATATTTAGGACTACGATCCATTCAAGTTAAATTTTTTGTATGGCGTGATGTAGGGGTCAAGGTTTGTTATTTCTTTTTCCATAAAGATACCCAGTTGTCCCATTATCATTTGTTGAAAGACCATACTTTTCCCATTGAATCACCTTGGTATCTTTGTCAAAAATCAACTGAACATATATAAGTCGGTTTCTTGACTCTATTTTTTCCATTGACTTAATCTGTATATCTTTATGTGAATACCACATTTTCTTGATTACTATAGCTTTGTAATACCTCTTGAAATCAAGTATCAGTCCTCCAGCTTTAGAAAATCGTACTATATATATATCATTTGTGATTGTTGGAAATAAATGTACTTGAATTAAATGTGTAATAAACTATCTATTATCCTTTTCTAGTATGGGTTGTTCAATCACTCAGTCAATAGGTCTGTAGTCTTCTGAGAATCATGAGTAAAGTGCTCATCTGGATTTTCCAACAAATAGAGATCTGGCCTGGTGAGCTCCGCTACCATAGCAGTCATGGTTCTAGTTGCAAACTAGATAACCAGCCTCCTTTACAGGATGTTGCTTTTTAACAGGTGGGTTTCTGGCTGGGTTTGCTCCCCTTCAGGCTAGCACTTACAAGAGTGTCAACACATCTATTGTCTGGTTTCCCTAGCTGTGGTGTGGTAGAAAGAATGCCCCACTCTGGCACTCACCAGAGTGCTGCTTGGGATTACCACAAATGGCGTGAAAAGACATAAATCAAAGAGTCCCCTTTGGGACTCGCAAAAGCCCCACCTGCTGGGTGGTCCAAGTCCCCAGTAGATCTGCTAGTCCCCAACCAGGAGCTGCTCTTAGACAAGGTCTGCTGGCTAACTGGACAGCAGATACCCAATAAATCTTCATCAGAACCTGAACCTGAGTTAGGCTTTACCTGGGGACCACAGCACTATCATTCCATTCTGAGGGACTGCTTTCCCAAACTGCAGTTTGACTCCAACCGTCCAATAGTCCTTGCTTCTTTGCAGCTGGTGTGTTTAGCACAGCCTTCAACTTGGGCTGCAGGGTAAACTTGAAATCAAAAGATCTGGGTTCAATTCTGACTCTGACACCTACTAGTAGTGATCTTGGGCAAAACACTTCACATTCCTAGAGTCTAGTTCTTCCCTGTGGAGTAGAGACTAATGTCTTCCTCACAGGGCTACTGTATGCATATGGATATGTTTTATCAGTATAAACCCCAGTGCAGGAATCTGTCTAAAGGATTATCATTACTGTTATTTCTCCTTTTAGCCAAGGTATAGCTAACAGAAGCATGAGGAACATCCGTGGTTCCTATAGGAGAAAAAGTGTGTGTATTAGTTTCCTATGGTTGCTATAACAAATTACCCTAACTTGGTTACTTAAAGCAACAAAATTTATTCTCTTACAGTTCTGGAGGCTAGAAGTCCAAAATCAGTTTCACTGGGTTGAAATCAAGGTGTTGGCAAGGCTGTACTCTGGAGGCTCTAGGGAAGACTCTGCTTCTTGCCTTTTCCAGCTTCGGGTGGTAACTGGCAGTCCCTCGGCTTGTGGCTGCATCACTCCACTCTCTGCCTCCCTTCTCCACACCACCTCTCCTCTTCCATGTCTACTTTTCCTCTACCCCTCTCTTACAAGGACGCTTGCAGTGGCATTCAGGGCCCATCCGATTAACCCAGTATAATTGCCTCATTTCAAGATACTTAATCACATCTGCAAAAACAACCATGTAAGTAATATTCAGAGGTGCCAAAGATATCTCATGAGGCCATCAAGTCGCCCACTGCAATGTGTGTGTGTGTGTGTGTTGGTGAGTGTAATCTGGAACAGGAAAGGACAGCACACCCTCTGTCACATTTATACAAATCACTTTCCATAACAAAGCATCCTATAATGCAGTCTAAATGACCTTCATGAGAGCTTGCCCGAGATTCTTCCCAAACTTCTCCAGGGAAGAATAGCCCTTTTACAGATTCACAGCACCCCAGATCTGCCAGACCTTTTATTACTTACTCAGGCCAGGGGCCAGCTGATTACAGCCCAAGGCCAAATTCTGTTCCTGCCTGTTTCTCAGAGTTGTGTAGTTGGGACAGATGCCATTTGGCCCTCAAAGCCTAAAGTACTTATTATCTGGCCCTTTAGAGAAAAACTGTGCTGGTTCTTGGCCTCCACCATACAGATGGGGGAACAGAGGTCCAGGAGGGCAAGGGACTTGCTCAGGCTCCCACAGTGACTCAGGAGCAGATTCAAAGTCTGTGAGTCTAGCGTTCTTGCCCAAGATGACATTCCCCCAGGGCTCCTGTCTGCCAGAGCATCCCTGGGCATGTAGGGGGTGGAGCCCAGTGCCTCAGAAGTGGGGTCCAGGCAGATTCCAGACTCTCTAAGGAAAACCTTTTAGCAGGGGCTGCTCCAGCTCTCGGAGGGGTTCAAGCAAATGCTGGATATCTTCTCAGCAAGTCTCTCTGACATGGTGCCTGGTAAATCAATGAATGGATTTTGCAGTGAACAAATGATGTGATCAAGGTGATTGAGGGGCCTAAGTTGGCCTAATGCTTTCTAGGCCTACAAAACACTGGCAGCTTCAAGCTGGGGCAGCAAGAAGGATCCCAGAGACCCGACCCAGTCTTCATACCTCTGGTCTGAGGCTAATATGGGGTGTATCCCCCAACTGGCCACCTTCTAGAAGGCCACAGGAAAACTTGAGCATTTTCAGAAGCAGCTAAGCTGATGAAGCCCACCGGTGACTCTCAGAGAGGTGGAGAGGGACCGTGGGGCCTTTAATGATGACTAATTTGCAGCTTATTAATGCGGTGGTAATTAAGAATATTCATTTTATTAAAAGCCGTTTATTGTAATAGTGCATGCAAATCTGGAGACTGGCATTGTGCTCACGTACCAATCGACATAGGTCTATTGTGGCTCTGTGGATGGCAGGTCGCTGCGTCACTAATTGTTAAGAGTTTAGGGTCTAATTTTAAACCCTTTTAATTCCATTTGAAATAATTGCCCTAATGAAATTCAAAGTACTCAAAGGCAGCCAAGGAAAAAGTGGATGATGCCCCCCCTCTCCTGCCCCCAGGGAGCTAGTCTTTGAAAGCTGCGGCAGGAGATACACTTGTCCTGGTCTATGCTGTGGCTGTTCTCCCCTCCCCTAGGAGGAAGCTGGCTCCAGGGAGGGCTGTCAAAGTCCAGTGAGGACCTGACCCTGTCCACAGTGCTGACCTCTGCTGAGGCTGGGGAGGGGCAGCCTGGGTGGAGAGGGACTGTAGGAGGATGCTGTCCGGGTAAGTCATTTCTGTAAGGCACACAGGGGTGGGCTTTGCAGAGAACAGGGAGAGCCACCACCCAGAGACAAGGTCCTTTGCTCCCTTGGCATCATCCACTCACTGGGACACACCTCAGAGCAGCTGAACCCAGAAGTCGTCTTTGATATGACAAAACTCTTATCAAGGGCTTCCTGCGTGATAGACACTCCATTGGCATTTTACTTGTATTGACTCACCTAATCCTCACGGCCACCTCATGACGTGGATTGCACCATTTTCTCCATTTTATCAATTGGGCAACTGAGCCTGGGAGAGAAGAGAATCAGTATCTTTTCAAAAGTTAAGTGGCAGAAGCAGACTTGAATCGAGGTGGTCTTCTCAGAAAGTATCTGTGGTTTACAACCAGTAGAGGTGGGTCTGGAGCCAGTATTGAGTCACTCAAGTGTAGTGCTTGTTCCTCTACACCAGTGGCAGGAGATGGGGAAGGGCATAGCATGAGCTATGTGTAATCTGGAACAGGAAAGGACAGCACACCCTCTGTCACATTTATACAAATCACTTTCCATAACAAAGCATCCTATAATGCAGGGAAAGGGAACAGCATGAGCAAAGATTCGAGAGCTCACAAATCTGTGGCATCTGGTGGCAGACACAAAGATGACCTCTGTGATCCCTTCTTCTAGTGTTCATGCCCTGAGAGTGGTTGAGACCTGGGACTTGTTTCTAACCAATAGATTGTGGCAAAGGTGATGGGATGTCACTCCTGTGATTACATTATGTTTATAAGATTCCATCTTGGGGCGCCTGGGTGGCTCATTTGGTTAAGTGTCTGACTCTTGATTTTGGCTCAGGTCGTGATATCAGGGTCATAAGGTTGAGCCCCATGTTGGACTCTGCACTTGGCATGGAGCCTGCTTAAGATTCTCTCCCTCCCTCTCCCTCTGCTCCTCCCCCCATCCCCCACTTGCACCTGCATGCTCTCTCTCTAAAAAAAACCAAAAGACTCCATCTTGCTAACAGTCTTGCTCTTTCTCTTCTGCTGGTTTTGAGGAAGCAAGCACCTATATAGTGAGCTGCCTATGGAGGCACCCATGTGGCAAAGAGCTTCAGATGGCTCATCAGAGCAGAAGGCCTCAGCTTCAAGGAACTGGAATCTGTTGACATCCTCAGTGAGCCTCAAAGTGGATGCTTCCCCTGTCAAACTTCAAGATGAGAACACAGCCCAGCCAACACCTTGGTTGCAACCTGGTGAGACCCTGAAGCAGAGAACCCAACTAAATCATGCCTGGACTCCTGACCCACAAAAACTGTGAGATAATAAGTTTATGTTGTTTCAAGCTGCTGAATCTGTGGTAATGTGTTACTCACCAATTAACATCAAGGCAACATCTAAAAAGAATGGCAGGAAAAGCAGAAGGGCTAGGATAGCTTTCAATCTTTTTGCCCTTCTGACACATCTCCCATCAGCAATGCACAAAGTTATACTGCAAAGTTCATGCACAACATGAAGGGCATTTTGTATCATGTTAAGAAGCTTGGGCATTCTCCTATAGGATATAAATGAGGTGGAGTTTTAGGAGAGGGTGGAACGGTCAGGTCTGTATTAGAGAAAGATCGCTCTGGTGGCCAAAGCCTAGGTTGGGTTGGAGGCAGAAGACCTGGGAGGCTATTGCAGTAGCCTAGGCAAGAGATGATAAGACTTGAACCAAGGGAGAAGCAATGAAGATAGAAAAGAAGTTAACTTGTGCTTTGCAGGCAGAAAGTAAAATAGCCAGTAAGGTAATATTTCTTATACTCTTAAAGATCTTCAGGAAAAGAAATATTCCAGCTCACACTTTCCTTGTGTCCAATACTCTAACAAAAGCAACTTCATTAACTTGGTTTCAGCATTACCTTATTAGTGATACTATTATAAACAGGTTCTGTGTTTTGTGGTGTCCTTCCTTTCCCAAGCACATTATATGGTAGTCTCACTTTCTTAGGGGCAGCTGGGGCTGCTTTCATTTTACAGAGCCCAGAGAATGACTGTATTGAAATCACTCCCATGGTGTCTTTCTGGTTAAATGCCACTTGTTATGTCTGTCATCTGCCACCACCTAAAGGATTTAGCATTTCTCCTCTTCTGCAGAGAACTTATTGGGACTTTAATAAGATCTTGCAAAATGAATGGTGAGTGCAAAGACAGAAATCTTGGCCCTTCATCATCTATATATTCTTTCAATATTATTGACACTAGGCATAGGGAATACCAGAGGTAAACGAGAAACAACCTTACCTTCAAGGCATTCACAATCTACTGAGAAAGACAGATGTGTAAAGCGAAATTCACAGCAAAAGATTCCTATACTAAAGGCATACACTGAATGGTCTGGGATTCCCAAAGAAAGGATTGATATATTACTTAAGTTGAGGAATTTTTCCAAGCAAAGGGTTCAGATAATATAAATGCACAAGAACATGAAAAGACACAACAGCTCTAGAAATGAATGTAGCACAGGATTCAAGCTGTGAGGGAAGGAGAGTTAGGGACCTGATGTTGGAGAAGTTAGCAGGGTTCGGATCACAGACCTCATGTGTCTAAGAGGCTTGGGCTGTATTTTATAGGCAGGGGAGGAAGCAGGGAAGGGACATGGTCAGAGCTTCATCCTGGCAAGTTTACTCTGTGCATTGTGATCTTATCTTACAAACTGGGTGCTCCTTAGGGTTCTCCATCTCATTGAATGATGCCAAAAGTCTAACAGTAACCCAAGACATACCTTCTTCCTCCAATCACCAAGCCCCATCCATATTACTTCCTCAGTATCTCTCAACATTGTTCACTTCTCAACTCCACTGCCACTGCTGTGTCCCTAGTACCACCATCTCCCACCTGGTCTCCTGAATAGCTTCCTGACTATTCTCCCCGAATCCACTCAACACTTCCTCAAATCCATTCTCCATAACCAGATCATCTTTTTCTTTTATTTTTATAAATGGTAAAAATTTATCTACAGTAAACTGCATGGATTTTAACTATATAATTTGATAAGTTTTTTAATATATAATTTGATGAGTTTTGACAAATGTATGTACCCATGTACCCACCACCCCAATCAAGATATAGGATATACCTATCTATCACTAAAAGGCTCCCATGATTTTCCTGTCCAATCTCTACCCACAGGTAGACACTGCTCTGATTTCCATTACCAGAGATTAATTTTTTAATCAGGATTCTTCTGCTCAGCATGTCTTTGAGGTTCATCCATGCTGTAATATGTATCAGTAGTTCAATCTTATTGCTGGGTAGTATTCAATTGTGTGAAATATACTACAATTTATTTATCAATTTACTTGTTAATGGATGTTTGGGTTGTTTCCGTTTGAGGCTATTATGAATAAGGACTTTCACATATGGGCCTTTTAGAAGATGTGTGTGTTCATTTCTCTAGGGTAACTACCTAGGGGTATAATATCTGGATCATATGGTAAGTATATATTTACTACTGAGCAGTTCTGCATTTTACATTCCCACCAGCAATATGGAGAATTCTAGCATTTCCACATTCTTACCAACACTTAGTATTTGCTGCCTTTTTAATGCTGGCCATTTAGTGGGTGTAAAGTGGCATCACATTGTGACTTTAATGCATTTCCCTAATGACTTGTAATACTGATCAACTTTTCATGTGCTTATACTCATTCTCCTATGTTACTCTGTGAGGTGTATATTCAAGCATTGTGCTCATTTTTATGAGTTGTTTGTCTTTTTCTTATTGATTTCTAAGGCTTCTCTATATAGCTAGATAGACATGTATTGAGAATGTTTTCTCCCAGTCTGTGGCTTAATTTTCATTTTAGAAATAGTGGAGCAGATGTTTAAAGTTTTGATGAAGTCTAAGTTATCAATTTTTTTTATGACTAGTTCTTTTTATATGCTAAGAAATGTTTGCCTCCTCCAGTGTTACAAAGATCGTCCCCTATGTTTTCTTTTAGATGCTTCAGTGTTTATTGCATTTAGGTCTATTATCAATTCAAACTAATTTCTATGTATGGTGTGAGATAGGAGTTGAAGTTCTGTCTCTTTTTTCATGTTTTTTTCCCCACTTGTTTCTAGCACCATTTGTTGAGAAGACTTTTATTTCCATATTGAATGACCTTGGTGTTTTTGTTAAAATTCAAATAACTGTATATTGGAGGGGTCTATTTTGGGACTCTCTATTCTGTTCCATTGACCTAATTGTCTGTCCCTATCTCCACACTACACCATCTTGATTACTGTAGCTTTATAAGCTTTTTATGTCTTGAAATCAGGGAAAGTCCCCCAACCATGTTCTTTATTTCAGGTTTCTAGATCCTTTGCAATTTCATATATATTTTAGAATCAACTTGTCGATTTCTTTTTTTTTTAATGACCTATTGAATTTATGATTGGGATTGCATTATATCTATAGCTATTTGGGGGATAGCTACCTTAACAATATTGAGACTTCCAATCCATAAGTGTGATAGATTTCTTCATTTATTTAGGTCTTTCTTAACTTCTTTCCTTTAATATTTTGTATTTTCTTTTTCCTTTTTTTGGGGGGGGTGGTGGGGAAGGGTAGAAGGAGAGGGAGAGTGACACTCTCAAGCAGGCTCCAGGCCAGTGTGGAGCCCGACATGGGGCTCCATCTCACGATCCTGAAATCATGACCTGAGCTGACATCAAGAATTGGATGCTTAACTGACTGAGCCACTCAGGCACCCCAATATTTGATGTTTTCAATGTAAAGGGCTTGTACATCCTTTGTTAAAAGTATTAGATGTGTCTGTGCTATTATAAATGAAATTTTTTAGTTGTTTGCTGTTAGTATATGGAAATACAATTGATTTGTTTTTGTTAACTTGTATACCAGCAATCTTGCTAAATTAATCTATTAGTTTGAGTAGTTTTAAAATTTTTATTTCTTAGAGTTTATATGTATATAGTCATTCCATTGGTGAATAAAGACAGTATTGCTTCCTTTCTAATATTTATTTCTTTTTCTTCTTAATTGTATGGTCTAGAACCCCCCAGGACAATGTTGCATAGAAATAGAGCAGACATTTTTACCTTATTTTCAGTCTTAGGTGGGAATTGTTCAGTACTTCACACACTAAATGTGGCATTCGTTGTAGGGTTTTGTTGTTGTCATTACTGCTGCTGTTGTTTATGACGCTCTTTACCAGACTGAGAAAGTTTTCTGTGAGCTGAATGGGTGCTGAATTTCTCAAGTGATTTTTCTGCATCTATTATTTTTCTCCTTTATTTTTGTAATATAGTAAATTATATTGATTTTCAAATGTTATATCAATCTTGCATTCCTGGCCAATGATGCAGAATCCTTTTTTATATATTTCCAGATTCTATTTATTATTTTTTATTCAGAATTTTTGCACCCATGTTCATAAAAAAAAATATTGGTATATGGCTTTCTTTTCTTGTAATATTGTCTGGTTTGGTACCAGGGTTTGGCTGGCTTTATAAAATGAGTTGAGGATTGTCCCATCCTCTATTTTCTGAAAGAATTTGTGTAGGATTGATGTTATTTATTCCTTAAATGTTTACTAGAGCTCACCGGGGAAATCAACTGGGTCTAGAGTTTTCTTTATAAGAAGGTTTTTTATTATAAATTCAAATTATTTAATAAACAAAGACCTTTTCCAAATATCTATCTATTCTTGTGTCAATGTTGATAAGTTGGGTTTGTGTATGCGTTTAAGGAATTTGTCCATTTTATCCAAGCTGTCTAATTATTGGCAAAATATTGCTTTATTTTTCTTTAATATCTATAGATTTATAGTGATAGCTCTTTTAAACCTGAGTTGTGTTCCCTCTCTCTCTCTCTCTCAATTTCTCTTTCTGATCAGTTTTGCTAGGGTGTTGTTCAATTTTATTAATATTTCCAAAGAATGAATTTTGACTTTGTTAATTTTTCTTTCTTTGCTTTTTTGCTATTTCATTTATTTCCACTCTTATCTTTATTATTTCTTTCCTTTTTAAAAAATTTCCCTTCTTTTTCTAGCTTCTTAGGCAGAAACTTAGATCATTTATTTAAAAACTTTCTTCTTTTCCAATATAAGAATTTAAACACACACACACACTCACACATACATACATACATACACACACACAAATGTCACTCTGAGCACTGCTTAAACTACATCCCACAGGTTTTGATATGTATATTTTTATTAGCACTCAGTTAAGTATTTTACAATTTCCTTTGTGATTTCTTTGATGCATTGGTCATTTAGAAGTGCATTGTTTAATTTCTAATTATTTGAAGCTTTTTTTTAAATTATGTTATGTTAATCACCATACATTACATCATTAGTTTTTGATGTAGTATTCCATGATTCATTGTTTGCATATAACACCCAGTGCTCCATTCAATACGTGCCCTCTTTAATACCCATCACCAGGCTAACCCATCACCCCCCCCAGAACCCTCAGTTTGTTTCTCAGAGTCCATAGTCTCTCATGGTTCGTCTCCCCCTCCGATTCCCCCCCTTCATTTTTCCCTTCCTGCTATCTTCTTTTTTTTAAAAAACATATAATGTATTATTTGTTTCAGAGGTACAGGTCTGTGATTCAACAGTCTTACACAAGTCACAGCTCTCATCATAGTACATACCCTCCCCAATGTCTATCACCCAGTCACCCCATCCCACCCACCCCCCACCACTCCAGCAACCCTCAGTTTGTTTCCTGAGATTAAGAATTCCTCATATCAGTGAGATCATATGATACATGTCTTTCTCTGATTGACTTATTTCGCTCAGCATAATACCCTCCAGTTTCATCCACGTCGTTGCAAATGAAGCTTTTCTAAATACTTCAGTGTTACTGATTTTCAAGTCCGCTATTATCAGAAAACACATACTGTAGATTTTCAATCTTTTGGAATTTATAAGAACATATTTTATAGTCCAGTACATGACCTATCTATCTCTGTGAGCATTCCATGTGCACTTAAAAAGAATGTACATTCTTCTAGTGTTGGGTATAATGTTCTATAGTGAATGAGGTAAAATTGGTTGATAGTGTTGTTCAAATCTCCTATATCCTTATTTATTTTTTGTGTAGTTGTTCTATTAATTACTGAGCGAATAAATATGCTAGCCAATGTTTGCTTCATTTCTTTTGAGAATCCTTTAATAGATAGATACACATTTAGGATACTGGTGTCTTTCTAATGATTTAACTCTTTTATCATTATGAAATATCTCTCTTTATCTCTCATAATATTCCTTATCTTGAAGTCTAATTTGTCTGATATTAATATAGTCACACAGCTTTTCATATGCTCACTGTTTACGTAAGAAAGAACACACTATATCTTTTCCCCCCTTCCTTTTCCTGTCAACTTATCTGGGTCTTTACATTTAAAAATGCATCTTTTTGTGTGTGTGGACAGAAAATAGTTGGATCTTACATTTTTATTCAGTCTGATAATCTCTAGACTTCAGGTTTTTAAAAGCTGTACAAAGAGGGGATTCAACCAACTGATTGGAGAGTGGCCTTTCAGCTCCTGTATCTATGACTCCAATCAACTGGGGAAAAGACCCTGGGACCTTCCTTAGCTAAGGGACCTGCTTGTCACATGGCTGGCCCTGACTTGGAGCCAGGACTCAGGATGGAACCATCCTGAATGAGCTGATGTGGGGTGTGTGGTGTTGATTGGTGCAAGTGTGTAAAACACCAGATCTACCTTTGACCACCTTCTCCATGCGTCTCGTGTCCTGCTTTAATAAGACTTCTCTTCATAGCCATCTTCCCTTAACTGCTGTTTTCTTGTGGTTGAGAAGGTGCCACTTGGGAAAATATCTCAGGGAAACTGTCTCTCTTCTCTCTCTCCTCTTCTGCTTTTAGTCCTTCCAAAGCCCACAGAGCTGCTTTGAATAACCTCCTGGAGGATTTCTTTCAAGGATTTCAAGGAAAGAGAAGTGAGAGCAGGAAAAAGAAACTAGAATATATGGAGGGCCTACCATGCTTTAGATCTGTATTATGAATCCTCTCAACAACCTTAGGAGGTGGTGCTTTTATTGTCCCCATTTTGTAGATAAGGAAACTGAACTCAGAGGGGATAAATAACTTGCCAAAGTCACTGTAGTTAAGCACTACAGTGTAGTGTGCCTACTGGGTAGTATACATGATTTAAGAGAAGCAGTCCCCATCCCAGCTGTATGGATGCAGATCCCGATTTGTCTAACAATCCATGGGTGGCCTTCTCCTGGAGTCAATGATTGCTCCAGGGATGGACAGGTAAACTAATTGGCTCTATCAGACTGAAGGGAAGGATTTATATCTAGGGGGAGAGGCTCACTCCCCCTTCTGCTAGATGTGAACCAGGAAACTTCTATTCCTTTTTTTTTAAAAAAGATTTTATTTATTTATTTGACAGAGAGAGACACAGTGAGAGAGGGAACACAAGCAGGCGGAGCGGGAGAGGGAGAAGCAGGCTTCCCGCTGAGCAGGGAGCCCGATGTGGGGCTCGATCCCAGGACCCTGGGATCATGACCTGAGCAGAAGGCAGACACTTAATGACTGAACGGCCCAGGCACCCCGAAACTTCTATTCCTTGCCCAGGGAGGGGGAAACCAGCATTGGAATAAGGCAGAGTGAAAAGAGAAAGAAGACTGAGATCTTTGGTGATATTCATCCATCAACTGTACCACTCCTTCAGCCTGCATTAACGTTAGTGTTCCCATGTGAGGTAATATATTTTCCTGTTGTTGAAGCCAGTTTCAATGGCATTTTATGTTTCTCGAGTTAAGGCGTCCTAACTGGAAAAGTCACAGACCAAGTAAGGGGTGGACGCAGGATCCAAAGCTGGGTATGTCCAGCTCCAGAGCCAAAGCTCTTAACTGCTCAGCTCTAGACGTCCTGTCTTCCCGTGGAGTTGCTGACCCCTGTCTTACAGATGAGAAAGCTGAAGTGTAAGAAGGGGAAGTGATTTGTCCAGGGTCACAGAGCTAGCAAGCGGCTCACCCGGGCTCAGAACTCATGTTTATCTGACTGCAAAGCCCACGCTCTCCGCACGCCTCCCGTGGCTTCCCACTCTTCTGGCTGCCACCCTTCTGTACCTTTGACTCCAAACAGAGGCCTCTCCGTCACCAAATAATGTGATCAAATCAAACCTTCTTTCCATACAATTAGAAAACATAACAGGTTACAGCAAAAAATGCAAAAACCTCCAAAGCCGCTCAAAGCTAATTAATTTCTATTACTAGTGAGAGAAGAACCACTTAAGATGTCTTTTCTTATTCAAATTACCATTGACGGCACCTGCTTTTTTATTCTTGGGAAATCCTGCTACAATGCGGGTAAATTATGTAAGACTGTAGAATTTATGAAGATAAGGCAATTAGCATTACAAAACCGAGTCCGGGTTACAATTTCTGGGGAACAGAAAGAGTTATGATGCTCCCTTAAATGGCCCAGTGAAGTCTCACAGATTGAGTTAATCCTTGTGGTAGTCAGGAAAATTGAAGGCTAAACGGCGCCATGATGGTGGGTAATTAATTGTCTGGGCCCTTTGGTGATGGGGCTGTCTGCGCTGAGGAGGAGGCGGCCAGGGCTCTGCCTATTCCTTCTAGAAGGAAAAGGGACAGAAAAGGGAAGGATTCTGGGGTCGGGAGGCAAGGAGGGGAAGAACTTCCTTCTGAGGTCCCTGGTCATTTGAGTCAAGCAGGGTCCAGCCCTGCAGGACCACCCTCCCATATGTTTTCCCAAAATATCCATCCTTCCCTGCAGCCCCAGCCCCCAGCACAGCTGCCACAACTGTGGAGGAAGCTGCCACTGAGCAGGTGCTTCCTTGGAGTGTTTAGATGCTGCCTAGATTTTGCATCTGAGCTGGGACGACACTTGGAGACATGCTGGATTACCAAGGGTACTTGACTTAATAGCAACAGATAGTGTGGGGTAGATGGGTGGTGTGGGTCCTTGGAAATTGTGTGCAAGATTTAGGGTATGTGTATGTGCGTGTCCTTTTCTGCAGAAGGGTCTGTAGCTTCCATTAATTCTGAACAAGTTTTAGGCTTCCCTAACCTGAGTCTAGTTGGAACCCACATTATATAGTTGGAGAGGCTGAGAGAGGCAGGGGTTTTCCCACCACCCACCTAGCTGCTTAGCATTTGCCTCTTGCTGGTTTCCTACTGCTAGGCCCACCCAGAACCCACTATTTCCAAAATCAGGACTCGGGCCATAGCATGTGCCTTCTAAGTCTCTTGCTTGAATGTCACCTGTCCCATTCAGAGAGTCCCTGTAAGTGGGTCAGCTTCCAAGCAGGTCTCTGCTTCCTCTGGGAGGATGCAACCCTGCAGGGGGGTGCACCATTTGGCAAGCTTAGCAAGCAGTACTCAGGCTGGATTCCAGCCCCTACTAGTCACCTTGACTTGTGGCTTGTGCAGTGCACAACCTACACAACCATATATGACTTGTTCTCAAATTCCTTACTCTAGGGGTTGAGTCACTGACTGTTACTGGCTTTTTCTCCTGGCAAGGAGATGAGCCCAGCCTGGGGTCCAAGAGACCATTAATTAGAAACAGAAATTTCTTTATGGCAGGGTGGAAGCTTCAGGGGTAACACTCATCTCTAGCTGACTTCAGAGCTAGATCCGGCCAATCTAGAAATGCCCATGCAGAAGGAAGAGCAAGCCCAGAAGCCCTGAGGTGAGAAACACACAGGTGTATTTGAGGAATAGTATGCAGTCCCAAGCAGTCCAGGGCAGCAGAAAAGCAGTGAGTGGAGGGAAATTGGTCAGCAAGAGAATGGAGTCCAGGTGTGTGAGGCATTACAGGCCACTGCAAAGACTTATTTTTTTCACTCTGAATGAGTTGGGGTGGGAAGCATTGAAGGCTAATTGTTCCTTTAAGCAGGAGAGAGCTGTGAGTCCTAAATGCATCTTAGGCAGAGGATTGTTTCCAACCCTCTTCATAAACCACAGATTCCATGGGTTTCTACAGAAGGCTGAGGCAGACAATTGAGAACACCAGTGGAACTCTTTCCAACTATTCACCTGTGTTATCTTGGAAACTCAACTAGCATGACCCAGGCTAATGTGCCGACAAGGGGTGTTGGGACCTAGAATTTGATCCATCCACTAGAGAGAGGCCATGACTAGGAAGAGCCAAGTGCAGGTTCTGAAAGGAAGTCCAATCAGGCAGCAGACCAAAGTAGTGGGAGAATTATATTCAGGTAGTCAGTGCCCAATACCACCTGGATGGGAAACTGAGGAATACTGCCATTCTCTGTCCAGAATCTCTGATGAGGCCATCTGTTGGCAGTGAAGGCATGGCTTGGGAAATGCCCAGGTGGTGATGTGAACATTCACACATGGCTTTGGACTGCTTGTGGGTTTGGGACTTCAAAGGCCCTTTTGAACCATTAACTCATCACTCCACACACTGAGCGTTTTGGGCACAATTATTCCTCATTATATAGACCACAAAGCAGGTGCTTTGAGAGCTAGGGCAGAGTTGCAAGTCTTCCTGGTCTTTAGTCACATCCGTAAAGCTGCTGCTTCTGCCAAAGGGAATCCTGTAGGCCACACTGCCTTGCCGTGGGAACTGGACAGCCTTGGATCTACGAAAGGTGGAAACTGGAAATGAGCCCAAAAGCCATCCTCAAGTACTGAGGCCTAGTATGTATGCCAGGCCCTCCAGTGATTACATCAGTACAGCATCTCCTTCAATCTTCTGTGTGAGGCAGGGACAATTACCCTTGTCTCCCATTGTATGGAGGAAATGGAGGGGCTTGGAGAAGTAACACAGCACTGTCCGCTCTGTCCCTGGAATCCACAGACATGGATTTGAATCTTGCTCTGACCACTTACAGGGGAAAGTGAGAAAGTTGAGAAAAATCTCTGACGTTCAACTTCCTCAACCATGGAACAGGCTAAGAATACACTTCAGAGGGTTGTGGGGGGAATTAAAATGACTTAGAATATGGAAAGTATCCGGCATATAGTAGGCATCAATCTACATTTGTGCACACCCACCCCTCATGGATTCTGGGGAACCCAAACCATGGGAGTGTCGAGGGGGGGAAAGGCATTCTTATCCAAGTGATTCATGATTTGAAGGGGCCAGGTGGCAGGGCTCACGGGAAAGGGGTGGGTAGCATGTAGGGCTGCCAGATTAAGCAAATTAAAATATAGGATGCCCAGTTAAATTTTAATTTAATTTTAATTTCAGATAAACAACAGGTAATTTTTTAGCTAAGTATGTCCCAGCTGGCACACCTGTATTTTATAGGGCAAAAAAATGTGGGCTGCAAACCAGATTGGGACCGATAGCTGGTCTCCTAGAGCCAGCTGCTTGGTTTCAGGTTCCTAAGGTGAGATGCTGGAGGAGCAGGGCAGGGCCTGCAGGCACCACCCCCTCAAGGTGCTCTGTTGGGCCCAAGGGCTTCACAAAAGAGTAATTGACTGGTAATTATCATCAGTTAGAAGCTCTGTGCAGGCCTTTTTAGCATAGAAGTGATTCCAGTTCTTAAAAGGATTTGCAGACTTGAACAAATGCCTTCCCTAATCAGTACAAATTGTTCCTTTAAGCAGGAGAGAGCTGTGAGTCCATGCTTTCTCCTTCCAGTTAATGAGTAGTCAGCATCATTTCTGGGGGTTTGGACTCTCGCTCTTCCCTTTGAGGTGCATGGTGATGGCATTGGGGTGTTTGAGAGGACCTCTGGGGTCTCCTGGCCCATGGTAGGCACAGGACGAGAGGCAGCTGACTTACGTAGAGGCCCTGCCTTTATAAACTGCGTGCCAACGGACAAGTTCTTAATCCCTTTGGACACAACTTTCTCACCTGTAAATGTGAATAATGATCAATCCTGCCCTACTTCACAGAACTGACCTGTCAAATAGGAGAATGTGCGTATCAGGGCCTCCCTGGTGGAGAGACCGCCATCCCCACCCACAATCCTGAGTCCCCTCTCCTGCATCATCTTCATTCCCAAAACTTGGAGAAACAGACTTGTACCCAGGCCACCCAGAACTGAAAAACCAAAACCCAAACCAGAACCCAGCTGATTCTATATTCACATTCTAACTCTCCTTCCCCTGCATTGTACTCAAGCGCTCATGGCTCAATGGGGTTTGTCCCTTTGGGTCCCATCTCAGGGTAGGGGCAGAAATACCTGGGTCTGTTGATGTCATGTTGGAGCTGGTCTGACTTTCTCTGATTTCCAGCTTTGCAGGGTGTGTTTACTACCTTCTGCCCCAGCTGAGCTCGGCCTAGCCCACAGCCAGCAGCCCTTCACTCCTGCCTGGTCTCAGCCATGCTTTTTTTTTTTTTTTTTTTTAATCTGCCTCCCTTAAATTAGGCAAATGGCGGAAGGGAAGGGAGGCTAAAGTTTCTGAAGCAATCCTGAACCTAAGAGGCTCCCTTCTAGTCAGAGAGGCTGGAATCCCTGCAACACTGTTAGCCTTGCTTTGAAGCTGTGCTGACCAGGATAGTTATGTTACGTGACTTCAGTGGAGACTCCTGGGTGGCCCAGAGTGACAGCCATTTCTCTTGGCTCTGTTTCAGCAAAAAGGAGAAAGGGGAGGGTGGGCAGGATGCTTCTGCATTAGGATAGGTACCCTTGCTCTCTCAAAGAGAGAGGACACTTGACCAAGGACTTAGACTAAAGTTGTTCTAAATCTGATAGAGTGTAAATTACAGAACATCCTAAGAAAATTCATAAATTAATTCCTTTAATTCCAGTAGAGAACAGGACAAAGGGAAGTCCAGAAGGGGATGGCTGCTCGCTCCTCCAACTCAAGCACTGATTCAGACTTATCCAGAGGTCTTAGCAGTTGGCCCTCGACCTGCAGGGACGGCAAGTGAAGCAAAGGAGCCCAGGAGGCTAGCTTCACCTGGGCAGAGCCCTCCTGGTTCACACCCACTGTGGCACCGGAAGCCCTTGGCCAGATTATGATGATGAGTATCCCTGTTTTCCAGATTTGGAAATCAGGCCTAGTTTCCTGAGATCATTCGGTTAGTGAACAGCAGATCTGGTGCCAGAACTGGGTGCTTACCCTACTATACCAAGGCTGCCTGCCCAGGATCTGTTAATATCTTCAGGTTTTTCCTGATGCATGATCACTGGCTTGACCTCATTTTAAACAATAAGCTTTTACTGAAAAGAACGCTTCCCCGGAGGCTCAGCAGGCCCCGGGGTTTATTCAGATGAAGAGTCTACTGAAAATTACGCAGTGCCTACTGAGTGTGGACACTGGGTGGGGCATTTTCACAAACATTTCATATTCGCTATGAGTCGGAAGTGGGTGTGGTTACCTCCACTTCACAGACGGGGCTTGGAGAGGCCAGGGAAACTTACTCACGGTTGTGCAAAAGGTAAGGGACTAAGCCAGAATCCAGAGCCACTTTTCATTTCCCCTCATACCCACCCAAGTAACTCTGAATGCCAGAAAGCCAGACATTATCTTAAGAAACACTTATTTACCTATTAAAGGAGCAAAGAGATTTTTGCACATCCAAAAAAATCTAAAATCTTATTGTGGCCCACAAGGCTCTGCAGGACCTTTCCGGATGCATTTCTTAATCCCTTTTTCCTCATGCGGGATACTCCGGCAGCTCCAAATTTCTTCCTGTCTTCCCTTAAGTGTTTGACACTTGCTATATACGCTTTCCCTGGGACTCCCTTTCCCCGAAATATTTGTATGGATGGCTCCTTCTCATAGTTGTGAATTCACATGACACCTTTTGCAGGGAGCACCCCCTCCATCGACATTGGTGCCCCCATCCTAAATTGTCACAACCTATTATCCAGTCTTATTTTTTAGTAATTTCTTATTAACTGAAATCATCTTACTTATTTTTCACTTGTTCACTGTGTGTCTCCCTTACTAGACTGGGAGTTCCTTGTCTACCTTGGCACTGTTTTGTTCTGGTGCCTCGAATAGCACCTAACAGGTGGTAGGTGCCCTGAAAAAATTTGTTGAAAAATGACTGAACGGCAATGAGACTTTCTGTCTTGCAACAATGTTATTCCTGATCTCCATCCTGACCACTGCTATTCTTAGCAATGAGAGAAACTTTTTTTTTCTTTCTTAACAAATCTCATTAAAATCATCCTTACCTCCAAAGTAGCGGTTGCTTTAAGCAGGTGGTTTAATCAGGGCCAGGAGGTGAAGGTGCGGGGCAGCGCGGATTACCCACAATGCCGTCTTTCGCTGGCCTGGAAGCCGGGGGAATGTGTACATAGGTGCGGGGCTCTCAGGAAGATCCATCCCGCTTTCTGCAATAATGTAAAAAGAAAACTTTCAAATACCACAATTTGCAAATGAAGACCTTTAAAATAATGGGACGGCAGCTCCGGAATGGGATTATTAGGATAATGCGATGTTTAAGTGGGCGCTTTCCCTCTCAAGGACCTGCCTGAATTCTGCTGAGCTCATTCCACGAGAGACCTCAGAGAGATCAGTTATGACTTTTATTAAAGTCAAACCAATACCTGTATTCGCAGCCGCCTGGAGGAAATTTCTTTCTGTAACTCTGATTGAAGTTTAATGGGAACTACACAAAGAAAATTTACTTAACCTCCTCACCCATCTCTTCCATGGTGGAAGTCTGTTCATCACGTGCTCTGCTCCCAGGAGACACTATCCAAGATAGCACTTCTCAATTTCATAATATTTTTCGGAGTAAAAGAGGGAAGAGAGATGCAGACCCCAACTACGCCAGAATACCACGTAGTCGTCGTCTGATTTCACTTACAAGAACGATGCAGGTGTTTTCTCAGGGGTTTGCGCATTAGTATTTTACAGATGACAAAATAAAAGGCATATGAACTACTAAGAAATTATGTTAACATGCATGTGAAAGTATATGGACATAGAGTCCTGGCTGATAGGCTCCTGATTGGTTCATGCTGCTGGTCAACCTCAGCTCCAAGCACATGGGGCAAGACAGGCACCTGCTCTTACACTGGAAATAAAAACTGTGAGTGGCACCTTTCATTCCAGAGAGACCCAGACATCATATTATTAACATCTGTCAGTCTGTAGCATTTTATAGATGGAAAGTACTGAAAATCTCACATTTTCTTATGAAATTTACACACGTACAAAATACAGGTTTAAGTTTGTATAAAAACCTGAATGTTCACTTTGTATAAAATATTAAATAGTGAATTATCTTTGTAAACATCACCTAAGTCAAGGGTGAGGATGTTTTAAGCATCCAAAGCCTGCTATAAACCCATTCCTGGTCACTATTGCTTCTTGCTTTCTGACTTTTATCGTAATTGCTTGTTTGCTTGATTTGACAGCATTTCTATAGACAATATAGGTTAGTTTTACCAAATCAAACATCATACAAGATGCATTCCTTTGCGTCTGGCTTCTTTTGCTCAACATTTTGTTTTTAAGACTTATTCATGAATCTTAAAAGAATGTTCTTCTGTGTATACAGAGATCATTTGATTTGCTGTTTGGTGTTCCATTGGTACATATACCACAATATCCTTTTTGAGTTTCCTGTCAATGGACATTTGGGTTTGGGTTTGGGTTGTTTCCAGTTTGGGGCTATTGCAAACAATAGACAATAATATTCTTGTACCCACATTTTGGTGCACATCTGCATGAGTTTCTCTAGTGAGTTGTCAAGTTATGATCCCTGGACTAGTTCTGGCCCATCACTTGTTTTTATAAAGTTTTATTGGAATATAGGCATGCCCATTTATTTACATACTGTCTATGGCTGTTTTTATGCTCCAAATGCAGAGTTGGGTAGTTCCAGCAGAGACCACAGGGCCTGCAGAGCTGATGATACTTACTATCTAGCCCTTTTCAGAAAAGGGCTGACCCCTGATCTAGGGCATAGGCTTATGAGGAAATTGTATGGTTATAGGATTTGCAGGCTTTCAACCATACTAGATACTGCCAGTTTTTCTTTTTACAATTTTTAGTATTTTATTATGAAAATAATATTTCGAAGTTTACTACCGCATATTCAAGACAGTATTACTGTACAACTTCAGGGTTTTACCAAAAGGGATGAAAAACTGCTAATTATTTTAACTACACTCCATGCTAAATCTCAAACATGGTTGAACAGTGAATGAAAAGAAGGCTTATTTATGTAGCCATTTATGGTCCACTGGTTGTTTCAAATCCTGCAATAGAAAGTCCTTATCATCTGAACCCCTGTTTGGTGGGATTGCCAATCCCTTGCTATTTTAGCATACTTTCTGTATTTCAGATGACTGCTATTACAATTTTGTCCTGTCTTTGAGAGACCTATATAAACTTATTTACAACCATGTGAGCCATTTGACCCAATGGCCATTCAGTTTGAATGCCTTCAGTCTTCAGTTATAAAGGATGAAAGAAATACCATGTGTTTTTAGGATTTGAGTCAAGGAGCCTCCTCTGTTCACTGATCTTTTTCTGGCCATCTTCAAAACTTTCTTCTCCGTCATCAACTGCACCATCTTCACTCTGATGGTATTCCAACACCAGATCATCCTGTCACTTTCGACTTTTGTGAATTCCATCCCATCCATCTCTTCTCCTATAAACCAGTGAAGGAAGGCCTGGTGACCATTACAGAAAATGGTTTCCATATGAGTTTCTAAAAATTCATGAATAATGGTCCTGTTGCCCACAAGCATGGATGGCAGCTCGAAGCCCCAAGAAGGGATTTCTCACATGACCACCGGGAGGCCCTGAAGAGTGCCCCACCCAGCCACCTTGATGCTGTTGGGTAGCCCCTCCACAAAGTAGCTCTGTTCTTGTTCTAGGTGGTCAGCATCTGCTCTTCCACCTGTTCTGTGGACATGGGGCCCTGGAAGACAGTGACCACGGTGAGGCAGGGCCTATGTCTCAGCTCATGGGCTACTGACATATACTTAGCATGGAACATTTGTTGAGTGAGTTCTGGCTCTGTGAGGGCCCTGTACTGCCAACTGCCTTTAGCTCTCAACAGAGCGATGTTGGCGTGAAGTGTTGGTCTTCTTTCATTAAAAGAAATGGAGAAGTAGGCAATCTCAAGCTAGCATGGCAGCTTGATCATCATCAGGGACTCAGACCTCTTTCATCTTTCTGTTCCTCCATCCACAGCCAGGGAATCCACCTTAAATTGGGGCTTTAGCCATCAACTGCACTCCAAGTGGCAGTTAGGAGGGTGGGGAGGGCAAACAAGTGCATCCTGGCTGTGTTCCCCTTTTTAGAGAGCTTTCCAGGAAGTTCTACCCAACAACCTCCACTTATGTATCTTAGGTCAGGACTTAAACTAAGGCTATTCCCATTGTAAAGGGAGGTGGGAAATGTAGTCTCTTTGTTGTGCATATTATGACACTGAATAAGACCAAGAAGCAGGGAGCAGAATTTGGATGGGAAGGTCATAGTCTCTACCATATGGAGGATATCACAGCATCCAGGGCAAGAGCACAGCTGGACCCACAACTTGGGTCAGTGATGTTAGGAAAATCCTCTCCAGGGGACACATAGTACTCGCTTTGTACTCCTTTTCTACTCACCTGTTTTCTGTGTTGCCTGTGGTTTCTGCTCCCTATAACCTCAGCATGTGTGGTATATTGCATATGGAACCAACTCTAACTTCAACTGTACATTTCAAGTGGAATTCCCATCACTGCCGACCAGGTGCTGACTCTTATTTAAATTCTGGAGTAAGATGGTTTGGTTGGGCCATGGCTGGCCTTGGGGCAAGTGCCCAGCTCTGGTCCAAATATGTGTTTGGGAAAAGGGAAGGCAAGAACATGCAGAACATGGAGCAGCTCTTTAGAGGTTGGGAGGACTCTCTCAAAGGGGCTCAGGGCAAGGCAAATGATGACACATTCTCGTTGTGTATGTTTGGTGGCAATGATTATTAGAGGTTTGATATTATTCTGCCTCAACCCTCCACACAAGTGGAGACACACAATTATTTTAGGATTGGCAGCAGAAAGTTTACCTAGAGTTAGTTCTAGATTTTAAAGTTGGTGGGACTGGGAAACTTCTACTTGGAGGATCATGAAATGTATCTGCTTCTAGAGGGAAACAGGAAATTTTTATTGAGAAGACCCTCATTTCATTCTGTAAAGAGCCATTAAGGGTGATTCTTTCAGTCTATACTCAAAACCATAACACTATCTTGCAGATGTAAGGTCAGTAGGTATGCCCCACTGTTCTTGGGTAAGCACATAACCAGTGACATGGTCCAAATGTACCCTGAGATGTTGACTGTTCCATATGGTGCTATAGATCAACTCTGTCTTTAACAGGACCAGGGCCTTGTGGAGAGATCATTTTTCTAGAAATAAATTTTAAAAGGACTACCCAGTAAAGTCTTCACTCATGTCTTGGGAGATGTTTGTGTGACTTTTTCAAATATATGTTATTGAGATCATGAGCCTATATTCAACAAGGAGGTATGCCTGATATTCTATTCATCTCACATTGGAGGTGAAAGATTGTGAAGTAGAACTGGAGGGGATTTGGTGTAATCTTTGGAAAACATACTGTTGACCTTGTGACTGCCTTCCAGACCATGGGACCTGACTTTGACCTGGGGATTCAGGTGGGGTATTTGCTCTATAGGAGATAGATGTTCTCACTGTCAGTCTTCTGGGAAGGAAATGAAGTGTGCCTCAGAATATGGGAAAGGAGGATCTCACGGTCTTTCCGGGGCTTGCTGTCCATGGAGAGGGACATAGTGAACAGGGCCCAGCAACATGGCAGTAGTTCTGGAGGGAGAAGCAAAGGTGGCCAGGGATGACCTCTGTGGAGAGCACAATTGATGGACCGTAGGAATAGGTCTATCTGATATCCAGTTCTAATTTTCTCTTTTCTTCTGTTGGTCTTATACATGTATCTCCCCACACCTGCCCACTACCACACCCCTTTACTGTACGGAATGTTCTTTGGGGGAATGAATGGAAGGTTTTGAATCCAGGCTTGGGGCAAAACAGTAAAGAACAACTCAGAGCAGCATAGAGAAAGAGCTACAGAATAGCAAAAGATGACCTGAGAGAAACCTCCAGTAAAAGGTAGCAATCAATAACTACTATTATTTAAATATCTTTAAAAGATAATTGACCATTTGAAGGAAAAATAATAATAATGCATCATGAGGTATGGTGTCAAAGCTGGATCTATGACTAGAGTAGTACAAAAGCTGAGAGTAGAGATGTAGAAGTATGTTGTAAGGTTCTTAGATGATATGTGTAGCAGTATCCTTATTGAAGTTGAATGCACTGAGTTAAAGATGTATACCATAAACTCGAAAGCAACTACTAATACAGCACAACAAAGAGCTACAGCTAATAAACCAACAAGATATAAAGAGAATCAGAAAAATATACCCAATTAATTCAAAAGAAGGCAGAAATAAACAAGGAAACAAAGAATAGCTGGGACAAAGAGAAAGCAAAATAGATGGTAGATTTAAACCCAATCACATAAATAAAAACAATAAATTTATAAATAGTCTATATAATCCAATTAAAAGGCATAGATTATCAGATTAGATTATAAAACAAATCTATTCCGTCTATAAGAAATCCACTTTATAAAGACACAAGTGGGTTAAAAGTAAAAAGATAGAAAAAGATACACAATGCTAACACAAATCAAAAGAAAGTTGGAGTGCCTATATTAATATCGAAATAGATTTCAGAGTAGAAAATATTACCAGAAATAGAGTATTATTTCATAATCACAAAAGGGGCAACTTATCAAGAAGACAACAATCCTAAGTGTTTACACACCTAATAACAGAGCAAGAAAATATATGAAGTGAAAACTAATAAAACTTAAAGAGAAATAAATAAATCCACAATGATAGTCAACAGATTTCAGTATTCCTCTCTCAAAAGTTGTTAGAACAATAGGTGGAAAATCAATACGAATATAGAAGGCTTGAACAGCACTATCAACCAACTTACTGACATTTATAGAACATTCCACCCAATAACAGAAGAATATATACTCTTTTCAAGTATGCATGGAACATTCACCATGAGAGACCATATTCTAGACCATAGAACAAGTCTCAATACTTTCAAAGAATGCATGTCATCAAAGTATGTTTTCAGACCACAAATGTATTAAATTAGAAATCGTAACAAAAAGATACATGGAAAAATCTCTAAATATTTGGAAGTTAACACAATTTAAATAACCTAGATCTCAAAGAAAAAACAACAAAAAAAGGAAGTTAGAAAGTATTTTGGCCTGAATATAAGTGAAAATATACCATATCACAATTATGGGATGCAGCTAAAGCTTGAGGGAAATTTATAACATTAAATTCCTATCTTAAAAAGAAGGATGGTCTCAAATCAATGGCCTCAGATTCCACCTTAAGAAACTAGATAGCAGAAGCACCTGGGGGGCTCAGTTGGTTAAGCGGCTGCTTTTGGCTCAGGTCATGATCTCAGTCCTAAGATCAAGCCCTGAGTCGGGTTCCCTGCTCAGCAGGGAGTCTGCTTCTCCCTCTCCCTCTGCCCACCCTCCCCACTCATACTCTCTCTCTCTCTCTCAAATAAATAATTAAATATTTTTTAAAAATAAACTAGATAACAAAGAGTAAACGAAACCCAAAGAAAGCGGGAGAAAAGAAATAATAAAAACGAGAGTGGAACTCAATGAAAAACAGAAAACAATAGAGAGTAACAATCAAACCAAGAGCTGTTTTTCTGAGATCTGAAAATTGATAAATCTCTAGCCAGACTGATCAGAGAGAGAGAGAAGACACCTTCATTAATTATTGGGAAAATGCAAATTTAAACTATAATAAGATACTCTATACGTCTATTGGACTGTCTAGAAAGAATAACCATTACTGGGAAAGTGGTAGAAAAACTGAACCTCATATGCTGCTGAGGGGAATGTAATAAAATGGTAGAACCATTTTGAAAACAGTTGGCAGTTTCTTAAAAAGTTAAACATTCACCTACCATATAACCTGGCCATTCCATTTGTAGGCACTAAACAGAAATGAAAGCATATGTCCATACAAAGAATCATGTATAAATGTTCACAGCACCTTTATTTGTAATAGCCAAAACCTGGAAACAACCCAAATGTCTATCAACAGGTGAATGAATAGACAAATTGTTACATAGTCATAGAGCAGAATACAGTCAGTAATAAAGAGTAAAATTTTGATACATGCAAGAATAGAAATGAATCTCACAGTAATTTTATTGAATGAAAGAATCCAGACAACAAAAAAGGGTATATATGATGTTATTTCATTTATATAAAATTCTATAAAAGAAAACCAAATTATAGTGACAGAAAGCAGATCAGTGATTGCCTGGGCAAGAAGAGACAGAAAAGGGGGTTATGGGTGGAATGGGGAAAGTTTGGGGTGTGGCAGATATGTTTATTTTCTGGATTGTGGTGATAATTTCACAGGTGTATACACGGGGCAAAACTTACCAAATTATGTATTATAAGCGTGTGTCATTTATTGTATGTCAGCTATACCTCAATAAAGCTGCTAAATGCATGGAACTATCAAAAAAGATCGAGATTTAAAGAACCAAAGATAACCTAAAAATAAAATAAAAGAGTCAGTGAACCAGAAGACAGAACTGAAGATATCATCTGGACTGCAGCAGGAATAGTCAATGGAAGAACCAGAAAAAAGATAGAATATATTAAAGAAAATTTAGATGAAATAAGCATATATTCTTAGAAAACATTAATGATCAAGAAGTAGAAAACTCAGAGAGTCCCGTAATCATTAAAGAAATTTGAATAGTTAAAAGTCTTCCCATAAAGGAAACTCCAGATCTGGAAGGTTTTATCAGTGAGTTCTACTAAACATTCAAGGGAACAAATATTCCAATCTTACATAAGCATTCCAAAGCACCAAAAATCGGAGTAGTTACTACCTGCTTTATGACGTTAGCATCACTATGATACCCACACCTGACAAAGACAGTATGAGAAAGTAAATTACACATCACTCTTCCTCATGAACCACAGGTGCAAAAATCTTAAAGCATCAGCCGCTGGCATCCAGCAATGTGTCTAAATGATAATATGTCTGACCAAATTGGGTTGATTCCAAGAATTCAAGGTTAGTTTAACACACAGAAATTCTGAGTAGCTAGGAAAATCCATTTTTGTCCTCCTGCTACTTCTTCTTCCGGCTGTCATGTGGACATATGTTCTGAACATGAAGTGACCTTGAGAGGAAAGCCATACTCTAAGGATTGCAAAGCAGAAAGATAGGAAACTAAATCCCTGATGACACCAGGGAACCACCATATCAGCCTTGGACTACCAACCTTCTGACTTCTTCTATGTGAAAGCTAAATAAAATCCTATCTTGTTTAAAGTATTGTCATGCTTTTAAATACAAATACAAATATAAATATAAATACATGTGTGTGTGTATACATGTATATATAATGTAGTGTATATTACATTAGCAGAAGCAAATCCTAATGAATTCTGACACCTGTAGCAGATTAGTGGAGGTGAGAGGTGTCAGGAAAGACTTTGCAGAATGTATAATATTTGAGTTGGGACTTGAAAAGTAAGTAAAATCTTACCAGATAGAGAGGATTAGAAACATGAAGGCATTCTAGACACAATAACAACAGCGTGGAAAGGTACAAGGAGTGAAAAAAGCATGGTTTGCTCAGAAAATAGCAGGATGAGTGTAACATGTGTATTTCTTGAATATTTGGTTTGGGACTTAGGCTTGGGTTAGGCCTGGGGCTGAATTCAACTGGAAGAGAGATGGGTCACTTTGCAGCTCCATTACATGCAAATGAGCACCTCTGGGGGAAGGCAGTGACCTTTCACGGGAGCTGTGTGAGTAAACACATATTAGCCAGGCAGGACACAACTCAATGAGGGGCAGTGAGACCTTGACTCGCAAGAAGGTGATTTGAGCTCAAGTCTTTGCCTTTAGAGTGGTGAATGTGCATCAGACAAAAGTGACCACATAGTCCTTTTCCCTGGTGGCTCTGCACAGGTGATCCTGCCTAAGCTCCCTGCACCTTCCACCAGGGGAGCACAGTCCCCAAACAATACAGTTTCTGAGAAAGGAAGTCTCTGTAGAGGAATGGGGAAAAGGGCTCTTTGTCTGTACATCTGGTGATTCAGTCGCCTGACATTTTATTCCTTGAGCATCAGGAAGCTTTAGAGGAAGTTAGACCCTATGGCATGTAATAGCACAATGCCATACATATACCCATTTTCCTGAGTCAGTTGTGGCATATTATCAGTGCCCCCTTTTACTCTCAAAAGTATCCTATTTTGTTTTTTGGTTTTTTAGTGGTGTCTTTTTTTAGAGAGAGAGAAAGAAAGAACACAAGTGGAGGGGGAGGAGCAGAGGGAGAGGGAGAAGGAGAATCTCAAGCAGTCTCCAGGCTCAGCACAGAGTCTGACCCAGGGCTTGATCTCACGAACCTGAGATCATGGACCTGAGCCAAAATCGAGTCAGACACTTAACTGACTGAGCCACCCAGGCATCCCAAAATATCCTACTTTGGATAAAAAGTTTTATGATCACCCTACTCACTTGTGTAAGGACTTTATAATTTCTAAAGGAACTGTTAATACATTTGCTATTGGTTTTGGTCATTTGGAAAAAAACAACAACAAATCACTACCATTCCTTTTCTTCCAAAGAAATTTAGGGATCAGAAAGAGACTTGAGGGATGTACTCATTGATCCTATTGTTTCAGACAGAGACACTCAGGAGGGAGGAACATGCTTTTGTGGCATACTAAGACCAGTGTTAATTTTGTAAAGAATAGGGTCGAAGTTATAACAGGAGGAATATGCATTTCTCAGATGAGACTACGCTGTGTGGTCTTTGGAAGAAAAGTGAAACTTGCTACATGAAGATGTGACTGCCTTTGGTGATTAAAACTAAAACTAGCCACTAAAAATGAAATTGTGGTTGTAATATCCCCTTTCTCCTGTGCTTCTCCATCACCCAGACAATCATAGGACTGGAGCTCCAGTCCTTCCATCGGTGCCAGAAGGAACCTGAGCAGGGGATACCACTCCTTTGATTCTCCCACCAACAGTGGCTAAAGTTGGAGGGGTCTGAGTCTGCAAAGCACAAGCTGTATAGGGATTATTAACCCGTTTTCCTGTTGGAGATATTGACACTGAGGAGATAAGTTGACCTGTTTGAATTACAGCATTTATAAATGGCAGAAGTGGAGTTTGAACTTAGGAGATTCCTTGATGAAAAAATAGCTAAAGGCACTCCAAGTTCCCAGGAGAAAACCCATGGCCTGAGATGCGGCAAGAAGAACTGGGAATTTTAGCCTGAAGATAAAGGAGCCTTGGAGGCACAGGATATGATCTCTGTCATCAAACCCCTGATGAGCTGCCACATGGGAAAGAAATTATCCTATATAGGTTGGACCCAGAGAGTGAAGCAAGGACTAATGAAGGGAAGATAAAAGGAAGTAGATGCCAATTCAACATAAAGAGAAGGAAACTAACATTTCCTGAATATCTATCTATGCCAGGCAGTTTACATGTGTACTCTTGTTTAATTCTCACACAGAGAAAAAAAACCTGTGAAGTAAATATTATCCTTATTTAAAAAATGAGGAACCAGGAGACTTCCAAGTTAAGGTAATGGTAGGGTAGCTTGTATTGTACTAATTATCTTACCCATCCTAATTATAAACTCTGGACAAAATAGAAAGAAAGTTAACTGTTTGAAGGTACTGGAAACTAGAGGGGATTTGACTCTTGAAAGAAGGGAACCACACTGGATAATACCCATTTATTCAGCTTCTCATTTGAGGGCAGTCCCCAGTCTATGTGGTGCACTGGGGCACTTCCAAGAGAGCTCATACAGAAAGTTTCTCTTGTATTAGCTTGAGGAGTCAGAGGATGAACCTTGAGCCTGCCAGGGCAGTTGGAAATTGAAGGGGGGAGATCCTAGGAAGAAAGGAGCCATAGAGAGAGGAGCCCCCAGAGCTGCATATACATGCCATTCTAATCCTTGGCTGACACCTGAAACCTGAATGTGTAGGTGAGACTCCAAGAAGCTTATGGGGAAAACAATAGCTGGAAATCTGGGGAAAAGAAAAGAAAAAAAGGACTGAACAGAGGATTCAGAAGCAGCCTACCATGGAGGTGGAGTTCAAAGTTTGAATGCTATCAAATGGGAGGGCCTCAGTAAGTACCTCAAGCTTCCACTGAAACCTCAGAAGGACCACATCCTAGGATTAAATACAACATCCCAGGATTAAGGCACTCATCCTAGTACTAAGGGAAAAACCCAAACAGACTTGCTTTAAAGACTGAAACCAAGCTTTCACAAGACCAAGGAGATCCAGTGGTAATTTACCTACTTACTAGAACAAAACTCAATGTTCTTCAGAGAAAAATAACAGAATGCAGAGTTCTGTATACATAATTACATTTTTTAAAACTGTTATATATGTGAAGAAACAGAGAAATATAACCTAGTGAAGAGAAAAATCAGTTGATAAAAACAAAGTGACAAATGAGGCAGATACTGAAATTAGCCAAAGAGAACATTAAAATAACTATGAGAAATATGATGAGCAATCTATAAGAAAAGGTGTGTTAATGTGTGAAGAGAGGGGAAATTTGAGAAGAAATATGAATACTGTGAAAAAGAATGAAAAGGAAATTCTAGAACTGAGAAATACAGTATCTGAAGTCTAAAAAATATTTATTAGAAAATATCATAGTAGATTGGATAAAAAAGAAGACAGAATCAGTGAACTGGAAGGTAGTTCAATAGAAATCATCCAAACTGAAGCACAGAGGGTGAAAAAGGTTGAAAAACAATTAACAGAACCTCATTGATTTGTGAGACAGCGTCAAGTGGATGGACAAATGAGCAACTACAGTCTCAGAAGGAGAGGAGTGAAGGAATAGGGCAGAAAAAAATACTCGAAGAAATATTGGTCCAATATTTTCCAAATTTTATCAAAAAAGAAACCCACAGATCCAGAAAGTTCATCACATCTCAAGCAAAATATAAACAAAGAAATCACATATAGGCACATCAAAGTTAAATACCTGAAAAACACAAATAGACAGAAAAATCTTAAAAGCAGCCAGAGGTAGCTGAATTCTCATCATAAACAAATGAGGCCACAAGACATCATTAAAATGCTAAAATAAAAACAAAAAACAAAACCCTGGCAACATAAAATTCTATATCAAGTGAAAATACCTTACAAAAATGAAGGTAAAATAATTTCAGATAAATGAAAGGCAAGATAATATATCATTAGAAGACTCAACTGAAAGAAATGCTAAAGAATGTTCTTGAAGCTGAAGAAAAATGAGACCATATGGAAATTCAGATCTATAGGAAAGAATAAAGGGCACTGGAGATGGTAACTATGTGGAAAAATAGAAAAGAAAATTTTCTTTCTTTGTTTAAATATTGAAAAAGTGAATTGATGGGACTTCCAGTTCTGGCCAAGATGGAGTCACAGGGCTGCATTTAACCTCCCACCTGAAGCAAACAAACAAACAAACAAGACTGGACAAAATATATGAAACAATGGCTCTGAAGGCATTGGACATTATGCAATGAAGAATGGTGATGCCAAAGTGACAGGAAACAAATACATCCCTATTACTGACCTAGTTTACTGTCTGGAGGAAGTTTATAGGCAATGATGCAGGAAGGCAGAACCCTGGAATAGCCTCACCATGTTCCTGACTTGAGGAGGCTGAAATGGAAGTCCAGGGAAACAAAGGCATCTAGAATTCTCAATTCAGTGTATTGAAGACGTAAGCTGCACACAGAGAGAACTTCAGAAATCTACAGACATTCCCCCTGAGTATTTCATTGAATAATCATCAGCACATGTATGTGAGAAACTATATGAAGCCAAGAAAAGAATTACCCAAAAAGGTGAGAAAGAACAGTGCTTGCAACTCACACAGGTTGGAAATAGTGCCCATTTCCAACACCCAGAGTGAAACGCTTCCTAAGTCCTGGACATCAGTTAGAGTACAAGTAAAGTCTTGCCTCAGTAGTGGGAAATATTAATTGTTAGCTAAATCCTGCTCTGGCCCACCTAACTGAGCTTAGAAGTAAGAACCAAAAGGATTAAGCTGTTTCCAAGTAATTTAACCACATCCTAAAACGAAGCTTAAGTATACCTTTAGGACTATAAAAATACTCAGCGCCCAACAAAGTAAAATTCACAATATCTCATGTCCAGTAAAATAATTGTCAGGTACACAAAGAACCAGGAAAATAAAATTCATAATGAAGAGAAAAATCAATCAAGAATGACTCAGAAATGATACAAATGATAGAATTAATAGACATGCTCTTTAACACAGTTATTAGGACTGTATTCCATTAATCCAAAAAAAGCTAAGCAACTGCATTAATCTCCAAGTAAATTTCACCACAAAAAAAAACACTATAAGGGATAAAGATGGTCATTCCATAATGATAAAAGGGTTAATTCATAAGGACATAAAAATCTGAAATGCTTATGCACCCATTATCTTCAAAATAAAGTAAAAACTAATAGAACTGCAAAGAGAAATAGATAAATCCACAATTATAGTTGGTGATTTCAATTATTCTCTCTCAATAATTGGTAGAAAAAGTAGACAAAAATTCAGTAAGTATATAAAAGACTTGAACAACCCTATCACCCAATTTGACCCATTTAACGTTTTTAGAACACTTCACCCAACAATAGCAAAATGCACATTTTTTTTTCAAGTACACATAGAACATTTACCAAGATAGAACATAAAATGTCTATGTCTGGGCCTAAATTATGTCTCAATACATTAAAAATTATTCAAGCTATGCAAAGTATGTTCTGTGACCATAAATAGAATTACGTTAGAAATCAATACCAGAAAGATAATTTTCCAATATTTGGAAATTATATACCACAGTTCTAAACAACTCTTGGGTCATAAAAGTAATCAAAAAGTAAATTAGAAAGCATTTTGAACTGAATTAAAATGAAAACACAGAATTTTGAAATAATGTGGAATACAGCCAAAGTAGTACTTAGAGGAAAATTTATACTACATGAGAAAAGAAGAAAGTTATCAAATTAACGACTTCAGTTTTCACTCTAAGAAACTATAATAAAAAGAGCAAGTCAAATTCAAAGTAAGCAATAAATACAGAAATAATAAATATCTGGGTTGAAATTAATAAAATAGAAAAAATAAAACAATAGAGAAAAATCAATGTAACCAAGAGCAAGTTCTTTGAGAACATCACTAAGATTGTTAAACCTCTTGCAGGCTACTCAGGAAAAGAGAGAGACAGAAAGACAGAAAAAGACAGAGAGACAGGATACAAATTACCCACATCAGGAATTAGAGAGGTGATATCACTATGGAGTCTACAGATTTTAAAAGTGTAGTAAGATAATATTATGAACAACTTTATGCCAATAAATTCTAAAATTTGGGAGATGGACAAATTTCTTAAATGGCTCAATCTATCAAATCTCACGCAAGAAGAAATTGGTAATGTTAATTGACCTGTATTTACTAGAGAAGTTGAATTTATAACTAAAAACCTTCTCACAAAGAAAACTCCTGGCCCAGATAACTTGACTGGTGAATTATAACAAACAATTCAGAAAGAAAGAAAAAAAAAAAAAACAATTCTCTATAAACTCTTCAGAAAGATAAAGGCACTCCCCACTCATTCTATGAGGCCAGTGTTACTCTGATACCAAAACTAGGCAGATGTTAAGGAGAGAACACTAGAGATCAATTTCCATCATGAGATAGATGCAAAAAAATTTATTTTTAAATATTTTATTTATTTATTTTAGAGAGAGAGAAAGCAGGGAGGAAGGGGCAGAGGGAGAGGGAGAAAGAGTCTCAAGCTGAGTGTGGAGCCTGACGTGGGAATCGACCCCATGTCCCTGAGATCACAACCTGAGCCAAAACCAGGAGTAGGAGACTTAACCAACTGCACTACCCAGGCTCCCTGGTGCAAAAATTTTTAACAAAATTTTGGTAAATCAAATGCAGCAATATATAAAAGTGATAATAATTCATGATGAAATAGAACTTAATCCCTGGAGTACAAATTTTAGTTTGACATTATCAAGTCAATAGATGTAATTCACCATAACAGACTAAAGACCGCATGATTTTTCTCAATAGGTACAGAAAAAGCATTTTATAAAATTTAGCATCCATTCTAGATAAAAACTCTCACAGACTAAGAACATAAGGGAACTTTCTCAACCTGATAAAGAGCATCTGAGAATATACTACAGTTAACATCATACTTCATGATGAAAAACTGAATACTTTCTAAGATCATGAAAAAAACAAGGATGTTCACTCTCACTACCTCTATCCAACATTGCAGTAGAAGTACCAGCTAGTGCAATTAGGCAAGAAAAAGATACGAAAGCATCCAGAATGAAAAGGAAGAAGTAAAAATGTCTTTATTCACAGATGGCATAATTGCCTGTAGGCAAAATTCTATGGAATGTAAAAACAAAGACCTAGAACTAATGAGGTTAGCAGGATTGCAAGATGCAATATATTTCATACAATATAATTACCCAATATACAATGATTGTATACAATTATACAACATATAATCAGTATGATTCAATATATCAGCAACAGAAAATTGGAAATTGAAGTTAAAAGCACTTACATTGCATAAAAATAAGAAATAGGGATAAATATGACAGAATATTTACGATCTGTATACTCAAAAATCACAAACCATTTTGAGAAAAATTAAAGAAGATATAAATAACTGGAGAGATATGCCATGTTCATGTATTAGAGAATTTGATATTAAGAATTAAAATCTCCCCAAATGGATTTATAGATTCAACTGAGTCCCTATCAAAATTCTATCAGCCTTTGTTTTTCTTGTGGAAACTGACAGAGTCCATAATTCATATGGAAGTGCAAAAGACGTAGAATTGCCAAAAGAACTTTGAAAATGAAGAACAATGTGGAAGGACTGACGACCTGATTGCAAGACTATTATAAAGATACTATAATAAAGATACTGTGGTGTTTGCTTCAAGACAGATAAATAAATGGGACAGAATAGAGAATTCAGAAATAAACCCCCATATAATTTAGCCAATTGATTTCCAACAAAAGTACAAAAGCAATTTTGTGGAGAAAGGATAGTCTTTTAACAAATGGTGCTCGGACAATTGGATAGCGATATGCAAATAAAAAAAAATCTTTTAAGAGGTCAAGGTCAGTCCGGAGAGGCAGTGACAGGGCAGTCTAACTGTATTACAATGTAGGAAACAACTCTACTGAAGACGGCAGAGATTCTGACCTAAGTGACTTTGGAAATGAGTCTATATGACTAAAGGTAACACAAACAACCTGTAAATAAACACTGTACTCTAGTTGATAAAGTTGTTTCCCATGGGGTATGAGTTCACTGATAGCACTAAGCTTGTATGCTGGAATTGAACAATTAGTGAATGAATGGCAGATGGTAGGAGTCAAGTTTCTCCTTGTTGGAATGAGAGGTGACATGTAAGCAAAGGGAGGAGGCTAGCATGGATTACAGTAGATACATGAAGTAATTAATAATTAATAAGTAAGTAAAACATGAATTCATGTTTTGATTAGTACAGGTATAAATGGTTATATGCAGAAATGTATAGAGAACCTAGAAACAAGGACTCACCGGGAGCAACGACCACATCTAATGCCCCAATTTTACTTTCTAATATCATTCTCCAGGAAAAGGAACAAGGGCTCTTTGGGGAAATGGTTGATTTTAGGACTGGAGCAGAAAATATATAAGATGATCGTGGAGTATCTTACAGTGTTACAAAGGAAGGGAGAGCTCAAGAAAGCAAAAGCAAAAACACAGCGATGGGGGTATGTCAAAGGGACACTGGAGTAGTATTGGGTTGTAACCCAAAGTATAAAATAAATATCCATGAGTCCATACTGACATAAAGAAATGGTCAAATAAATTAATAAATGGAGCAGAAGAAACAAATCTCCCATGCAGGAGAATTCCAAATAAATTGTGCAATTACTCTGTCCTCAAGTTGCTGGAGCATGACTCCCCACAGAGGCCCTGGGGAGTGGTTGAAAGAGTTTGGGCTTTAACATCAAATAATTGTGAGTGGGAGACCCACCTCTGATCCTTATTAGCTGTGTGATCCCAGGCATTACCCTTTCTAAACCTCAGGTTTTTAATTTGCAAAATGGGAATAATAGTATCACTTAACTGCCTGTCAAGAGTCGCCGTGTAGATTGAATGTCTATACAGTTCTCAGAATGGTGCTTAGGACATAGTACTCTATAAATTACAGTCTTATTCTTTTTTAAGGTAGTGTGTTCATCTGTTCCAGCTGCTATAACAAGATTACACAGACTGGGTGGGTTGAACAACCGAAATTTATTTTCTCACCATTTTGAAGGCTGGAAAGTGCAAAATCATGGTCCAGCCGGGTTCTGTTTCTGGTGAGAGCACTCTTCCTGCCTCACAGATGGCTGCTTTGTCCTCACGCGGCCTTTCCTCCGTCTGTGCAAGGGAAAGGGAGAAGGCAGGGACAGCCTTTCTTTTCTTATAAGGCCACCAATCCTATCGGACTCTAAGGCCCCACCCTTATAACCTCAATTATAACCTCATTTATAACCTCATTTATGTGATCCCCTTAATTACTTCCTAAAGACCCCATCTCCAAATGCAGTCACGTTGAGGGTTAGCCATTTGACCTAGGAATTTTAGTGGGGGGAAAAATTCAGTCCATAGCAGGTAGTATGAGATACAGAATCGGACGACTTGAATCCTCATTCTAGCTTCACCACTTGCTAGTTATACTGGGGAAATCTCTCACATTCCTCAGGTTTTTGTTGGTTTTTTTTTCCCCATTTAAAAAAATTAAGGTATTATTTTTATCCAATAAAATTCACACATTTAAAAATACTGTTAAGTGAGTTTTTTTAAGCAAAAAAAAAAAAAAAAGGTTTTTATTTTAGAACAGTTTTGGATTTACGGAAAAATTGCAAAGATAGTACAGAGTTCTCAGATACTCTGCACCCGGTTTCCCTATTATTAACATCTTAAATTAGTATAGTACATTTGTTACCATTAATGAAGGCATACTGACATATCACTAGTTAAAGTTCATATTTTGTGTGGATTTCTTCCACTTTTTACATGATATCCTTTTTTTGTTCCAGTGTCCCATCCAGGACACCACATTACATTTAGTCATCTGTTTCCTTAGGCTCCTCTTGGCTATGACAGTTTCTCAGAATCCCCTTGTTTTTTATAGATCTTGACAGTTTGGGGAGTACCAGTTGGGTGTTTTATACAATGTCCCTCATTGGGATTTTTCTGATGTTTTTCTCATAATTTCACTGCGCTTATGGGTCTTAGGGCTGAAGACCACAAAAGAAAAGTGCCATTCTCATCACACCACATCAAGGGTGCATACTATCAACATGACTGATCACTGCTGCTGTTGACTTGATCACTTGGCTGTGTTGGCCAGTTTCTCCAAGTTACTCTCCCCTCCCCCTTTCCTTACTACATTTTTTGGAAGGAAGTCACCATGCACAGGCCATACTTAAGGGGTCTACCTCCTTGAGAAAAAAGGTCTACATAAATTATTTGGAATCCTGCATGCGGAATTTGTCTCTTCTTCCTTATTTATTTATTCATTCAATATTTGTTTATATCAGTACAGACTAACTGAAATGTATTTGGGGGGTTATAATCCAATATTATTGTAATGTATTCTGCTGCTCTAATTGTCCCAGCTTTGGCCATTGGGAGCTCATTCAGATTCGCTCCTTTGTCCTTTTGACACGGTCCCATCATTTTTCTTAACTTCTCTCTCTCTCTCTCTTTCTCTATTTTAGATCTTCTTCACTTGCTGTTACTATAAGGTGTCCTAGGCTCATCTTGCATTTTCATGTCCCAGTCCTAGAACCAGCCATTTGTCTAAGGAACCCTAGTTCTCTTTAATGGAGAGTGGTATTTAGAAATCAAGATCTGGACACTAGATGTGATTTTTGCTACTAGAGCATCACTACTTCAAGGCTTCAAGTAAGTGGTGAGAAGAGGCAGTGCACTTTGAGCTGAGGCCTGGAGGATGAGAAGCAGCAGTCACTTTAGATCTAACAGAGAGTTCCAGGCAGAAGAATTGCTAGTAGAAAGGATATAAGGAACAAGCTTGGCTCATCAGAAGGATAAAAAGAGGGCCAGAGAGGCTGGAGCAGATTGGAAGAGGAGAGGGATGAGAGGCGAGGGTGGGGAATGGCCTGAACATAGTGGGGTTTGCAAACTAGAGGGGGCATCTGGATTTTCCTCATAGGGAAATGGAAGCCACTGAATGTTTTTAAACAAGGTTGACACCAGTTGATTTGGATAGAATGATATAGCTTGGGCCCAACTGACCTGCCTGAGGAGTCTAGTTGAGAGATGGTGATCCTGAACCAGTCCCAAAGCATTTGACTAGCAAAGACTTTATCCTGCCTTAGCTGAGACCAGCAGTTGGATGGATCCATGGGGTACTAGATTTCAGGGTGGGCCCTGCTGTGTACAAGCTTATAAAATAAGGCAGTTTCCTGCTCTAAAAGCTATGATTAGAATAAGCCCAAATCCTCTGTTGATACGTAGAAACTGGAGTCCCAGGGAAGTCCTCAGATTTCTTAGTTACCAAATACACTACCCAGGCCTGCTGCTGCTGCCCAATCCAGAATGATGTTGCTTGGCCAAAGTCATCCTTGGGTGTGGTGTGCCTCTCAGCACTGTACATCCTAGTCTGTCAGTTCTGCTCCAGCAAAACCACAGTGCTCACCGGCCTAGAATATCCCACCTCATGCACATGCTGTCCCCCATCTCCTTCCTCTCAGCCTATACATATCCATAGGTCTGTTTCATCTTCCAAGACCTGCCTTACACTCACCTCCAGAAAGACTCCACCAGTGGACCCAGCTGTCTCTTTGGTGCAAGTCCAGTCCAGGCTGAGTGGCCTCTGCTCCACAAGAAGATATGTGAGGCTTCCTTCCACACCAAATAGAAAAGGTAGGCCTGTTTAAGTGTGGCATTAAGGGCATCCTCCACACCCTACCCTAGGTGAGCACCAGAGTCAAGGAGGTTGGTTACTCAGAGGAAACCAAAGATGATATAGGTTGATCAGGTTGATACTAGTTGATAGAAAATCATATAAACCAGACCCAACTGACCAGCCTAAAGAGTCAAAACTATTGTCCCAGAAAAATTAGGTATTATCTCAGAAAAAATTTGCTGTAGCTTTTATGGTAAAGTGGAATATTTTGAAATTGAGATTGCATTTCTCCATGCTTTCTTGTAACCCATACTGTTTCCCCCACCACAATGCAGTTGCCTTCGGAGGGCATAGCTGGGAACAAAGAGTCCATTTCTTAGCTTGGGAGCTTCTAAGTAGATATTTGTAAAAACTATAGTGAAAGAAAGTGTTGAAAATGAAAATTTTCAATCTAAAAGGTAAGCTTGGAGAAATAAAAGTGGTTGTAGATTTATTTGTTTACCTTGTTTTTATTCTAAAAGTTTGGTTTTGAAGGACAGAAAACAGATTTAAACACCAAACCGTACAGTAGGGAAGAATACATGGGTATATAAGTACATTTTCCTTCCCCAAATAGATGGATCAGATGAGAAGATGGAGAATGTGAGGGCATGTAGCTGGAGGTTAGATGCTGGTCCCTGAGAAGGGGCCGAGCCCTTCCATCTATTTGGGTTGAGTCCTTCGTAGGAGTGGATGTGCAGCCGGAATGAGAGGAACCTGGTAGAAAAGTCAGACTAACGGGGTGAGGGTGAGGGAGAAGGTGGGGTGGAGTCTCAGAGAAGAGGAAGATGATGCCCCGGCTTCCCAAGGAATAGCCTGGGGAGTCAGCAAGACTCTTAGGGGAGCTCTGGTCCAGCATGACCTGGGAGGCGGAGTAGCGGTGGCTGACTGAAGTTTCTAGGCACCTGAGCTCCTGGCCTAAACCACAGAGTGTCAGGCTTTCCAGCATGGTGAGGGAAACTCACACAGAGGTTTCTGTGGCCCCCAAGAGGAGAGGTTGGCAGATCTAAAGGAAGCAAGAGTAGAGGGAAAAAATGATCTGGGCTATCCTGGGGCCTTGAAGCCATCATCAGTTGTAGGATGGAGTGGGGTGTGTGTTGGGGTTAAAAGCTGATATCCAGAGAAAGGAGGAACCCCCCACAGTGGGGCCAGCAAATCAGAGAAAAGCTCATAGCTCCGGCACCATCTGACTATACTCACATCGCCATCTCCCCACTCATCGCCTCAACTAAGATGACTGGAGAAGAGAAAGAAGAGGAAAAGAACCTTAAATCCACTATATTTAAATCTGGAAGTCACATGGTTTACCTTGAGTAGGGAAGATTTAGCTTTCTACTACTCAGAAGAAAGAATAGATATGAGTTAAGTAACCAGTTGTAATAATAATAATAATAAATAATAATAATAATAATAATACACATATATGGTACTTACTTCGTGCCAGGCAATTCCAAATATTTTAATGCACTAACTCATCTGGTTCTCCTAATACCTGTGTGAGATTGGGCACATTTTAGCACACTTGAGTTTCACAACCATTATTTGCAGCACTTAAATGTTTATAATAATATTTTATTTTATTTATTATGTTTCTCTTTATACATGAAGAAATAAGGCTTTTGAAATAAGAATTAAGTAATAAGAGACTTGCCCTAGGCCATATACAATGGGCAAGTACAATACCTGGTCTTGAACCCAGAACTTCAATCACCTAGTCTGGGTTCTTTTCACTGTACCAAAGGTGTTCACTAAATATATATATATATATATATATATATATAAAATTGAATTTATCATCTTATGCTGGAGAAAGAAGGGGACTTAGGATTGGCACTTGGAGTGATTTCACACTTAGAGTCTGATTAAAGGACGAAAGAGAGCAAAGGATTCTGTGAAGTCATGTCATGTGAAGGAGGAGGAAAACAGGGGAGTATAATATTACGGTCCTCTAGAAAAGAGAGTGTTCCCAAAAGGAGACAGTGATCCCAGGAAAAATGGGCACAAGGAGTCCCCAGATCTTGGTTTCTAAATATCAGTCTCCTGGTTGATGGCAGGGCTGGGGCAGGGAGAGTCCAAGGTGAGCCTGGAACTTCTTGTGCCAAAGAGCAAAGAGGTGCCCCACTAACACAATGATGGGGGCACTATGGAAATAAACCCAGACCATCCAAATGAGAACAAGCAAAATCTAGTTATGCAGAGCTTACAATAGCATGGGAGTCGGCCACCCGGCTTGTATTTTGGTAGAGATTCAAAGGCAGAAACAAGAGTGGAAAAAGCTTCATAGTGGGGGAAAGGGAAGCCTTCAGGTATGCCCTAATTGGAGGCTGTTGGCATGGGAAAAGCTGTAGGTGGGCTAAATAGAAACAGGGCATCCTGTGTAATTGGTTAGAGGGCACATTTTGTTCTCTGGTAGGTCCTAAATTGGCAGCAGAGACAAAAATTAGGGAAACTGGCAGTTATTAGTCAAGTCCTGGCCATTTGGGGCTGATTGTTACAGAGGAAAATGGTTTCCTGGTGGTTGCTAGAGATAGTAGTCTGACTTTTTAAGGATCTGACTTATAGAGCTAGAGATAACAGATTAGCTTTCTGAGCTAGTTGCTGCAGATCATGGTTCAGAGTTCTATTTTTATGTATAGTCTGGCCATTGTTTGTTTGTCTATTCAGTCTCACAAATCCAGATTCACAAATACAAAATGATTTGCTTCAGGAATTATTTAAATAGCCAGTGCATTTACAATGTGATTCAAGGTAAGGTAAGTAGGTAAGGTAAAAGGTAAAAGAGACACAGGAGCCAACCTAAGAGAGCTCCCACTGGCCAATTTTAGGATAATTTAAATTTTAAAATGATTAATAACTGTAATGGATTACAACTCATTGAATGAAAAAAATCAATAAATTCACAGATACAAAACAAGAAACCAAAAATAAATAAAGTGGGGGAGGGGGTGGGAAGGAGGGAAAATTTTCCTTGCAGTGGAATGCCAACTACAAAGTATACAGGGGATGAAAGAGGAAGAAATTCAACATTTTGCAATAATTGGTTCAGGTAAAAATCATTAATGGATGTAAAAATCTTTCATTGGGGGATCCATATCAGAGTACCTCACCACAGACCACCTGCTAAATAGAAAAGGAAAGAAATCCCTTTACAGTGGGGGAGCCTGCAGGGTTCCAACTTAACCGAGTGATTGAAGTGGACATCACCAATGGTGGGTCCAGATGAAGAACATATGGGTGTTCATCAGAGTATTCTTGGAAATTTTCTGTGGGTTTGAAAATTTCCAAACTAAAAAGGTGAAAATATGCAAAAAGGAAAAAGAAAAGGAGGTGGTGGTCAACTGTGCTGAACATCGCTGACAAGTCACGTAAGACTCGAGAACTGCATTTAGCAATATGGCGTACCCTGGTGACCAGCAGGTAGTCCTGGAGGACAGGTGGGGCCGGGATTCAGTCAGCAGGGACTGAAAGGGATTGTACACTTGAGAGAGTGGAGAAAACAGCTTGAAACATGCCTTTTTAACACTTTTTTTTTTTTTTTAGCACATTTAGGTTCGAACTGAAGGAAACTAGTGAACAGCTTCTGTTACGCTCTTTTCATTCTATTGTAATCATTAACTAGTATCTATGACTATTTAAACCAGTCTGGCTCAGATTTAGTCCTGGAACTGAGTAAAATACTTTGCTCCTAAGTACTTCACTACCTCCATGGACTCTGGATTCGAAGTCAATTTTGTGTCAAAAGCTCATATGATCTTCCCCCACTGCTGACTGGATATTCCATCTGGGGGAGTCCTCTGAAGGCCCTGGTGGTTTCTTGCCACCCAGTTTCTGGCCTCTCCCTCTCTTAGTTCACAAAGAAACTGATAAAGCACCTTGTAGCCCCATGGCATCTGGACCAAAGCCCCATTCTCCACAGGGAGTGCCCTCCAATCCTACGAAGTTCTGCCTGGTTAATCACTTCTTCACCTCTTCTATCTTCCTCTTCGTTGGCATGAATTAATTTAAGACTTTGTCTTCTTTATTCATTGTTGAAATCTGCATCCTCTGCCAAGACATTAAGTACCACCTCCTTTTGATACAGAGCCTAGAATTTTAAGCCATAAAATTATAAGTTCATACCTACCCATTGCATCTAAGGAACACAGTATCCAAACAGATCATTCAAAATATACCTATTGACCCACACTAACAATAACAGGGTGCTATCATGGTTTCTTTACATGTCAGTTCAACAAGTTTTTCTTTAAGCTAATTCCGGGAATTGATGACGGTTCTTCTGGTAGGATTTACTGCAAAGAACCATGGCCTTCTTAAATCCAGTCTCCAAATCTTTACGGTTTTGCTACGTATGATCAGAAAATGTTAAGAAAGACTCCAGATACGCATGTTTCTCAAATCTCAAGTAATCCTACCTGCTTTGAAGGTCACGAGTTTGAAATGTCAACTCATTTTTAACTCACAACGGACCTGCCAGGTCATTTTATTCTCCCCACTTTACAGATGAGAAGATAGAGACTCAGAGAGACTAAGCCTTTCTAGACCAAGAGGATTAAGGACCCAGGATTTAAAATCTGTGTTTTTCCCACTATGTCAAGCTGCCTTTGAAAAAAGATTTACTTCCTCCGGTTGCCCAAAGGAACGAGGACTCAGTTAGGCTTTCAAACATTTTGCTGATTTTTTTTAAAGACTCAGATATGAACTCACCATACATAAGAGGGATGTTACAGAGAGGTTGCATGTGAAGCTGATCTTTGTAAATTGAATCACATTGTAAATGCACTGGCTATTTAAATAATTCCTGAAGCAAATCATTTTGTATTTGTGAATCTGGATTTTCATCTGTGTATCCTGTTTGCCTGCTGCAGAAATTACCTGTTCTCAGCTATCCCGAAATGGATGCAGAGACCATCACTCAGAAGCAGGAATAGAATTGTATTTCAAGGGAGGGTCACTGCCCCACAAAAAGCACTCAAGATAACAGACAAAGGAAGTCCAGCTCACAAGTAGCTTCAGTTGAGCGTGGCTTGTGTATATGATATATTCTCTTTGAATATGGAGGGTGAGGCTTCCAGAAACAGTGATGAGGCAGACAGGACAGGAGAGGGGAGAGAACCACAAGGACAGAAAGAAAGGGAGCCAGATGGGAGGAATAGGAAGCGAGGAGAATGCACCAGGCCAAAAGAGACGAGAGATTCTGAGCCGGCCAAAACTTGTGAGATTTAGGAGGAGGTAGAAAAGAACAAGGAGAAAGGAGAGGGCGAGGATGGGGAAGAGGAGGGTGAGAGAGAAAGAGAGACTCGTGGCACATCTGCCCCGCTGTGCTGCCCATGCTCAGTGCTCTGCTGGAGCACTCTGTCCCGAGCCCCATGCTCCCTGTTTCAGCTGTTCCCCTCCCCCATGAGCCTGGTTTCAGGGCACAGCTAGCCCTAGAGTGGTTCAGGACCTAGAACCCCTCCCACCTCCCAGTCCTTTACTGGCCTGAGGCTTCCTGGCCTGGGCTTTCCCAGCTGCTGCTCACTCCCATCCCTGGGAAGGCTGCCGCTAAGCCATCTCGCCCAGAAAGTCCCCAGTCTCTCCCTGAGGCTTGAGACCTCAAGGCCGGTTCCTGTGCATATGACCAGTAAAGACAAAACCTGGAGAGGTTTTGAGCTCTGTCTTCAGGTCTCTGATGAGCAGCCTTGTGGCACAAACCCATTCTGTGCAGCCCCAGAGGCCAGAAATAGGACCAGTGATTAGGGGCTCTACAGATTTGGGTATAAGAAAGACCTTTCCAATCAACCTGCCTTAAGATGGAATCCACTGTCTCCGGAAGGGGTGAGTTCCCCGTCACAGGATGTATGTAATCATGCCCGTAGAAGCTGGATACCAAACCTACCTGTGGTTGAGCTGAATGGCTTGAGATTTCTTCTGTGACTCTGATTTCTCCTAAAGCCCTTGAAAAATAACTTTTAAATCCATCATTCCCCATGAAACCTTGCCCTATTTATGTGATTAGAAAAGTCTTCCTTTCACATCAAGTTCAGGGAGCAAGTTAATCCGAGTCCTATTCACATGATCACAAATTCTGAGTCACTGGGTTTTGAATTAGTGGGGTTTCCCAGGGGAATTCAAATGTTCCACCCAGGAGACACAGAAAAGAAGGTTCACGCCTTCCGTGGGAACACAGCCCAGGGAAAGACAAGGAGATGGCAGGCAGCGGCCTCCTGTGCATTCCAATAGGCCCGCTGCTGCGCAGAATCTCAATGTTCCAGGCCTGAACAGTTGCAGCAGATGGAATTTCAGGAAAGGGATGAAGCAGAACTGCCAGTCACCCAGACATCCGGCACTGCTGGGGGCGGTTTCTTGGGGGCATGTGCCAAGATCGGGGTTGCCCTGACCCTTCCGGGAGCTTTCAGTCCAAGTCGTTGCTTCCATGAAGCCTGTCCTGATGCTTCCTCCTCTGCCCCTGGCAACACCCAGGGCTTGTGGCTCATGCCACACTTCAAGCCTGAATGGTTCGTGTCCGTCTCCCCACTAGGCTGGGACAGAAGCCATGTGATGGGCATTTAATACCTGGGATAGAAACACTGCAGGAGGTTCCAGAGGACCAAAGTCAGCAGGACTTTTCTCCTGGTCCCTTGGATGCTCTCAGTACTTTCTGATCTGGCCAGTTTGGGGTTATTTTTAGGCCTTTGCTTTCTCCCCACCACGCCCATAAACAGCCCTACTTACACCATTGCTGGCTTACCTGGTTCTTGTTCTCAGTGCTGCGGTATGTCCCACTTCTATCCATTGGCTTAGATAACCCTTCCACTGGGGTTCTAGCCTTCTTGGGATTCACCCCACCCTGTGCTGCTGAAAGGAGCTCTCTGCCCATCGGGGTGCTGGGCTCTGTCTTTTGTGCAACCGTCTTCTAGTGTCCGAACCTGGGCCAGCCCAGCCCCTCTGTTTCTGTCCCCCAGTCATCCGAGCACACTGAGAACCCCATGACCACAGGCACTGTGTTTCATCCCTCTTTGGATCCCTGGCCCCTGTAGCAGTAACCAGCAGTTAGGAGGTGCTTAGTAAAAAAATCGTCAAATTAAAATTGAACTGAAAGGTAAGGGAAAATGAATGCTTTATTCCACAATAGGAGATTTTAGCAGGGAGGGCTTGGGAAAATCGGGATTTCTCTCTCCCTTTCCTACACAATAATTGATTAGATCTTATCATTCCTTCTTAAAATGGCCCTTGGGGATGGCCCAGCAGAGGCCAATGCCCTGGTCCAGCTGGACACAGCAGCTGCACAGGGCAGCACTATCATCCTACTGCATCTACTTCTGAGTCTCCTCTGGGATCGCCCAGAATTACCCTCCTGGTGGTGGGCACCATTGGCTGGCAATATCCAGCCATCATCCTGCCTTTCGGACCCCTCACTGCATACAGGTGTTAGGGGAGCAGGGTGGAGGGAGCCTGATGCTCTGTTATTTATTTGTCCCGGAAACATGATTTCATTCTAATTCTGATTTCCACCTGCTGGGTGACCCCCACAAATGAGCAGGAGATTGCTATGTTGCTGCACATCACACTGAATTTGGCCAACTTCAGAAATACCCTCCAGTAGATGCCTTCTTGCAAGTCACCAGGTCTTTTGTCATTACATCCCTTCCAGTGAGCAGCCCGGGGTTTCTTCTATTCAGTAGTCCTCTCACTTCCCCACATAAAACAAAATCCATACAATCCCTGTGGAGACTGGTGTGGATGCAGTTAAATAGCCTTTCATCATTGACTTCCAGCCCCCTTTTCAATGCACAGACCCGACTTGGGACAGAATAATATATTGCAGCCCACTCCAGCTCGCGAAATATTTGTTGAGTGCCTATGGTGTGCTGAACCCTGCACCAGGATCTGGAGACACAGCTGGTTTAGGGGCTGACTTTCTGTTGCATGTATCACAGAGTCTAGGAGCTGGATTAAAGCAGCATTAAGCAAAGGGTGAGCATGAGTGCTGTTTATCTAGGACTTGCAGTTAGAGTCATCACTCTTAAGTTTTTCATTCAGTAAAAACTCCTCATACTAGCCTTGCACGAGGTGCTAGAGAAATAAAGATGAATAAGATAATTCCTGTTCCCAAGGAGCTGACCATCTGGGGTTGGAAGAGACAGACAAATAAAGAGAGGACTGCAGTAGCATGTGATGTGTGCTGTGATAGAGGAAAATGTGGGGTCTGGGGGACCCCACCTGACACAGACTAGGGAGGGGAGGCAGATGTGAGAGGTCTTCCCAGAGTCTGTGATGTCCGAGCTGAATCTTGAGGAATGAATTAGAGCTTGCCAAGGGGTAGAGGCAAGCAACGTCCAGGAAGCACATGCAAAATCACAAGGAGAGGAAGCCTGGCCAGTCAGGAATGCTAATTACTGGAGCATCCAAGAGAAGGAATAGGAGAGATGCATCTTGTGAGGGAGACAAGGGTGAAATTATAAGGAGTATCTTAGGTTAGCTAAGGAATCAGGCTATTGTCCTAAAATGCTGGCATCTAGACGATCAGCTTGAAGGCTTTTGTTATAACCCTGAAGAGAAATGATGAGGAACCAGACAAAAGGAGTAGCTGGGAGAATAGAGGCATGGTGGTTCCAAGACTCCTTTTGAAGGTAAAACTACAGGACTTGATGAGGCATTGAAAATAGGAGGGAAAGAGAGAAGGCTAGAATCAAAGATTGCACCCATGTCTCTGGCTCAAGTGAAGGGCAGATTACAAAAGCTTACAGAATAGTACTGGTAATATAACAAGCATAATAACAGCAGTAACAGTAATAAAATAGTATTTAAAAGAGTCACTAATGTGGGGGACTTGGGAGTAGAGCTATAAAACTCCTAAATAAAAAAGCAAGGATAAAGCAATGGAGGAAAAAGGTCATATGGAGGACAAAAAGGAAAAAGGAAATTAAATGAAAAATCAAAGGTATTGCCAAAGATGTATATAGAATATCTATAACAGAAGTAATAATCAAAGACATAATTTTTAAAAATGAAAGGAAAAATAAAAGCCAAAGCTTTCTGAGCCAAAATCAAAGTGAATATATAGATGGAAAAGATTCACCAAGTTTTTAAAAAAACAAAGAGAAGGAGGAATAGTAAAACCTGTCAGTTTGCATTTCTGATTATTTATTCTTATATTTCTAATAGCTTCTTGCTCTCTATTTTTGGATGCAAGGTTATCTTGTGCCTTTATCTTGAAATTATACTTTCATGGTAAAGTGTACATTCTGTCAATAAAATGCAAATTTTCCAGCTCTTACTAGCACATGGAAACAAATGATACCATAATTTCACTAGCTCTTGCTTCCAAGCACATGTAAGATCTACAGATTTCCGTGGTTCCTCTCTGTTATATTTAGGAGTCCCTGGGGGATGGGCATTCACATTTGCTTATTAACAAATTCCCTCCCACAGACTATCCTCTCTGCACCACCCAGCACCTACTTGAGAGCTCCATATCCTCTAGGGCCATAATTTCCCATCAGATTTCTATTGAGGAATGCCATGTCCACCTGGTGCCTCTGCCCTTCTTCTGGGCTCATCAATGATATTGGTCTAGGATCCACTTTTCTTATAACACCACTACCTGTTTTTGGTTATCAAGGTAATGTCGGCCTTATAACATGAGTTGGGAGGTGCTACCCTGCCTCTACTATTTTTTTAGTTTGTGGAGGATTGTGTTTGGTAAAAATCCATCATTGAAGCCATCCAGGCCTGAAGTTTTCTTTGTGGGAGGATTTTGAAATTATGAATTCTATTTCTTAAATATATGAGACAATGCAGATCTTCTCTTTATTCCTCAGTCAGTTTTCAATTTGTGTCTTTCAAGGAATGTGTCCATTTCATCTAAGTTGTTGAATGTATTGGTATAACGTTGTTGCAATATCATCTTCTCCCTTAATGTCTGGAGGATCTGTAGGGATGTCCTCTTTCTTTCACGATATTGATCAGTTGTGTCCTTCCCCTTTTATTCTTGATTAGTCTAGCTAAAACTTTGTCAATTTTGTTGACCTTTTGAAATAACCAGCTTTTGGTTTCACTGATTTCTTTACTATTTATTTTCTATTTTACTGAGCTCCATTCTTTAGTTTCCATACTTCTGCTTATCTTAGGTTCAATTTGTTTTTCTTTTTCTAGCTTCTAGCTTTCCATGGAACCATGACCTACAAGACACATCCAGACAAAAGTCTAGAATAACTGTAGAGCTTACCCTGTTGGTTCCCCTTCTCCAAAGAATCACAGCACAGCAGTACCGTTGTCCAATGCTTGGAAAGTGTTATTTCATAGCTTTTGTCTAGATCCCTTTACAGTGGGAGGGAAGGTAGGAGGTGATCCCAGTTACTCCATTATGGCTACAAGTGGAAGTTCCACTGCCCCTCTTCCAGGCATGTATGGGATACAACCATGAATTTATTTGTTAAGCACCCCTGTTTTATGCTGTGCAGCGATGACAATACGCTGGAGTCTTATTGATTCCAAATTGCACTTCTCTTTTAGATTACTGTAACAGCCTTTTAAATACCTATTCTCTCTCCAGACTTACTCATTCCATACTACTATCAGACTAATACTTTGGAAACACCAATCATATTGCATGGTATTCAATGCGATGTTGAAGTGAATGGATAGCCCTCTCCACCTTTTATGTTATACTCTGTTATGAGGATCTCAAGGACACACTGCTGGCTTTTTTTTTTTTTTTTTAAACTATGGTTTTAGGAAAGTAATCATTTAAGTCTTTAATTGTAGTTTCCATGCTTTGCACAAGACTTAGATTAGAAAAATAACAGAGAATGGACCAAAAGGCAAATCCCAATAATAGATACCACACTGTCCTAAAAATGCTTTAGCTTCTGGTAAGTATGATTTCCTTCCCAGGTTACACTCATTGTACTTGGTTTCTTTATCCGTAGTGATGAGCCCCCTAGAATCTCAGGCAAAAAGACTTCTGGCACAGAAAGGCCTGTCATCTCCTAAGATATGCCTAGCTCTATCTCAACTGCTGCAATGGACACAGCTTGGGTTCTCTCCTGGGAGACCCCTAGCCTCAGTTCACATCTCTAAAGAAATACTCAGAGATTTCTGAGTCCTACTCAGGCTAAAGTTGGGATTCCCTCTCCATGAAACAAGACTCTTTTTCTTGTTTCTTTATTGCTTTGAATTAAACTTTGCCCAGGTAATGCTGTGGTCCTTGATTTCTGTTTCCCTGAAGCATCTGCCCACCCCTTTTTTTAAAGAATTATTTTTCCTGACCTTTAGTTGATTGTCTTACAAATAGAGTATAGTTGAATTTTTTTTTTTTTTTTTTGAAAGAGAGACAGCAGCAAGGAGGGGCAGAGAGAGAATCTTAAGCCCAACACAGGGCTCAGTCTCACCATCCTGAGATCATGACCTGAGCCAAAATGAAGAGTTGGGCGCTTAACTGACTGAGCTACCCAGGTGCCCAGAGTATAAATGAATTTTATTTGTATAAAACCTGAAAGTCTTTGTATTTAATAGGGGAATTTGATACATTTCTACACATTGTTATAACTAGCCATTTTGTTTCCTCTTGTCATCTTGTAGTAACTGTCTTGTTTCCTTTTTTACCTGTCTATTCGTAGATGAATTCTATTTTCTTTGCATTTATTTCTCTAATGTATTAGAAGATGAATGTTGGTGTCAACCTCACTATTTATAACCTTGACATTTTTCCAAAATAATTCCTAATTTACATTCTTTTAATTATCAGAATCAAGTGTGGATTGGAATCCTCTGAGATCTTTTTATTGAAGATAAACAGTTAAGCATACTTTTACTCTCTTCTTTCAACTCCATGCTGCATCTTTTTTTTTTTTTTAACTCGGGTTTTAGTGATGGATTACCATATCCTACTATTCTCCTTTTACATCATATAAGACTTTTTTTTTCAAGATAAATGTTAGAAATTTGGGGGATATCTAGGCTTTCACGGTTGTTTAGATTTATCCTCATTATTCTGGTTTCATTGTTCTCTCCTAGACCTTTTACCTTTTAGAGCATGACTTCTCCATCTTTGAACCCTTAAGTTCATTCATATCTGTCTCTTTTTTGGTGCACATACGGGTGCTTTTTGCTTAGCATTTATGGCAGAGGTTGTTAGTCGCCTACTCATTCTCTGCTTCCTCCTTAACAGAACCCTGATTTTGTTGGAGGGATAGAATGAATACTGAAAAAACAAACAAACAAACAAACAAAAAAAACAAAACAAAAAATCACCACCATATTTCCCACTTTCTTTTGCAGATGGGGTGACCAATGAAATAAAAACAGAAGTTTAAGGCAAGGCTTCTAGATAAGCATCCATCTTGTGACCCTGAGGTGATTTTGAGGATGGAAGCCACACTGAGGATGATAGAACAGAAGAATGGAAGGAGACTAGGTCCCTGATGATGCTATTATGCCACGGCTGGCCCTGAATCACTTATCACTAACCTTCATGTCACATGAAAAACAAAACAAAACTTCCATCTTGCTATAGCCATTCTTATTTGGGGCCTCTCTTTTTAGCAGCTAATACACAATTCCTAGTTTTACAGCAAAGAATGGGAGGAGAACATTTCAGATTGAAAAAAACAAGAGCAAAAACATGGAGGTGTGAAAGTACAGCGAGGTCAGAGAATAACAAAAAGTCTACCGTGCCTGGAATCCAGGATATGTGGTAAGATTCAGAGGGCAGCGAAAACCTAAGTAGGAGGGCACGTCTCACATCTACTTCCCTCTAAGAAGCAGGACAAAATCAAATCACGTTATCCTGGCATTCAAAGCCCTTCACCACTTGGTTGCCACTTTTCCAGACTTATTGGCCACTTCTCCCAGACCTGGCATTGCAGACACATGGAATTGCTGGAATTCACGAATTTTTCATCTTCGTGTCTTTGTACTTGCTTTTCCCTTTCCCCACCTCTCTGTCTGACTGATGTGTGCTCAGGGCATTAGACAAAGCCCAAGATCATCCCTGCGCCTGTCCCATGGATCTGGCTGCAGCCGTCCTTCCCTGACTTCCCACAGCTTTCCATTACTACCTCTATGAGACAACTTATACTCTACTTAGGGACTTGCTTATCTGCCTCTACTGTGAGATCACCAGCTTCTAAAGGTAAGAAAGCTCTCATAGTTAATTACTGTGCTCACCAGATAGCAGACAGCTTACTACATACCAAGTCCTCAATAGGTAATTGTTGATTGGATAAATGATTGAGTGAACCAATGGGATGGAAAGCTTTGATGGGAGGTTAAGGAATTCAGATTTTATCCTTCAAGCCATGGGGGCAGCAGAATGAAATGGGAGACATATGTGTGGTTTTGGAGTTCTGCTCCAATGGCCAGGACAAGGGAGGGACAGGAAACCAGGAAAGCCCAGGAGTGGGAAGACTTGTCAGGAGGCTTAGCTCGGGCGGCTCCTGGCGAGGGTCCCTGCCCTGTCCTGAAATGGTTAAGGTGGTCAAGGCACACGCCTCTGCAGAGGAGAAATTTCCCTGTCCTTGCCTAAGTGAATGGCTGGGATTAAAGTGACAGCCCACCTTAGTGATGGCGGCATAATTGGTTGTTCAGCTCTGTCCTTGTCAGAGCGCTGACAGTTCTGCAGATGTCCTGCTCGGCTCTCCAAAGGTTAGCCTCAGCTGGTGCGGCTGTTCATTAATCATTCCTCCCTGACAGGCCTCGGTGCAGCCCACAGCTGCCACACCAGCCTCCGCAGTCCCCGCCCCACCCAGCCAGGCTGGAGGCAGCCTCCGCTCCCCCAGGGGACTGGTCCCCACATGGGGAGACAGGCGGTCTGTGTCCTCTCCACCCCGTCTGCTCCTATGCTGAGCGAGAAACACTGATAACGGAATTTCCCTGGGTTCCTCCTTCCCAGAACTAGGGTCTGAATCACCTTACAAGCTATCCTGACATCCTTGCCTTTATCTGTTCCTCTCCACCCTCACAGAAGCTTCTTACTGAGATGAGGGCAACCCTAGCCCAAGAGTTCCAGAAAGACAAGAAGGCCAATGGATTCGGGATGCTCTTGCTGGGAAGATGCAGAGCCTGGCTTAGGGTCTGAAACCCAGGCAGAGTGTGCTTCGCATCCATGCTGTGAATTCCATAAACTGTAAAAGATGCTTATGAACCACTATTTATGACTCAAAACAGAACATGTGTATTTATGCATAGGCTGGTTCTAGCCCAAGAATATTAAGGAAAGAACTACCTTTTTGGTCCTTGGGGCAGAATAGCCTGGCAGCAGGCTGAGGAATCTGATTTCCTAGGTTCAAAAGAGGCCAGTCCCTCTCTGGGGCTCTCTCCCTTACTCTTTCCCTACCAAAGTCAACATGGTGGACCACACCAAGATGGTGGATGGGATTCTAGTCAGAGCAAAGAGGTTGATGGAAGGGTTGGAGGTCCAGGTGTGGGGAAAAGAGAACAGGGAGGAGAGGGCCTGCCTTGGGACTGAGTAGAAATTCAAGTCTGGGTCAGGAAATGTGGTCAGAGTGGAGGGTGAGGTTGCAGTTGGGACCATGTGATAGGGCTGATTAGAAAAAATCATTTGCCCACCTCCAGACCAGGAGCATAGAATGCTTCTCTAAGCATCCCCTCCCAGACTCCAAAGTGCCTCAAGACCTCCTCCCACTTTTCCTTTTCATTTCTCCTGATTTTCCAGGCCCTAATTTTGGCACTGTGCCTCATTTCTCCCTTCTCCATTCTCTGCCTTGTTTGATGTCCGGAATGGATCAGACCTTGCTCCCCAGCCAACCAGACCCAGGATTAGGAATTCTACCGTGGTTCCCCGCCCAGCCTTCCTTCAAGAGTAAAAGCATGTTCCCAAGGCCTGGGTCTCAGCTAGAGGCTGCCAGTCGGCATGTGCACAATGCAGGAGTCATCATTTCCCCCCATTGATTAGCTGTCCACCCTCAAAGTTTTCAGAGGAGCAAACAAGGACACTGGGAGATTAGCATTCAGCTAGTCTTTTGGATTCCAAACCACAAACACCTGCATTTTCACATCCAAAGACCCTACGTACCGTCGGCCCAGAAACCAAGAGAGTCTAAACCGAGCTCCCTGGAACTCACACCCAGATAAGTAAGAGACCTTCCCCTAAATGCTTCCGATGACAATGGCCACCTCCCACATTACCTAGCACCTTTTCATCCCCATCATTCTGCCTCATCTTCCCACTAGCTTCTGGAGGGAGGTAAGACCATCCCCATTTTATGTTGGAGAAACGAAGGTTTTGAGAGGCTAAATGACTTGCCCAAGGGCACACAGCTAGTATCCGGGCACCGGCATGCTCAAAGCCAAGCCCCATGACTTTGCAAGTATTATCTCCTTCCTTTTCATCACACCGCTATGGATGGACTTGCTGTGGCTACAAGTTCTTTTTTTTTTTTTTTAATATTTTATTTATTTATTTGAGAGAGAGAATGAGATAGAGAAAGAGAGCATGAGAGGGGGGAGGGTCAGAGGGAGAAGCAGACTCCCTGCTGAGCAGGGAGCCTGATGCGGGACTTGATCCCGGGACTCCAGGATCATGACCTGAGCCGAAGGCAGTCGCTTAACCAACTGAGCCACCCAGGTGCCCCTACGCCAGGGTTCTTTGAGAGTGGCACTCTTGGCCTTTGGGGTCTCATAATTCTTTGTTGTGGGCACTGTCCTGTGCATTGTAAGATGTTTAGCAGCATCCCCAGCTTCAACCCACCAGATGCCAGTAGCATCTCCTGCCCCAGCTATGACACCAAAAATGTCTTGTGACGTTGCCAGGTGTCCCCAGGGTGTCAATATCACCTCCAGTGGAGAACTGCTGCTTATGTCTTCCTATTCTGTGGCACTCTCTACATGCTGTCTCCCTGAGGCCAGGGGCTGTTTTCCATGCATGGCCAGAGATTCCTCACTACATGAGGAGAAGTCAAGAATCATAGACCGGCAAGACCACTGGCCATGATAAGGCAAAATGAGAAGGACATTTTTCAGCAGAAATCCGGGAGACATCTACTGGGGGAGTGTTCAATCAGGTAGTAGATCCAAGCCTCCATCTGTCCAGCTATCCACCAGTCCCTTCCTCCTCCATCCACTCTATATCTCTCTACTCATTCTGTGAGTATCCCCTGATATAAGGCCCACGGAGGCATCACATGGAGGAAAAGTCACGGCAATCCCTTGCACAGCACTGTGGGATGGTGGCTGGAGTCTCAGCCTTGCCACCATAGTGCGGGTCTTCAACGGAGCTTTGAGCTCTACTTTCCTGAAACTAAGGATAATAATACAGTCCTCGCAGAATCGCAGTGAGGACATAATGAGCTAATGTACGTGGAAAGTGTTTTATATGCTACACAAATGTTAGCTATTAGAATGGGGGAATGTTGGACAAGTACAAAAATAACTATAATATCAGGCATTAAATGTTAAAAGATACAATAAAAAATGAGCAAAGGATTTGAACAAGGAATTCACAGGAAAAGAAATGCAAATGGCCAATAAATAGAAAAAGACGTTCAAATTTGCCAGTATTTAGAAAATGCAAGTTAAAACGATAAAATGCTATTTGTCACATGGCAGATAGGCAGAGATGTAAAATCCTTACATTTAACATCTAAAACCTGGTGGGAGGATGAGGGCACAGGCATCCCCTTATTCCACTGTTGAGCCAAATCACCACCTCCTATCAGGTAGAAACCACAAGAATTACACATGACATACCTTTTGACCCAGAAGCCATGTTTGTGACCCTTTCCCACAGAAACATAAGCACCAATGTAAACAAAAATACATACAAAGATCGAAGAACAGAAAACAACAAGGGATGAAAAATATATGGAACATTATGAAGCCATAGGATGAACTAAATACACATGAATTGGCCTGAAGGAATGTCCATAATATATTGTTTTTTTTAAAGGTGATCATATATATATATATATATATATATATATCATATATAAGGTGATCATATATATATAGGTGATCATATATATATATATATATGATCACCTTTAAAAGTTAGAAGAAAAACCCTTTCCGTATGTGAGTATATGAATGAATATGTTGGTGTGGACACATCCGGAAGGCATTGGAAGATGCAGACAAAACAAAGCATCAGTTACCCAAGGGGATACAAGGGTGAGGGAGAAACAGGAGAAGAGAACAGGGAAAATATTAACTTTTTCCCATATGTGTTTCGGTCTTGTTTGGCTTGTTAGAGTGAGCATTTCTCTTTTGTAATGTGAAAGAAAGGACCAAGGGTCTTAATGACGGGAGGGAAAAGGGATTTGCGGCCCAGGGTGGGAGATTTCTTCCACCATGGGGCAGGTGCGGGGGCTGGACTTGAAAGGATGAGTCCACTGAGCACCTTCCAGAATTGGGGGAGGAGAGAATCAGGACTGAATGGAGGAAGGAGAACTGTTCCAACCTTTAGGCCGAGGATGAGCTTGCACTAGTTCACGGGAACCAGACGGAACTGTCAGTCCCGGCTGGGCTGGGCTTAATCACAGACAGCAACCCCAAATGGCTGCCCAACAACGAGCCCTCGGGGCTGCAGAGTCAAGGACAAGGCAAAGCTATGGTCACCCTGAGCTCGACTGAGCCCACACAGTGAATGGCCAGTTGATTTCTCCACCCAGCAGCCCCTCTGAAGAAGCTTTTCCTGCATCCCCCACTGGTGCTGGAGGAGAGGAGAAAAGAATTGCAAAGCCAGTTGGAAAACCTTCCTACTTTGTCTTTACTATTAAAGAAATGCAAAGGTGATGAATTAGGCAAATTGGTTGATGTCAAGTTGTATCCATCAGAATGATTCAGAGCCGGGAATGAGTAATAGTAATGGAGAATAGCCGTTACTAAGAGTAACCAAATTAGCATTATCGAAAAAGACAAAGGAGAAGCAGGCGGCCAGCAGGCCCCCCATCCCTGAGCCTGTCCCTGCATCTGCACATCCCAGCTTCTGCACGGAGGCCTACCCTGCACTGGGAGGCTGCTCCCCGCCTGCAGGGCTCCCTGTGGGGTTGGGGTTTCAGCAAGATCAAAGGATGTTCACATCTATTTTCTGATTTGATCGAACTCTAAGCAGACCAGGGACACTGACTCCGTTTCATTGGAGGGACATCAAAGGTCAGCAAAGTGGAAAGGTCTGCCCGGTGCCATGGTCATATAGTTGGGTAGGTGCCAAAAGCTAGCTTTAAACTCAAGACTTAGGCATCTGAATTTAGGACCCAAGTCCCTGTATTTTTCACAGGAACTCCATTAAAAAAAGTATCTACTTTTCTGCAGAGGCATTAGCAATGACACGTAGGAAGTTGATGGTGCGTGGAAAGGTGGAGAGGGAGGATGAGAAAGGCCTCTAGGTCCTGCCCAAGGTTGGAAGGGCTCTGCCCCAGGTACCTGGGTATGCAGGACATGCTTAGGAGGTTTGACCTCTCCGGTCTTTCGAGCTTGTGGAGTCCTGTTCTGTTCCACGTGACCCCAGCACATCCAGTTACAGTTGACTGGCCTGGGGACAGCCACAAAAGATGACTGAGGCCAGATTCCTTTTGCATCAGGAACTTGAACAAGGAAGGAGGAGGGCCAGTTGTTAGCTGGGGCATGGCAGGTAGCTAGGTTTATTCCTTTCCTAGGGCAACTGTAACAAAGTACCACAAACTAGGTGGCTTAAAACAATGGGAACTTGGGACTCTTGGGTGGCTCAGTCAGTTAAGCATCTGCCGTTGGCTCAGATCATGATCCTGGCATCCTGGGATCTAGCACTGAATCGGGCTCCCTCCTCATCGGGGAGCCTGCTTCTCCCTCTGCTTGTGCTCTCTCTCTCTCTCTCTGACAAATAAATTAATAAAACCTTTAAAAAACAAAACAATAGTAACTTATTCTCTCACAGGTCAGGAGGCTGGAAGTTGGAAGTCAAGATGTCAGCAAAGCCACGCTCCCTTAGAAGGCTGAAGAAAAGCACCCCTCCGTGCCTCCCAGCTGCTGCTGGCTGTTGGCAATCCTTGGCATTCTTTGGCTTCCGACTACATTACTCCAATTTCTGCCACTGTCCTCACATGGCCATCCTCCCACCAAGTGTTCTGTGTGTGTCTGTGACTTTTTTTTATCAGGAGACCAGTGATTGAACATAGGGCCCTCCCAAATCCAGTGTGACTCCTTTTCCTTGATTACATCAGCAAAGACTCTAGTTACAAAGAGCGGCACATTTGCAGGTCCCAGGGGTTAGGACTACAACATATCTATTGGCGGGGGCACAATTCATCCCACAACATTCATCCCACAACACTGGGCCACAACGATAAGGTAGAGCAGGCCCAGGGACAGCTGCCTCCAAGGCCCCCAGAGACACCTTCCCCTTACAACTCCCTCCAACTCCAGCCCCAGGGAGGCTAATGGCCGGCATATGTGTCCCTGTGAGAACCCTACTTTTGAGTTCAAATATTCCACTGCCAGTTTCCTCCTAAACTTCTCCCTGTGTTTGTGTGATGGCTTGATAAAAGTTATTCCTTACAACCAAATGAGCCATAAATAGAACTGACTTTCAATGCTTATTTTTCTCCCATAAATTGGCTTAATTTTATCATTAAAACTCTAAAAGAAGTAAGATGCTTCAGAGACTCCTTTCATTGGAAAGTGGAACATTTCTCCAACTTGTTGGCCCAGCCTAGTCATGGTGGTAAGTTTTTTGTTTTCTGGGGTTTTTTGGTGTGTGTGTGTGTGTGTGTGTTTTGTTTTGTTTTGTTGTTTTTGTTTTTTTTGCTGAAACAGCCACCTCTTGTCACCAGGATAAACTGAGTATGCCCAAAACACCCTGAGGAGACCTGAATTAGAATCACTGATGCATTCCTAAGAGGACTTAGGTTAGACCCTAAAGAAATGAGACCAGGAAACACAGCATTCTTTTAGCAAGCCATGAAAAAGCTGCCTCCAGTGGGGCCGGCCTGCCTGAGTCATCGCTGTGTGGGAAGGCCTGGGGCCAGCTGTCCCAGCCGGCTGGGGTTTGAATTTCTCTGCAAAGTCACACTTCATGCAACTCACACAGCCCCCAAAGGGATGGCTGGGTCGGAATGGCAGCTCTGTTCTTTCTCCCTTCTCTCTCCTCCCTAGTCATCCTCCCAGGCAGAGAGCTCTCATGCACCCCTCTGCTCTCCCAAGGGGCAGAGGCCCTTGGGGATGGTGCTGGTGTAAAGATGCTGACCGAGTGTGAGGAGATGAAGGGACAGCAGACCCTTGCACTCTGAAATGATCAGCTGCCATGACTGTCAGTTCCAGAGCTCGGCACGTATCTATTGAAAAGACCCAGGGGTGTGTGTGCGTGCGTGTGTGTGTGTGTGTGTGTGTGTGTGTGTGTAGAGACAAATGGCTGTCAAAAATTACACCACTTCGAGGCCCACAAAACCCTCTATGTGGTCCTTCCGCAACTTCATGAGGCTCTCCCAGCCTGGCTGAGCACCCCAGAGTACCCCTGACCTCCCGGAAAAATCCCAAATCCAGTGCGTGCAGCTACCCCCATGCACTCCCCTTGCATGAGCTCTGTGCTTTGGTGGACAAGACAGGTGCAAATGACAACACTTACCCCTTTACAACATATAACATCAAAGTACCAACAACAGACGGAGCAATGAGGAAACCTGAGATGCAAGTTGGGGGCTCTCGTGCTTCCCATGTGCCTTTAAGGCCCCGGTCATCCTCACTTGCACCCTCAGCATCTCTGCCTCCCTTGAAGAGGACTAATCCTGAGCTCAGGCAGCAGGAACTTCAGAAACTCTAGTCAATGCTTGGGACTCAGCACCAGTGTGGTTGTGTGAGGCAGACCTTGACCTTATTTCCCAGTTTTCAGCTACTTCCATAGTCCTGTCTCTTACCACAAAACCTCTTGGACTGTGATCTAACTTGTTTTCCTCTCTCTCCCAGGGAGCGTGGTCCTGGTGAAATTCAGATCAGAAGCCGCCTGACAACAAACCTTCCTTCTACCTGCAGAGAGGGTCAGGAGGGATGAGGAGGAGGGGCAGTGTCTACGCCCTCCCAGCCCTTCCCGATCGGCCGGTCCTGTTGTGGCGACCCGGGGGACATCCTGCCGTACAAGGCAAACAGACTTCGTGATAGGTGGCCAGCACAGAGGTGAATTGTCCTTCCTGCCCATTTCAGACCTTTCCTCTCAGAGGAATCCAGCACTGAACACTCAACAGCTGGTTGTCAGAATGCCTCCCAGGATGGGAATAAATAGAAAACACCATGCTGTTGGTCCAAGGCTTCTGGACCTAGAAGGGCCCCTAAAATCATCCAGTCCGATCTGCTATTTTATAGGTGAGAAACTGAGGCCCCCCAACTCTGGACTGGGCAGGGAGGTAAGATCAGAGGCAGAAACATTCCTCAACTGAACGTGCTGAGAGCTACTCTAGACCAAGCATTAGAGATACAGCCTACGTCCTTGGGAGCACCATGTCTAGAGGACAGACCAAAGCAAAAATACCATCCAGCAGAGAAGGTCTGGGAGGGTGGGCAGCACGTGATGGGCTGTGGGAGCAAGAACAGGCCTCTACCCTCTGGGGAGCCAGGGGAGGTTGACAGGGGCCAGGGAATGCAGTTTGTACCTTCAACACAGTATTTGCCCAGCTTGAGGGGTGAATACGGTGCTTTTCACCTTTTCATTTCTGACACTAAACCAAACTAAACATGATAACAGATTGAATCAGAGAATTGGTTATGAAAACTGCATATTGAACAGTCTGAAATTGATGGCATATAAATAGGAAAAGGCTTTATTTTTCTCCAACCACTGCCTTTAAACATGCTCTTTCTGGTTTGCACCCCTACCCCCTGACACCGTCTCAGGCAGAACTCAGAGCAATCCTCTCCCTTACAGTCATGGGAACATTTTCTCTTTGGTAATTAAGACTCGTTTGCAGACATTAAAAAGGCCCGAACTATCCAAATCAAAACCACCCAAATTGAAACTTCAATCTTAATATGACTCAAAGCTACTCCGCCTCACCATGCTCAAGTCTCACTCCTGGATTTGAGAAAGGGATGTTGTCTGCTGGCCATGGAGAAAGGGGTGTGGTCTGCTGGCCATGGAGAAGTGGGTGTGGTCTGCTGGCCATGGAAAAAGGGGTGGGGTCTGCTGGCCATGGAAGGAGTGTGGTCTATACTTCCACTTCTTCCTCTTCCTCTTCTCATGATACTCTTGGCTATTCTGGAATCAGAGCAGGAGGTGTGGGGATTAGAATCTTTTTTATAAAGATTTTATTTATTTACTTGTCAGAGAGAGAGAGCACAAGCAGAGGGAGAAGCAGGCTCCCCACTGAGCAGGGAACCCGATGTGGAGCTCGATCCCAGGACTCTGGGATCATGACCTGAGCTAAAGGCAGACGCTTAACAGACTGAGCCATCCAGGCATCCCTGGAAAGAGCAGAAGTCTTATCTTTAACTTATCTGGTCCTATCTTCTCTCTTGGCCAATGCTGTTGGCATTGATGCCCTTGATGTGACAGACCTTCAAATACAGGCTTGCTCATTGGGAGGTTCCTTCTGGAATCTCTATCCTGAATAGTCTCCTGACATGAGCAATGTGCCCTCTGGCTCACCTCTTGTAATCCTCCTTCCACCCCAGGACCTCTACTGATGGAGTCCCCTTGCCTAGAAGGTAGAGTGTCTTCACCACCTAAGACTAGCTAAACCCACCTATCCTGTAACATCCACTTTCCTCATGAGACATTTGTGTGTCCTTGCCATGTTGCCACAGTGATGCGCAGGCTGACCGTCCTTTGACCTACCTTTGGCCTCACACATGACTCCAACGACCACTTACTTTCAGAATCTTCCAGGCAGCACTTTCTGTATTCATGTACATTGCAGGGGATGCATGCCAAGCCTTCCAAGAGTTCTTCCACCGTGCTCCACTCCTGGGCATCACCAGGTAGGCTTGGAAGTTTCTGCAGCTTGGCAGTTATCTGACTGGAGAGTGAAATGCCTGTTTGTACTTTTGCTGGCACCTCAGGCTCTGAGTGATTCTCTTGGAATTATTGTCACTTGGCTTTGGGTAGGGGGAACACTCTTCTTATCCTCACCGTGGGGCAGGGAAGGGAAGGCATCGCTCTTCTCACAAAGCCAGCAGCTCACTATGCCTCCAAATTCCTTCCTTCAAGGAGCTCCAGTTCTTCCATCTACATGGCTGAAGACGGACGATGGGGAAAAGACTGGGGACCAGTTCAACTCTCTTTCGGGAAGTTGCAGGCAGGGCATGTGGCAGCCACAGTTTCCATCTTCAGTGCTTTTGTCAACATTTGAAGACAGCTGGAAGGTAAATTCAGCATCCTATTTCACTTACTTTATTGCTTTCGTAGATGAGGGTAATTGGTTTAATCCCTAGACTTTAGAAATCATTTAGCCCGTTTCCCTTATTTCCCAGATGACAGCCTGAGGTTCAGAAAGAAGAACTTGGCCAAACATGAGTCAGGACAGATCTAGGACCACCCCAAGGCCCTGACCTGAGACCTGTGCTCTACCCCATTCTTTTCCCTGGCTCATCTCCACCAGACCAGTGAGTCACCTCCCTGTAGAAGGGGTGTCCAGAATGATCCTCTGTTTACTGAAAGTCAAGACTTCTGGAAAAGCCTAAGGCTTGGAGCTGTGGTGCCGACTGGGGGGGGGGGGGACTGAGGGCAGGGAGGGGACCTCTGGCTCCAGGAAAGGGAGCAAAAAGCTAATGCCAGGCAGGTCAAGAGCCCTGAAGGAAAAAATGTGACAGTAATTAAGGAGGAAGCTGGCCTTCTCGTCCTGGGTCATGACCACTCCCTACAGTCTCTGTCGAGGTCACTTGAAGCGGAAGATTGTATCCGGCCAGACACTGGAGGCACAAGCCCAGTAAAGTGTTCAGGACAGCTTTATTTAATTCCCCGTCCATATGGAAATGCCCTCCACTGAATGGTTTGGAAGCCACAATTGCATTAGCCGTCTGGAGCTCCCATAAGCTCAATCAAGCCATAATCAAGGATCTTCTGTGATTGTCCATTATCTGCCTCTCAGCCAGAGAGGCACGTTCTTGAGGGAAAGTGATCAGAGAGCTGCGTTCCTAGCACTAATTACATGCTAGCCTGCATCTGTGTCCCTCCCGTGGCTGTCAGGAGCCATTGTGGATGGCCCGGGACATCACACCCGCTTCTGTGCAGGTGACCCTGAGCAGGATCGGAGCCCAGAATAGAGTCTACACTGCAGCTCAGTCTGAATATGGCTTCCCAGGCAGACAAGGTCTCGCTGGTTTAAATGTGGCTGTATGTTCTACATTGAAAGCACCCTGGGTGCTCAGGAAGAGGCTACTGCTGGGTCAGCAGATAATTCACAGCAGGAGTCCAGAGAACATCTGGAGACGCAGCGAAAACAACCAGATGGGCACCTCGTGAGAACGTCAAGGATGGAGAGGAGGCAGAAGCACCAGCCGGCCCCCCAGCAAACAAAAGGCCATCCTTTGGGGTTGGGATAGGGGTGAATGGAGACTAAGCCCCAACGCCATCTGACTTCAGCTGATTTCTAGCAACATTCTCACACTCCCCACATCATCCAAATGGGCTCCTTTGATCCTGCATTTTTCCACCTCTCTGCCTGGTTGCTCACTTGCCCTCAATCCGGTATGTCCCAGCTTTATTTGGATTCACTTCCAGGTCCAGCTTCTAATGCCAGGCTGCTATAAAGCCTTCCATGTTCACCCAAGCTCATGTGGCCTCTCCCTCTGCTTCACCTTTTTTTTTTTTAAGACAGAAAGTGTTACAGATAAGGTTGATGTTCCCTTAGCATAGCTATTAGGAGAACATAAAGCTAATAAGTGACTCTGGAGCCAGATTCTCTGGGTTTAAATCCCACTTCTGCCACTTATTAGCCAGGTGACCAAGAAGAAGCTGCTTAACCCTTCTCTGCCTCAGTTTCCACATCTGTAAAATAGATGTGGAATGTTGTCATGAAAATTCATCAAGTTAACAGATGTAAGGGTCTTAGAAAATGCTTGCCTGGCACACAGTAAATGTTCAATAAATGCTAGCTGTTCCTTGTCTTCCACCCCTAGACCTATTTCTCAGTGCTTTCCCACCCCTAATGTAGTCAACCATATCATGAATTGAGTAGACATGCTCTTAGTCCCTGCTTGGTACTTTTACTTCCATATGTATATATCAACGAAAAATGTATAGTGTTTTTTGTATGTGCTCTTTTAATTTACATAATAGTATATTGGTTAGTATCCTTTGAGTCGCAAATACAGAAAGCCCAACGCTAACTGAGGATTTCCTAGCTCCCATAACTGAAATGTTTAGCGGCAAGGAGGATTTCAAGGTTGATTTGATTTAGCAATTCAACAGTGTCATCAAGGACCCAATCTCTTTTGTCTCCTGGCTCTTCTCTCCCTAGCTTCAGGTTCATCCCAGGGCCGGCTCCTCCCCCTCCTCCTCCCCCCTATGAGATGGCTGCCATCCACTCTAGGATGGTATGCCTCCTTGTCGGCATCCAGGGAGAGAGGCGGTGGGTCAGGAAGTGCTCTAAGATGAGGAAGCTTCTTCCCCAGGAGCCCCAACAAACTTCTCCTCATTTCTCACGGCCTAAAATGGTCTATGCAACTGGTCCTGCACAAGATATTATAGCCACGGGGTGGGATTGTGTCCATCAGCCTTGGCCCAGGACACATCCTGCACCATAAGAGGAGGGTAGAGTGAGCCTCTTCCAAAGTGCACAGGTTGCACAGTTGCTGTGGATATCTGCACAAAATTATATCAAGAGAAGGGAAAGGTGCGGGGGTGGCAACGAGGCCCTCTACAAATGATATCTGACACTTACTAGGCAAGTGTGTATGGTTCTGCATCTTGCTTTTCTCACTCAGTGTTTTGTTTTTGAGATCCACCCATTTGATACAAAGAGATCTAGTTCATTCCTTTTAAATGAAGAATATTATGTTACCATATGAGTAAGCCACATGTACTGGGCCATTTCCCTATTGATGGATTTTTAATTGTTACCATTGCAAACCTGGGTACGAGTCTTCTTATGGACCATCCCAATCATCTATGTGTTTGCCTCTGGCTCCTTCTCTGGTGGTCAAGCCCATGGGAGAGCTCAACCAGTACTTATAAAATGGATGACTGCATGAATGTATGCATGAATGAGTGAATACTTCTCTTTTCCCCAACTGTCAGCTATTGAAATGGTCATTACAGGATGCTGGTCATGGAGCCCTGCAATGTTAGAGTTCAAATGGGCTTTTAATTTCCAGAGGAGAAACAAAAGCTCAGAGAGGGAAATGGCTGGCCTGAAGACACCCCTGAAGATACCTGGGTAAGAACTGGGACTTGAACTCCAGACAAAGTTCTTCACTCCAGTGTATCCCCTACCCCCGCCCCCCAGGTCACTCAGTTGCTCCTTTATCCAACTTCTTTCACTCTTATGATCTGTTCCACAAAATCACCTGTGAATTATCTGCAGCTTTGTGCATGCTTCTCTCCCTGATGAGTGTGGAAGCTCCCATGGGCAAGGCTCAGTCTGATATTTCTGTATCAGTCAAAAGCAAGGCAGAGTCTAAATATACCGCAGGCTCTCCTCAACAAAGCCCCTCCTGAAGGGCAATGGCACAGAGTCCCAGAACCTCTGGCAAGAGGAGCCACCAAAAATATTCTAGTCCAGTTCCCTGGCAAGAATCACACCACATGCCTTCCAGCTCCTTCTTGGCCTCTCCAGCAATAAAGCATTTATAACCTCCCTCAGTGACCCCTGTGTTTTTAGACAGATTTGTTCAAAAGCCTCACCTGCCTCTAACACCTACCCAGGACTATCACTCAGCCTTTTGGAGCCACTGAGAATAAAGCCAAATCCATTTTCTATGTGTCAGTCTTTCAAATACTGGAGGGAACCCAAGCCTTCTCTTCCTCAGGGGAAAAAAATCCCCAGTTCCCAAATCCAACCCACATTGAATGGTTTCTACACACACACACACACACACACACACACACACACACACACACACTTTGGTTTGACGGTGTTCCTGATAGAATGCAGGCACCAGGACAGGAACCCCTCCAAATGACCTGAGTAGCTTGTACTCATCCTTGTGTATCAGCCCAACCATCACATCCTCTGGAGAGTCTTCCTTGAATTCCCAAATCTGGGTTATGTTCTCTTGTAGGTGCCCTCCCAGCATCCTGCAATGAACCATTCCTATCCTAGCAATCATCACCCCAGATTCCACAGTCTGTGTTCTTGTGCATACCCCACATGATTGGGATCTCCATGACTGTGAGAATGATGTCTATTGTGTCTACTTTATCCCCAGAACCCAGCACATTGTCTGGCAACTTGAAGGCACTCAATGCATATTTATTAAACAAATTAACGAGTAAGATCATTTTCAAATGGAAGAGAGAGTGAAAGAAAAAATAAACAAAGAAATCATTTTCAAAGGGGGATAGGAAAAAAACATTAAAAAGGAAAAGAAAAAATATGATTTGATTAGTGAAAAAGCAAGGAATCATCCTTTCCCTACCTCCAACTTCAGTCTGCCTAGCCATGAAGCCTGAAATGCCTTTGGCTTCAAGGCATTCCACAGTCTCTCATAGTTTCAGCTGCTCCTGAACTTACAGACAACTCACTCCCGGAGGCCTTTCCCTGGAACAGCTGGTCTCTTCACTTGCTGCTGGGAAAGCCAGAGCAAGAGCAAGACAAAGAGCGGTGGGAGGTGTGATGATATGCCAGGTGTACAGGAGGCCACAAGATAACGGAGCATTGACCTGGAGCACTGATTTTACTTGAAAATTTGGATGGGGAGGAGGAGGAGGAACAATATAAAACATTTTTAATATCAAAATAAAATTGGATATAGAGACAGTAGAATGCAAAATCTGTATTCCTTTCAAAGTTAAAACAAAACACCTCAAAGAAATTTCATTGTTGTACAAGATGAAACCCCAATTCATTCATTCATTCATTCATTCATTCATTCATTCCATTTTTGGTAAAATCCCTCTATGCCAGACACTGAAGATCTAACAGTGAACAAAATAAATAAAAATCACTGCTTTGTGGAGCTTATATTTTAGCAATGGGAGATAGACAACAAAAAAATTGAAAAATCTATGGTATGTTAGATACTAAGTGGTATGAAGAAAAATAAACCAGGGAAGGAAAGGGAATGGGAATGTTGTCAGGAATGTGTGAATGAGCGTGCATGGGAAGATGACATTTGGGGAAGACACGAGGAAGAGAGGAAAGCACAGGAGGTGTGGGAATGGCCTATATGGGAGGAGCAGGTTTGGAGAAGAGTGAAGAGGAGGTCAGCTTAAACCTGGTAAATTTCGGGGGAATGGAGAAAATCCAGGTGGGATCCAGAAAGTGTGGGAAAAATATGGAGATCAGGAAACAAGTGGAGGTTGAGTTTGAGATAGAAATTTGCAGTTGTCAGCAGAAGAGATAGCTAAACCACAAGAGTGAGTGAGCCTTCTAAAAGAATCCAAGGCATGGGGGTGCCCGGGTGGCTCAGTTGGTTAAGTGTCTGCCTTTGGCTCAGGTCATGATCCCAGGGTCCTGGGATCAAGTCCTGTGTTAGGCTCTGTGCTCGGTGGAGAGTTGGCTTGAGGATCATCTCACTCCCTCTCCGTCTGCCCTTCCCCCCTTCTCACATTCTCTCTCTCTCTCTCAAATTAATAAATAAATCTTAAAAAGTATATAAATAAATAAAAAATAAAAGCATTCAAGGCATGGATTGGAAACTATCTATCCAAGCACTGGGTCTGGCACATGCTTATCTTTTGTTTAGTCTAATAACTGGCTGGAATATTGGGTTTAAGAGCATAGGTTCTGGCATCAGACTACCTGGGTCCAGGATCCTGCTTAACCTTTATTAACTAGGTGACTTTGAACAACTTACTTAACTCCTCTGTACCTCCATTTACCTATCTATAATAATTATACATGTTACATAGAGTTGTTGTAAGGATTTGATTAGTAAATTCATGTTAGGTAATTAGAAAAGTGCCTGGCTTTGCAAATGTAGTGCTGCTATTATGGTTATGATTGTGATTGTGATTATTACGTATTTACATGGGAGCAAATGTTCTCCAGGTTGCCCAGTCCCTGCAGGACCATTTTGTTTATTTAAATGACTTGCCTGGTCCTTGTGACAGCTGATGTGGAAAGAGGATAAGGACAGAGATTGAGGGTTGACTTTAATTTCTGGGGCCAAAGACAAAAGCCTATTTTCAGCATTGAGACTTTCCATCCATTTAGGAATGCGTTGGTATATGGTGTGAGGCAGGGATCCAACTTAATGTGTTTCTCAAAGGGCATGACAGGCATCACAATATCACATACTGAATCATCCATGTTTCTTCACTGTTTTTAAATGTCACTTTTGTAATATCTGCATATTTTTTATATACTTAAGCCCATAGCTGGATTGTCTACTCAGTTCTATTGATCTCTTTATGGGCTCCCGCAACAGTAGTACAACTCCATGAGGAAAGGGATGTTATTTGATACCATCACTGTATTCACATTGGAGGTATTCAAATATTCATTGAAATGGTGAATAAATAAATGAACGTGTTATTATACTTCTAGAATTTTAAAATATATCTGCTTGGGAAAGTCCCACCTTTTTAATTCTACTTTTACAAAACACTCAGGGCTAGATTCGTGCTCTTATCCCCCTGAAAGGAACCAAGAGTGGGGAAGGGGAATCAGCAAGAGTTGAGGCTGGAGAGGTAGCAGGGAAAAAGTTATGAAGGGTCTTGTACCCAAGTCAAGAAGGTTAGATTCCATTCTGTAAGGCATCAAAGGGTAGTAGGCAGAACAGAAATGGTCAGATAGATGAGTTCAGGAGATCCCTCTGTGGGCTCTGGGGTGGGTGAATTTCAGGAGGCAAGAATGGAGATCTAGTCCAGGAAGTAGTTCCTAAATGGACTTGAGAGTCACTTAGCAGCTGGAATCAACAGGCTACAAAATCTGATCTGATTTGGGTGATGGAGGGAAGGTGGAAGGAAATGAGGATGGTCTTCAGTTGCCTGGCTTGGGTGACTGGGTGAAGAGTGTCACCCTTTATGCACTAGGGACTGGAGAAGAAGGATTAGGCTGGGGAAATGCACAGTTCTGCTGTGAACATGGTAAGTTTGAGGCATCCATGGGTCTTGTTTAGAATGGAGTTTGGTCCTGAATATAGACAAGAAAGCTGGAGATAAGGGTTTTCAGGTCACTAGAAGTTGAAATCCTACGTGAGATGAGGCAGCCAGGACCATGTGTTGTCCAAAGATAAACTGTGTGGAGACCAGTTAAAAAAAAGTTTGTCAAGTGCTCACTAGCAACAGAACTAAGTGCTTTATATTTATCCCATTAATTATCATAGCAACTATTGTTACCCTTATTTTGGTGATGAAGAAACTGAAGTTGAGTTTAAATAACTTTCCCAGAGCCACACAGCTAATAAGAGGCAGGTCTGTTTCTAACACAAAGTTCATGCTCTTAACCACTAGGGCTAGTCTTTCACTGAAGACAGTATCCCACAGACCTACTCTCACCCCAGCTCTTGGCCTCCAGCTGCTGTCTCACTGGGTACCCAGGAGTGGATTTATTTCATACTTCAGAGATGAACTCCCAGCCCAGGGGAGAACTACTCTGCACCCCTTATTTAAGCAGTCATAAGCTCGGAGTCTTGAAGTCTCCAGAAAGTTACTGTATGATCCAAACCAACTCAAGGGCTCTGGGCAGGAAGGAGTTTCCTTACCAGCTAGCTCTCTGCCCCATCACCCTTAGGCAGGTTGGGCCTCTGTGGGCTCTGCAGGTGTAAGAGCTGGTGAGAAAGGGACAGACAGTCTGGGGCATCACCCTTCTTTCCCAGTGACCCATAGCCACCTGCCTCACACATGTTAGAGAATCAGCCCTGAGCATCCAACCTATTCTCTCTTGCATTATATTTAATAAATGCAAATGCATGATTAATATTTTCCTCCACTGATTCTGATTTCATTCTGTTAGTGATTATACTGATGGCAACAGTTGAGGGGATTAAAAATCCCATTTAATTCGCATTAGGTTTTTTTTTTGAAACTTTGCTGATAAATTTTAAATGTCAAGTGCTTTGGTGTCTTCCACAAGATGCAGAGGCCAAATGAGGAGGCCAACAGTAGCGGGGAGTTTGGAAACAGCTCAGAGAAAGTAGGAACTCAACCGGATGACCCACCTCCCACACACTCCATGAAAACCAAGCACAGAGCTTGACCTGGGACGGTACTCAGCTACCGGTGACTCCCGAAGCCCTAATGTTAACCATATCTTTTCCACTTAATGATTCACAATAATGAAGGCACTAGGGAGACCTTGCAATATAAAGAAACTCCCTAGAAAGCCCTTTTGTAAGGCAAATATTCACCCCTTGGTTGATCTTTTTATAAGTTTAGTGTGCTTTTTTACAACTGAGTAAAGCAGTGCAGGTAGATAAAAACCCACAATTTTCTCACTTCCACACCCTTTCCTTTCCACCCCAAGTTCTATCTGTTTCTCAGCACATGATGAAAATTCTTTGAGATGAACCCAGACCCTCTACAGACTTCCCAAATTCCCCCACTCTGGAGTTCTACTATTGAGGGTCAATATAGCAAGTGAATACCTGAGAACTTAGTTTGGTTTTGTTTTTTTAACTTGCCCACAGATCCAGAGCACTGCCCCCATTCCATTGTACTGATGACCAATCCTCCCAGAGAAAAGATGACCTTGCCAAAACACATCAAAACACTAATTCAGACTCTGTGGGGGCAGGTGGGAGCCAGAAAGAGTGGGTCTGAATTAGTGAAGTCCCACCTCAGAGCTTCCCCTGCCTCCCAGTGTTGCCTTCCTTCCTCAGCCACTGGGATATCCCTGCTTGTTTCCTGAGGCTTTCTGCTACCCACTCTCTGTATCCATGGCTTATGGGCCATGGGCAGCCAGTCACTCGGGACACAGCCAGTTGAGGGGGTGAAGTGGTTCCATCGATTGTCAATAACAATGCTCTGGGACTAAAATTCCCATAATCAGACCTTGACCCTCCTCACAATTAAGACCTCCCACTCCCCTGAATACCAGGAGCTCTTTGTAGTAGCTCTTCTCCCACCAGCATCAGCCCCGATTTTGTCATATTTCGTATCACAATTAATTGCACACGGGGTCTGGTCTCCAGTATTGTATTGAGAGTCCCTTGGGGCAAAAGTATGTTTGTTCCTGTCTTCCCTACTTTCTATACAACACCCCTCCTATCACCACCTTTTGCTATTTGGGACTTCTTCCAGTGCACAACACAATCACCTGTGTAGATTAAACAAACAAACAAATATGATCAGACTTCATTCCAGACCACTGAGCTAGAATCTCCCCAGGTAAGAAGGGCACCATTCTTACAGAGAGCTCCCCAGGTGATTCTGATGCAACCTTCAGGTTAAGAAACTTTTCCCTGGGGCATGATGGGCTCAGAAAGAGCAAGAAAAGAGGAAGACAGAGAGAAAAAAGAAGATACACAAAAGAACTAGACTGAAATTAGTCTTAATCTCCGCATGCTCCTGACTTTATTTCACATGCCTGTCCTTGATCAGGTGCAGGACCTGCATCTTCTCTTGTCCCTTGACCATTCATTCTCTACAAAACTTCAAGAATCTTTGTCGGACACAAACTGGAGCATGTCATTGCCCTCCTTAAACCCGCTCAATGGTGTCATTGCATTTAGAATGAAATATTCCTTTCCATGGTCTTACCATGGCCTTACCAAGTTCTTACCAGTCTTACCACTTAGCTGGACCCTGCCCATGGCTTCAACTTCATTATATACCATTCTCCCCCTTTCTTACTATGCTCCAGCCACAGCAGCCCTGGTAGTCCTTGAACCTGCTATTCTTCTTAGCGTGCCTGGCTCTTCCTATGCCATCTTAGAGCATTTGCTTTGGAATTTTCTGCCCCTAGTTATTCACATCATCGGTTCCTTCTCATATTCTAGTATAAGCTCAAATACCACCTTCTCAAGTAGATCCTCCTCTACCTACTAATCTAAAGTAGCAAGCCTCCCACTAGCTGTCACACGACCCTGCTCCACGGCCTCCGTAACACTTCTCACTATCTGAAATTATCTTACTCATTGAGTTGTTTGTTATTTGTCTATAACTGCCTGTCTCCCATCCACTAAGAGGTAAGTTCTAGGGGAGCAGATATCTTATCTGTCACATGCATTGTTATATTCTGTTTGATGCCTTGCACAATGTCTGGCACATGGGTAGGGGCTTGATAAAATGCTTCTTGAATGAATGATTTACATAGTTCTTACTTGCAAATATGATCTACTTTACAATATTTCATTCAATAATGTTTCCAGAGACTTGTAGTGAGAAGTGGAATTTTTTATATTTAAATTACAAAGGAAAAAATGTAATGTTGTTAATTTCAAGTGTATATGTTGTTAACCAGTATTTCTAAGTAGAAGTTTTAACGTTACTTTAATTATTAGACAAACTTACCTATAATTAGTATATTAATTATATGCAAATTAAACTGCCAATATCCTTGAATACATTTTGTTTCCTTCAGCAATTGAAATTTCCTGCCCCCACCATGTAATTTTGTTTATGGGACTATTTTGTTTACCAGTCTCTTAATTCATAAACAGTATAAAAATAAATATCAGTCTTACACCAGCTAAATTATCACACATTCTAAATCCCTGAAAACCCAGTTATTAAGTGGTAGAATCATCTCCGAACACATGACTAGTGAGGGATAGATTAACCATGAGCCCAAACCACACTTCAGAAACATAAAGCTGTTTTGAGGCCATCATTTTATTCTTGAAAACTTCTAGCACCTTCTTGAAATATTGGTGGTAGCATTGAGAATGACCTCTTAAAGAATGACATCGTAAGTGAGCCATCATGAGGAAGGAGATAACCTTCTGACACTGAGCTTAAGAGCAGCTCTCACCAACAGGAACAAACCTCCCAGCTCTCAAGGGCCAGGGATTAACCGAAGGTAATCCTTAGAGCTTGCAGACTTCCAAATCTGGAGGAGTGAGCAATGGGCAAAGAGCAGAATGTGATTTCCCAAAGAGAGTCCAAATCAGAGGGCATCATAACATAACTTTATGTCAAAGAGATACTTGCACATCCATGTTCATAGCAACATTATTCACAATAGCCAAGAGATGAAAGCAACCCAGATGTCCATCAGCAGATGAATGGATAAGCAAAATGTGGTATACATACAATGGAATATTATTTGGCTTTAAAAAGGAAGGAAATTCTGGCACATGCTACAATATGGGTGAATCTTGGGGACATTATGCTAAATGAAATATGCTAGTCACAATAATACTGCATAATTCCACTTATATGAGATACCTAAAATTGTCAAATTTCTATAAACAGAAAGTACAATAGAAGTTGCCAAGAGCTGAGGAGATAGGAAAATGAGGAGCTATTGTTTAATGGGTATAGAGTTTCAGTTCTGCAAGATAAAAAAGTTCTGGAGATCTGTTGCATTCACAACAGTGTGAATGTCCTTAACACTGGTCAACTGTACACTTAAAAATAGTAGAGATAGTAAATTTTATATTATGATTTTTTTTACCATCAAATGAAAAATAAAAAAATAACTATATGTAGCGAGTAACTTTAAATATAAGGAAAACCAACTATAACAAATCAGTACACTGGGAACTATCATACAACTATTTAGATTTTTCAACTTCCAGGAGAAATATTTGCCTTTTTGATTCCTACCAATACTTTAGTTATGACAGCTTTTCTCAACCTAATGGTTTGGTCAGATAGTTGACAGAAGTTGTTCTCATCAAGGGTCCCAAAATCCTATTGGTGAAGCCCAGAGATGTTGTGTTTGTATTTATTTTTTGTGTGTCCAAGAAAACTCTTGATTTTAAAAAGCCTACTAGTTTTTAAAAAATAAAAAAGAAATGTAATAGCATTGAAATTATGAAAACAAAACCTTACCCACTATCTTTCCCCCTACGTAACAACTATTCCCCATTTACATATTAACCCTTCTGATCCTCATCCAAATGCAGGCATGATTTTATGCCACTGTAGTCATGATGTGCATATCATTTTGCACATGCTTCTTTTTTCATTCGCTATTATGCTGGAGACAGTTTTCCAACATTTACATTTTCATTGAAACTATCATTTTTAATTGCTGTATGATATTCCGTTGAGTTGATGACCATAATGAACTTAGCTATTGCCCTATTTTGGGGCACTTGTTTCTGTTCTGCTAATACTGGTAAAACAGGCTGGATATTTAAGCTACTTTTGATGTGCTCAGTGTTTTAAATGATCACTGTTAGAGACCAAAATTATCATGTACACAGAGCTGAAAGGGCCAAGGGTGTAACAACCCTGTTCCTCACTGAGGAAGACTGAGCCTATACACTGAGCACCACTTAGCACCCCAATCATATCTTCCAGCAAGTTCATGACCCCACATCGTGCCAAGTAGGCTTTTCTGTGGCATTTATCCAAATGGCAGTGGCAACATGTTTCTGTTTAAATCGCACATACAGTAATGTTTCAGTGTTCAGTTAGTGAATTCCTCAACTTTCCTGGGTTCTAGGTAACTTTGGGGACCAGAAGTTCCATTTGTAGTACTATGCTTACTTAGCTATTTATTCCTTTTGATACAAAGAGTCGATTTTGTTCAATCACTATGAGGTTTTAGCACATGATGTTCCCCTCTGCCTGGAAAGCCTCCCTCACTAGGCTGACTCCTCTCATCTTTCACATCTCAGTACAAAATATCAATCACTGCCTTAGGAAAGCCCTCCCTGGCACTTCCTCTCCCAACCAGGTCAGTCCTCCCTCCCCCCTTCCTGGTACATGTTCTCATCATTTCCTGAACTTTCCCTCCCTTACATTGATCAGCTTGTAACCACATATACTAATGTAAGTATTTAATGTCTGTCTCCTCTTCTAGATGTAAGCTCTAGGAGGTCAGGGACTGGGTCTGTTTTGCTTGCTGTATCCCAGTGTCTAGTCAGTGGATAGTAGGTATTCAATAATATTTGTTGAGTGGATTAAATGTCATCAGGGACAGCCATGAGCCATTAGGTTAAGAAAGGAGGAGAAAGGAGGAACCAAGAGCCAAGGCTTAGCTATCTTAGCATGATCCACTTCTCCACATTCAAGAAAAACATTGGCATGATTTTAATAACCAATAAATCGAAAACTTCACCATAACTTTTTTTCCTAAAAGTAGTCTGGAGCATTGTCCTTCAGGTTTTTCTCCCTTCTCTACTCTTTCATGATGCATACATGCTTAAGGCACCTGTCCACTTCTGTTTTACATTTATTTGTTACATCTTTTCTTAAAAGATGGTACTCTCTTAGAAGGCAAGGTTTACTTCTTCCCTACCTCCTATTTGCATTACCAACAATGTTTAAGAAATAATACATACTCAATAGACATTACTTCTTTTATCCTAAAATTGATATGGAATCCCAAGGGCCACCAAATAGCCAAGATAATCTTGAAAAAGAACAAAATTGAAGGTCTCACATTTCCTGATTTTAAAACTGACTACCAAGCTACAGTAATCAAAACAGTGTGGTGCTGGCATAAAACAGACATATTGACCACTGGAATGGAATTGAAAGCCCAGAAATAAACCCTTGCATGAATGGTCAAATGATTTTCAACAAGGGTACGGAGACTAGTCAATGGAGAAAGGATCGTCTCTTCAAACCAATGGTGTTGAAAAAGTTGGATATCCATACGCAAAAGAATGCAGTTGGGCTTTTACCTCTTGCCGTATTACACAGAAAGTAACTCAAAATAGATCAAAGACCTAAACACAAAAACTAACACTATAAAACTCTTAGAAGGGGAAAAGCTTCATGACATTGGATCTGGCCATGATTTCTTGGGACATGACACCAAAACACAGGCAACAAAAGAAAAAACAAATAAATTGAACTTCATCAAAATCAAACACTTCTGTGCCATCAAAAGATACAAGCAACAAAAGAAAAAGGCAACCCATGGAATGGGAGAAAGTATTTTTAAGTCATATATCTGAAAGGGGTTAATGTCCGTAATATAAAGAACCCCTGCAACTCAACAGCAAAATAAACAACCTGATTTTAAAATGTGCAAAGGACTTCAACAGACATTTCTTCCAAGATCTGCAATTGGCCAATAAGCACATGAAAGGATGTTCAACAACACCAATCATTAAGGAAATGCAAATCAAAACCACAATGAGATACCACTTTACACCCATCAGGATGCCTACTATTAGAAACAAAACAAAAACAAAAACAAAAACAAAACAAAACAAAAACCCAGAAACTAACAAGTTTTAGAAAAGATGTGGAGAAATTAGAACACTTGTGTACTATTGGTGGGAATTTAAAATGGTGCAGCCGCTATGGAAAACAATATGGCAGTTCCTCAAAAATTTAAAAGTAGAATTAGCATGTGATCCAACAATCCTATTTCTGGGCATACACTCAAAAGAACTGAAAGCAGGGACTCAAACATATATTTGTACACCCATGTTCATAGCAGCATTATTCACAATAACAAAAGTGGAAACAACGCAAGCGTCCATCGACAGATGAATGGATAAACAAAACATGGTATACACATACGATGGACTACTCTTCTGTCTTAAAGGGGAAAGAAAATTCGACACATGGGACAACGTGGTTGAACATTATGCTAAGTGAAATAATCCAATCACAAGAGGACAAATATTGTATAATTCCACTTTCATGAGATACAAAGGAGAGTCAAATTTGTAGAGGTGGAAAATAGACTGGTGGTTGCCAGGGCCTGGGAGGAAGAGGAAATGGGGAAGTTATTTAATGGATATAGAATTTCAGTTTTGCAAGATGAGAGGAGAATTGTGCATGGATGGGGGTGATGGTTGCACAGCCATGTGAATGTACTTAATGCCACTGAACTGTATACTTAAAATGGTTAAGATGGCAAATTTAATGTTATGTGTATTTTGCCACACTTAAAAAAAAAATTAGTTCCTTTTCCCACTATTCATATCAAGTGTGAGTCCCTCAGTCCCTAGAATGGCCCCTTGCATCTAGAATGCCTCCATAGATGTGTGAGTGAGTGACCAGAACCCCAGAGTTGGAAGGTACCTGGAAGCCATGTGTGGAACCCTCTGCTCGGGGGAGGCATGGGTTCTATAATTCCCACCTGTGCTGAGACACCTCCAGGTTGTGAGACACTCACTACCTCTCAACACACCTCACTCCATGGTTGCGTGCTTCTTTTTCATTAGAAAAGTCTTCCTTATGCTAAAAGGAAGGAAATATGGCTTTTTGGTAATACCTCCCCATCCCCAGTGGTCCTAGCTCTGCTTTCTGGGCCCAGAGCGAATAGGTCAAATTTCTAGTCCACCTGACTGCCCTTATAAAATAAAAGGCAGAGCTCTATGCACTAGGGAACTTAATGCCTCACCCTAAATTCAACTATTCTAGCAACAAGACACTCCTTTTGTATTTTAGACACACACTAAAAAGTCTCAAAAGGAATATCTAGCCCTAATTCCTTCCAGAGACTCACCAAATGGCAAGAATATGGAGGTGACAAATGTGTCCGATGGAGTCTACTGGTGGGGAAGAGACTCTGGTAATTGAAGAATGGGGAGTATTTAGCCTAGAGAAGAGATGTCTCAGAAGGAGATATTACCAGTCTTAAGGGCTATTCCACGGAAGAGGAAGCTTTGGGGTGTAAATCCGTGGAGCATTAAATAAAGGAAGCGGATTCAGCTCAGTGATAAGAAAAGACTCTAGAACTGTCCAAGCATAGAACATAGAACAGTAAGTGACATATAGTAGGTGCTCAATAAACTATAGCCATCATCATCATTATTATTATTATCAGTCATCAGCTTGAACTTCATCACCCTTTTGAAATCAGAAAACAGACACACACACATCATATACCACACTGGGCTTCCTGACACCATTCATGCCTGACACAGAACATTCTCGAAGTATTTCTGTGTTCAATACAGATGCACATAGCACTGCTAGTTAAAAATTAAACAACCACCACAACTATCACTATTGAGGAGAGACTACTCAAGGACTTTTGGTCTCAAACCCAGCTCACCCAAGACATTTCTTCCTGCTGAGCTGCAGCCCCCGGGTCTAACCTGGTTCCTCCCATGGCCAGGATCCTCTGACCTTTTATGTCCTGGCAATGACTTCTCCGCATGTTGGCAGTGACCGCCTGAATTTCCGACTCAACCCCGATCTCAGCCTCTCCGGCGTTCTCTCTCCTTTAATTCCATGGCCAAGGCTTCTGCTGCCCCTTCCTATCCCCGAGGAGCAACCCATGCTTTTGAAAAATGACCATGCCGAAGGGGGACTAACACTTGCTGCCCCCCAGCAGGTCCTGTCAATCTGATTTTGAAACGACAGGAGGTTGGAGGACTTGGCTCACGGTGGTATTTGCCACTCTCCGGGAGGATGCAAAGATCAAGGGAGGAGGAGGAAAGGATCTTCTGACTGTGAGCGCATTCACAGACCCAGAGGACAGAGACGTATTAAAGTAAACTGGAACAAACCCGCAACATCAGGTGCGTTCTGCCTTCAAAAATAGCTGGCAGTTAGAAAGGGTTATTTACATATTGATTTCATGCTAACTTTGTAATGGAATGTGCTGCCTGCCTCCCTGAGACCTAACAACTGTCATCATAATTTTTTCTAAAAATACAGTCAGAGAAAAACACTCAGTGAACCCTCCACTGGAAAGTGGCTGCAAAAGGCCCCAGATCCCAGACCTACTTGATAGACCACGGCCAAGAGGAGGCTTACTCAACATCCATGGTTGAGAACATTTCACAGCCACGGCTGGCCCTTCCCGCTTCCCACCAGCTGCACTATCTTTCTTTGTTAATGTCATTCCAGAAAACCCGTCTTGTTCTAGGGTGAGGGAGATGCCTTCCCCTGCAGAGCAGCCTTGATGGAAACTCCAGCTGGCCCGATTGGAAATAATGGATGACACAGGGCCCGAGTCAGCCCACCAGCTCCAACGCCCCATCTTGGCTGCATTCCTGCAGCGGTTTCTGACCCCCCTCCCCCACTGGCTCTCCACCGAGGGTCCCCCACCTCTCCAGCCTCCTAACAGCAGCTTCCAGCGTTCCTCCCTCGGGCTCCCCGCCCCACCCTGAGCCCCCCAAGTCTGTGTCTATGGAGGCTACGGGGCTGTTGCCTGGCAGGACCGTCATTGCTCTCCAGCACAATATTAGCAATTTAAATGCCAGGCCTGGTGGAGCCGATTCGGTGGTGATCCCTGGCATATGGATGGCATATCTGCTGCGAGCTAGGTGAGACCAGTCCCAGAAGGCCCGCCACCGGCCCCCGCAGCCCCCGCCCGTCCCCAGCTGCTCCGCTCCCTGGGCAGGCGTGTGAGCAGTTACATTGGTCAGAGCCAGCCGTCCCTGCTGCCCACTTCGTCTCCAGCCGGGCCCCCACGGCTGGGGACAAATCTTTCATTCATGAAGAGTAGCTTGTTAGGCCAACTCTGGGGACTCTAAAGCCACTTAATTAAATTGTGGAAAGTCGCTTGGCCCTGGTGGGAAATTTGCACACAAAGGCAGGGTGTCTGGCACTCCCTTTGCCAACAGGCTCCACAACAAAACCATGACCTTACCCGCTCCCGGGCCCCCCGGCTCTTCCCCCTCTGCTCTCAGCACCCCCTCATTAGAGGGCGTTTGTTAGGGGATGTTTTCCCAGCGATTCCCTGACAGGCCTTTCATTCCTCCCTCGGCAATCAAGGGCGGCGAGTACAGGCTGAGAGCCCTCCAAGGCCTGATTGCTGAAAGAATTTCCAAAAGTAAAGAGTGTAAACAGGTACATTGAAAAAGCCTCTTTTGAACAATTATGTAAACATTCCAAACACTATTTGAAAACTTTCACAGTGGAATTGTCAGCTCGGAGCATTCTTGTTTAATTGCAAGGGCACAATGGCTGCTCTTGCGGGGGGCGGGGCGCATCCCAGCTCCCTGCAGACCTCCCCCTCCCGCTCAGAGAGATGGTTCAGGGGCCACGCGGGGGCTGCGGATAAAGAAGTCATGAGTTTCACTGTCGGGCCAACAGCATCTTTCTGTGTGTGTTCTCCCTCCTTCCGCTCCCAGAAGAATCTCCTGGGAATGGGGTGGGTGCATTCTTTCTTCTGATTAGATTTCTCCAGGACCTGGTCCAGTGCTCTGCACTCAGGGTAGGTTAATAATCTTGCATGCAAGATTATATTCCTAGATTCACTTCTGTCTCATTTAAGGTTTTCTTCAAATCACAAAATGATCATTCGTAATACCAACCAGAGTTGGTGGCCAAGTTCCCTTCACCATAGGAATGGTTCCTCACTTGCCTTTCTCCCCTGCCTAGGCTAGCGTGCTGTCCTTCTCTTTTCCATGCAGCCCAGATTCTCACGATTCGTGAACAGCCGCACCAATGACCCTGATTGCATTAGGAGGAGTTGGAGGGGTTTAGGCCACGCGAGAGAACCGCCTGATCTCCTATTTCATGGGAACACTGAGGTTTCAGATGACTGTTCGTACACATCCTTCCTGGAATCAGCAGAGCCGGTCTCCAATCGCTTGGTCCATCCAGCCTGAGACCACCAAGCCTTGCAGGGTTTACCTAAATTAAGAGCTGTGGTCCTGGAGACTGGGGCATGGCTTGTTTTTATTTTTGTATTTTAAAATCTGTTTCTTAATAGCCTAACTGTTCAATAAAGAGGATTGACATCTCAGCACAATGAAATCTTACACATGTGTCATATGAAGGCCAGGTGAAGTCACAGGAAATATTATGAAAATAAAGTGAAAAATTGTATTTGTACTATATTGGAAAAAAAAAGAAAAAACTACGTCTGCATGCAGCAAAGGACTGGAAAGGGCCACGGCGGACTGAAAACACTTGTTCTGGGGAGTGAGAGTACCAGCATGTTTTACTTTGCAAGCCTATCTTTAATGTCATCACATTGTGTTGTCAAGGCAGGGTCTGGGAATGCTGGAAAGCACCCGTGTACATACAAGGTTGAACATAAAAGGCCACCCCAGTAACCCACAGAGAGATGTATACACCAGCCTGCAGCACTGTGCATCCTTACCCAGGATGTGGATCAGAGCTTCGGAGTAAATTCCTCAGGTCTAAAGAAGGAGCTAAGCCTTGCCTGCTTGCTGAGTCCCCAGGAGGCAGAAGCAGAATCACAACTACAAGATAAATCGGAAATGTAGTTGGTAGAATTGGTGATGCTCTACAGGGTCAGTTGCAGAACAGGAACCAGAGAAAAAAAATCACCTTTCTCCATTTTATGGAGCTCCCTGGATACAGAAGGGCTCAAAGAATGTCTGAATATGCCTATCTCCAGGCTTATTCAATTTGACTAAAGTCAACATTTATTATGCACCTACTCTGTGCCAGGGCCAGTGTTATGTGCTGGGCATACAAAGTCGTAGGATAATTTTGATCCCCAGAAGTTAATTCACAAATTAGGTGAGGAACCAACATCTTTAAACACGTGCACGAGTCAATGGGATTTGGACAAGGGTGCCAAGACTATTCAATGGACAAAAAAATAGTCTTTTTAACAAATGATGCTGGGAACCTGGATATCCACAAGCAAAAGAATGAATCTGGACCCCTACCTCACATCATATACAAAAATTACCTTGAAATAAATCAGACATAAACGTAAGAGTTAACACTATAAAACTCGTAGAAGAAACCTAGATGTAAATCTTTGTGACCTTGGATTAGGCAACGGTTTCTCAGATATGACACTAAATATCACAAACAACAAAAGAAAAACTAGATAAATTGGACTTGATCAAAATTGGAAACTTTTGTGCTGCAAAGGACACTATCAACAAAGTAAAAAAACAACCCACAGAATGGATGAAAATATTTGTAAATCTTATATCTGATAAGGGTCTAGTATTTAAAATATATAAAGAACTCTTAAAACTCAACAATAAGAAGACAAATAACCCAATTTTAAAATGCACAGTGGACTTCAATAGAGATTTCTCCAGGGACGCCTGGGTGGCTCAGTCGGTTAAGCGTCTGCCTTCGGCTCAGATCATGATCCCAGGGTCCTGGGATCTAGTCCCGCATCGGGCTCCCTGCTCAACGATAGGGGGGTGGCAGGGTCTGCTTCTCCCTCTGCCTCCCCCCCCCCACCCTCTGGCTTGTGCGAGTTCTCTCTCTCACTCTCTCTCGAATAAATAAATAAAATCTTTAAAAAAAAGACCTTTCTCCAAAGAAGATTACAAATGACCAGTAAGCAAATGAAAAGATACTCAACATCATTAGTCATTAAGGAAATGCAAATCAAAACCACAGTGAGATAGCACTTCACACATGCCAGGATGGCTATCATCAAAAAGTCAGACAGTGAAAGTGTTTAGAGAAATTGGAACTCTCATCCATTGCTGGTAGAAAGGTAAAATGGTGCAGCCATTACGGAAAACAGTTTGGTGGCTCCTCAAAAAGTTAAGAGTTTACCATATGATCTAGTAATTGCACCCAGGAGAATTGAAAACATGTGTCCACCCGAAAACTTGTACATGAATGTCTGCAGCAGCGTTAATGATAATAGCCATAAAGTGTAAAACAACCCAAATAACCATCAACTAATGAATGGATAAACTAAATGTGGTCTAGCCATACAATGGAACATTATTCAACCATAAAGAGGAATGAAATATTGATGTGGGCTACAAGCCAGACACAAAAGGCCACATATTGTATGCTTCTAGTTCTATGAAATGCTCAGGATGGGCAAATCCATAGAAACATAAAGTAGATTAGCCGTTGCCATGGGCTGGTGCGGGGGAGGGGGTGACTGCTGAAGGGTACAGGGCTTCTCTTTGGTGTGAGGGTAAGTGCTCTGTCCTTAGATAGTAGTGCCAGTTACACAACTCTGTGATCATACTAAACACCACTGAATTTTATACTTTAAAAGATTGAGTTTTATGATATGTGAATTATACCTCCAGGTTTTTTAAAAAGTGCGTATGAAAGGTTCTGTAAACTATAAAACACCACACACAATAAAATTTCTGTAGCAGAAGCAAGAGGTCCTAGGTATTTCATGGAACTCTGGAACATTCATCGGCCTAACTACTGAGGCCCCTCTCAGCATTCCTGCCGGCGGCTCACCAGGATGGGCTGGCTGCAGGTGCGGGCCCTAGCGCTCAGGAGCCTAACCAGGGCGTCCCTGTGTCCCTGGTTTTCCAGTATTTGCTGGGACACGTGAGTTCTAGATCTGCTGAGCCCCCTCAGGATGGGAGGATGGGGAAATTACAAATAAGCCTGCCTGGAAAGCCAGCACAGACGAGGAGGCCAAACGCACTGAGTCAGAAGCATAGGGCTCAGTCCAGAATTCCAGGCACTGGGTAATGAACAGGGACCACCCCTTCCTCCCCTCCCCTCCTCCCCTCCCTTCCTGCTACCCCTGCGCACGCGCATGCGCATGCGCACATACACCATTCAGTTCTTTCATCAGATTTGGCCAGATTGTACCTTGAGATCTAAGGAAAGTTTCTCCCCCTCCTTCTGTTGTCCCGCAATAGCAACCAGAGTGGGCAAGAGCCCTCCACCCCAAGCACAGTCCCGCTAGAGAAGGCCTCTTTGTTCCCCGGGACAGACCAGCTGCCTGACTGTGTTGGGGCCACAGGAGCTGCATCTGGTGTCAGATTGCTTCCAGGCCATGGGGCCACCTACGCCCCACTGGATTCCTGAGCCATATCCCTGAATCCTACTTGGAAGTGGACCCTGGTTCTCTGTACGAACTATTGCTGTGGCTATATCCAGGAGCCAGTCTATGTTTCAAATCAGCCCAAGGGTCCCAGCTATCTTTAGACATAATTTTCTGAATTCTAGCCTGGGCTGGCCAGAGTGGCCAAGACCCAGTGTTCAAGGAGTGGCCTGGGCTTCAGACCATCCCTACATTCAGATAATCTCCTGAGCTTTACAAGTCTATATGATCAGGCCTCAGGCTACCTCTCTGACATCATCCCCTACCTCTCCCACCTTCCTTCATTCCACGTGGGCCACACTGACCTCTTGGGGGTCCTTGAGCAGATCAAGCATACTCCTCTTTTGGGACCTTTGCACCTGCTCTTCTCTGGCGGGAACAGTTTTCTCCCAGGTCACCTGGCTGGCTGCCTCACTTCATTTAGCTCTTTGCTCAAATGTGACCTCCTTACAGAAGTCTTCTCTGACCATCTTTTATAAAGTCGCAGCCCTGTCACACTATATCCCCATATCCTGCTTTATTTTTCCTTCTTTCTGTGCTTTGTGTCTGTAGCCCCCTCCAGAGTAGAAGCACCATGAAGACTGGATTTTGTTTTGTTCACTGATGTATCTTCACACCTAAGAGTGCCTGGCACCTCGCTGACACTGTACATATCTGTTGAATGAATGAATAAATGAATAAATGAGCAAATGAATGAACAAATGAATATATTATCCCCTTTGAACCCCCTGGCAGCTTTGTGAGAAAGGCAAATTATGGGCTTTGTTTTAGCCCTGAGAAATTTAAAGCACAAAGGCCATAAATGAACTGTCTATGTTCACAGAGAGTTGGGGGTAAGAGAGGGCTTCAGGCATCTCAAGACCCTCTTCCTGACTCCACCCATCCCTCCTGCTCCGGGTGGAATCCTCTATGTGGAGACCTTCTGTAGGGTTTATGAAAGAGCAGCAGAGCTCATGAGGCCAACCTGGGGCAACAGAGCGTGAGGGTGGGGGCAGGGGGAGCAGGTCTAAAGGGCTGGGATGATAGGCAGTCATGGGAGGAGCTCAGAAATCTCTCTACACCCTATTCTGCTCAGGAGGCCCTGGGTGTGCCTTCCACCATGGCAAAGCCCTTACTAGAGACTTTTCTGGATGCTCCTGGGAGCGTGCTCTGCCTTGCAGGTTCTCAAGTAGGTCAGTCTTCAGAAATTCCTGGGCTGGAAGCTGGAAGAAAGCCTGTGTTCTAGACCTAGCCTCAGCACCGCCTTACACTTAGGGCAACAGGGCGAGGGTGTCTGTCCTACTGCCTTAGAAAGGGGAGGAAATGCAGGTGCCAAGCATGCTGTAAATGATCATGTCACGTGATGCCACCCCGCTTTCATTCGGAGGGGGGGGTGACAGAGAGCCAAGAGCACTGGGTTGGGAGTTTTGAATTCTTGCTGGAGTTCCAGTCCTCAGAAGCTCCATGATGGACAGTCCTCATTGCTCTGAGCCTTGATTTTCTCATCCATTCAATGGAACTAATAAACCCCACCTTACAGGGATGCCATGAGGATTTGGGGACCTGCGCATTGTCTGCTGAAGGTCAATGTGGTCTGTGAGAGCAGGATACATTTTGTGCACTTGGCAAGCCTAGGAAATCACATGAATGAGGAGAGAAGAAAACTATCCAGTCAAGCTTGAGAACATTCCCTCTGTGTGCCTCCATTTTCTCATCTGCAAAGTGGGGGTAATAATAGGACTTATCGTCTAGGATTGCCGAAAAATAAACTCTACAGAAAGTGCTCAGAACCCTGCCTGGCCTCGGGAGAGCTCTTAGTGGAGGTTAGTTAGTATCGTTGTTGCTGTTATTATGAATGTCACGTATCAGTATTATATCCTACAAATAATGAAGTATCAACTAGGAGGTGGCGATACACCCGCCTCTACTTGGGCAATGTCGATTTTCCATTCCACATCTACTCTCCAGCCCAGGGTCCCTGTCGAGGGGGAATGACTCACTTGTCATTTCAGCTTCTTCCCTGAACATGCATCTCAGATCCCCCCCCCAAAAAAAGGTTTCAGTTCTTATACACAAAAAGCATTTAAGAGGTAAAATATTATATTGCCTTTCCATGACAAGGGAAGTTTGCTAATTTACAGCTCTGTGTGAATTAGTAAGGAAGTAGGAAGTTGTGAAATAATTGGTTTAATAAAAATCAACTACCCATGAGGGGCCCAACCTAGAAATTCCAGTGGTCTTTGCAGGAAGAGACCAATGTCTGCACCCACAGTTTGCTTTTAACTATAGAAGAGGGACAGATATATTCTTCGTGCATCAGTAGGTAGAGCGGGGGCCAGGGATGCAGATATAAGGAGGCAGATTGCAGTTCAATATTAAAAAAACACTTTCCACCAAAAGAGCTGCCTGGAAATGAAATAGCCTGACTCAGGAGGAAGGGTGTTTCCTGTCCCTGGATGTGATCACATGGAGGCCCCATCTGTAGAGGAGATTAATTCGTGGGGAAAAGTCCGGGTTACATTACTTTTAAGTCCCCTTCTGATTCTAAGAATCCGTGACTCTCCAAGCATATGAATTGCTGAGGCAGGAGACAGGAAGCCATGCTGGCCTGAATCTCAGATCATGATTCTCTGCACAGAAAACCCAAAGGGTTCAGCAGTTGCCCTTGGCCACCTCCACTGCACCAGCCAAGGGACTACAAAGACCTCTTTCCTTCCCCTCCACTCCTGGGATAACAGCCTCGTCTGTCTCCCATAGCAGCCACTGTAACCAGCACATTCCACCAGTGAACTGGCCACAGGTGAGGACTATGAAGAGGGCCACGGTCTTGCTGCTCAGCTCCGCCTCTCACAGCTTCATTCATTCAGCAAATGCTTACTGAGCACCTGTTTTCTGCAGACACTGTGCTGGGTGCTGGGGATAGTGAGGCAAGGAAGTTAAGTATGGTCCCTGTCCTTAGGAAACTTATAGGACAGTGAAGCATTCATAGAAATCAATGCATATTATAATACCGTGTAAGAAGCAGTGAAAGGTGCGCTGAGGGGTGTCCCTGATCTAAGCTGGAGAAGCTCCCTGGAGGAGATGACACGGGCTGAATTTCAGAGGTCACAGAAGAGTAGCTAGACCAGTGTTGTCCAGTAGAATTTTCTCCAATGACGGCGATGTTCTATAGCCTACCAATATGGTAGTCACCAGCTACATGTGTCTGTGGAGCCCTTGAAATGCACCTGGTGTGACTGAGGAACTGAATTTTTAATCTTATTAATATTAAAATGTGGGAAGATTGGCCAGGACAGATAGGCAAAGAGTGCGAGAAAGTTATAGATGCCGTGATAATGGAATTTCAAGGGAGTGGGGTTAGGGACAAGGCCACGGAGAGCAGGTGTATAGGGCCAACGGGAGAGAAGAGAAAGGAGCCCTAGAGAAGGCTGACATTTAAAGGGTGAACCAAGAAAATCAGAGAAGCAAAAAGAAATCTAGATTAGTGTCACCAAAACAGGGAAGGGAGAGTTTCTAAGGAGGAGTAGTCAAGAATGTCAAATGCCATAAGCACTAAAAAGATGACAGTGAATCTGGCAATTAGGAGACTGGGGGTAGGGAGAGGGGGAGATTTAATGAGGTGTTGGGGGCTTCACACCCATCTGGATTTGGCAATTCAGGCCTGTTCCTCCCAGAGATAACCTGCTCCCTAGAGACCTGGGGCCCTGTGGTTTTTAAACAGATTGGCGTTTTTCAGCCTTTTGGAGTCACAAATGCCTTTGACAATCTAATGAAAACTAGGCCTCCCTCTCCGGAAAAATTCACCTGCACATAAAATGTTGCATCTCATTTCAGGGACCTCCTAAAGCTCAGCCGTGGACCCCCTGGTTTGAAAAAGTCTAAATTAGTTCTTATTTGCCGAGTTCTGGCTGCAGATATCTGAGTTATGACCAAATCATCTGCTTCGGGGGAATGTAAACTTAGCAACCTAGTTCTGCCATCCCTGGGGCCCCCGAGCCTCCACTCAAGCCGGGTTCATTCACATTTCCGGGTTTATTGTCCTGCTGCCTGTCAATCAACTCCAAACCCTCAAGCAAATTAGCATGTCTAAAGCCCTCCTCGGCAGCCTCTGCCTCGAGTGAGTAGCTAGTGTTTCCCAGGGTCCTCAGCCTTGGATACAAAGGGGTCACAAAAGCAGTTATAAAACCGCCTGCCACTCCCCCACAATGTCGGTGGGGCTGAGCGGGCTCTGCTCCTGCCTCTGAATCTTGCAGCCCCAGTGTTGGCGCCTTCTCTTCCCATTGCAAGTCTTGGCTCACGGACCCTTTGTGGCCCACTCTTCTAGTTCTTGAACATACCTAGGAATAGCTGAAATAGCTGAAGTTCCAAGCCTTGTCCCAGTTTAAAACCCCAGATACGGTTTGGGCCATTCCTAAAGAAGGAACATGACATCAGTGTGTTTTTTCAGGAGAAAAGAGAGAGAACAGGTGGACACAGAGAAGGGAAAGAAGGAAGAAAGGAAGACTCACCTTGTCGCTGTATCTCAGATTCTTAAATCAATCTTCGTTGTTAAACCTTGACCAGAATAAGATACAACAGTTGCTAACATTCACTTCCGCTGGGACTGCTACAGCTAACAGTGACAATAATAGTAGTAATAGTAATAAAACAAGAGCCTCTCATGTCGCTGTCGATTTCCCCAAAGTGTCTCCTGGCTAGAGGATTGTCCCCTGGGAGAGCTCAAGTGAATGGCGATCCCAGCAAGCTTCTGCTTGGCTACTGTTCCCGAAAGCTGGGGAAAGTCAGCAAACTTCCCCACGAACCCACCCCAAACACGTTCACATGTTAATTCCAGAATGCTGTCTGTTACAACTTACAGTACATCAATACAGGATGGAGCTCCCCAGACGGCGCTGGCGGTTCTAAGCTGCAATGAGTACGATATGGCCCTTTAGATTTCACAGACACCCTGTCCAAGTACAAACACACACTCACACACGCACAGGCACACACGCACGCCCATCAGCAGGCTGCATGGTGCGTGCAGTCAGAAGCCGTGTGGGAAATGTGCAATCACACCTCGCTTTCAGAGGCAGTGAAATCTCTCTTGGTTTGGGAACTGCAACAGTTTGCATGTTGAGAGGGTACATGAGGTTTCCAAGCATCCTGCGTGGAGTTTGGTGCACTGGCCCAGTTTACCTAATTCCCACTTTGCCAGATCCTTTCTGAAGGCCCCCCCCACACAGCCTGGGGAAGACTCTCAGTAGAGCATCACGTAAACGTGGTTCTCGTCAGTTTTCTCGAAGATAATGCATTGGTTCGCTCGATATTTGACAGTTTACACAGATTATTTCTATTTCTCATCTCATTTGCTTCTCGCAGAGGCACGGGAAGAGTTCCCAAACAGGAATTATTGCCCCTATTTTACGGGGGAGGAACGTGAAGTGCAAAGAGGTCAAATGACTTGCTCAAGGTCAATGTGACAGTAAGTGTTAAGAGGAAAAATTATGCTGTTACCTGTTGAAAACAAACAATAAAGAGGCCTTTATTCAATACTATTGCAATAGGTAGGACTTAACTCCAAATGCAGCAAAGGCAGCTGGGGATTTATAGCCAAGGAGCAGATCGAGGGCCTCGGTGTGTGGGAAATCACTAAGAGGAGATGAGGGTAGGGAATCCTTGGGAAAGGCAGGCCAAGGGCTTAGCCGGCAGCAGTGGGGGATAGAGAACTTGATCAGCTATCAAGGGTGGAGAATTCTGAGTTGACTTAGCAGGATTCTTGCAAAACTTCAGCTATTCAGGGACAGCCATGGAAAGCCAAGGTCAAGACCTAGTTGAAAAGAAGACTCAGAGGAGCCTGAAGAAAGTTTGTTCAAGGAGAGTCTTTATCATAAGTGGCAGGCTGAGGCCAAAACCCTGGCTCCGAGGTCGAGGCCTTTCCCCTGAGCTGCCCTTGTAAAAATCATCATCTCCACTTATCCCTGCATTTATTAGTAACTTTATAGCCCATCAAGTCACATACAGAATCCCACATAACGTTTCATTCCGCTCCTTGAATTAATACGAAGAGTAGGTAATGTTTTCAATTTATTGATTAAAATCTTTCTTGTCCTTCCCACCCTAAGAATTAAGAAACTATTAGTTAGAAATAAATGTTTATCTTAAAGCAATACTGATTGATAAAATACCTTTTGGGGAGCAAATGATGTTGTGCCCCAGATTATGGTCCTCGAAAATCCTGCTATCTTGAGGGCTCTCTTCCTGGAAATGAGAGAGACGGCCAGCCTTGTGGGCTCTAGAGTCCCGGTGCTTAGGCTAGAATCCCAGTTCCACCACTGCCTTGCTGTGTGACCGGGGACAAGATCCCTGACGGTGACTAGTCAGTTTCCTCATCTGTCAAATGGGAAGAATAGTAGGACTCCGTCATGGGGGTCGTGAGGATCGAAGTGTTCTATTTAAGGCACACAGCACAGTGCCCTTCAAATAGTTAGTGCTCCAAAGCCATGAGCTGTTAGGACCTCGGGGTCCTTATCTGTAAGTTGGAGAGAACAGCACCTCTGTCACAGGATTGTTACGACAATCGACGCTTTTTAGCCTGTGGACAGGTCACATGTGATGGGTTACTACTGAGTGCTGAGGGAGTGGATCTGGGAATAGTAAGATATTCCAGGGGCCTCGAGGGGATCCATGACTACTGTTCATTGAGCTCTAAGTGGGGAGAGTACTGGGCAAGGTTGCGGGGCCTCTTTTGGTTCTAGGTGAAGCAGCAGCAGGGTGGCGGGTGACAGTCCCGTTCTAGATGGTAGGAAATACAACCCCGTGCCCCAGGTGGAGATCTAGAGCTCCCGGCGGGGTCCTGCACCCCCCAGTCAGCCAGCAGCTGGAAGTGGGTTATTCTAGGATGAGCCCACTGGGAGCTCAGAAAGGATCTCCACTGCCCTCCTGGGACTGGAGGATGATTAGGTTAAACCATATGAAATTGCCAATATTCAACTGTTTGCAACCTGCAAGAACAGCAACCTCATATGATTCCACATCCTATTAACCTCTTGTGAATTCATTTGTCTGTATCACTTTATTCGAGGACTGGTGCCCGTAATCCAATGATTCGCTGGCTCACTCATTCCACACACATTTACTATCGTCTAACGTGTAGGCTGGTGTGTGTGGAGTTAAGGGACAGCCAGTGTCCCTCTCTCCTGGCCACCTGAGTTCTGGACCGGTGGAAAGAGATGCAGTCAGGCAGGGGGGCACTGAAATGTTGGCTTTCCTCCTGATAAGATTGGTTCTGGAGGATGGGACTCGTCTCCAGGTGATAATGGGCTTTCTGATATTGAACCCCCGGATGGGGCAGATGACCCCAGTCAGTCACAAGGATGGCTGAGAAACTGTCACCCTGGCCTTTATGCTAGGGCTGCCCATGAGCAGATTCTCCGCTGAGACAGCTCCCAAAATGGGTGTCGGGGGGGAGGCTGAGCGGTAAGCCAGCTTCTTCCTCCAAACTTACCAATCGGTTCATCACCCTCCAGCCCACGGACAACGTGAGAAACGTCAATTCAAGGCAAGGGTATGACTTGCCATCCTTCCCCAGGGAAACTGTGCCAACAAATAGTAACAGCAGGAAAAAAAAAAAGACACACACACACACAAACAAAATTCCACTTACTAAAGACCTGCATGCATGCAGGAGACTTTATTAAAGGTTTTGCCATCATAGAAATGGGCTTATATCCCAATTATTTGTTATAATTATAACAAATTATAATTTGTTGTTAAAAATCTTTTTCTTAATAGACTGCCACTTAGTTCCACTGTCTTGTTTCCCCTCCCCCACCCTACCCCTGCCTTCTGGCCCCTCCCTCTCTTCTCTGTTTTTTACCTCCTGGGAGCACGCCCCCATCCCTTTCTCCCATTTTATTATGTAGAAAATTAGAGGTTCTTATCAACCTCTACCCCACAGTTTCAGTTGAGATATTTCTTTGCATATTTTTTCTGTCTCCAGAAGATGTACCTCTCTTTCTGCAATACGGAAGAAGCTAACTTAAGAGAACATAACTAATTCTTCCTGAAAATTCTAGATTGCCTTATTACCCCCAGCCTTCCTGCCACAGAATAAAGACCTAAAAAAATAATTCTCAATTATGCCTACATTTGATAGGTGTGGAATTTCCCCCAAAATGTCTTTTCCTAACATAATTATTCTAAACATTAACCCCAGTGAAGTTTAACGTTGAAAGATGCAACACTACAACCTCTCCTCTCCAAAGTTAATGCTCACACCTTAAGCTTTGCAATACAGGCATAAGTTAGTCTCAGTCCGAATTATTGATTGCCATTCTCCCTCCTCTTCTTAAATTAAGAGAAAATGAGGACAAGCGAAGAAATTAAGAGAACTCACCAATGACTCTTTCTCCTTAAATAAAGGGATCCTTTCTAGTAATCAACTTTCAGGAATTATGGCTTCTTTTCCAATGATTAATCATAATATGACAGATGTGGGAAGAAATGTAAATTTAAGGAAAAGTACATTTTGATAGGATTCTAAAAATCTATTTCGAGCATGCAATCAATAGTACAATTCTCCTAGATGGTCATCTGTAATCCTAAGTATCAGGATAATAAGATGTGGAATTCAGGAAATGCTTTAGAAATCATCCTGGTGCTCCCTCCTTGTTAAGACCTAGTTCAAATGGCTCACCCAAGGCCACCCAGGGAGTGAGAGGCAGAGCAGGGAGAGTCTCCTGGTCTCCTCCACTCCCCACCCTCTGCCTTCCCTTCTCCATCCCTGTTGTCAGGTTCTACTTTGAAAACCACCAGAATATCCAAGCAGAGATTGGGGTTTTCCTCTTCCTTCATGGTCTATGATAATGAAATTCTAATCAGTATAATAAAAAGACACCTAGGAATAAAACCCTACAAAGTATTTGGAGCAGATGAACTTGGAAACTTGACTACATTCCTCCCAACTATCCAAGAAGCTTGGCCCCGTCTCTGGAGATAGCCATCCCTACCCTGCTAATGCGAGAAGCAGCTCTGTGCTAAGACTTCCTGCCTCCTCCCAGCAGGACCACCAGCCCACCCCTCTCAAAGCGTCACCCTCTTCACACCTGCTCTAGGCAGGCACGATTTACACTTCTTTAGTGAAGGGTGCACACCAGCCTTAGAGCGGCGCCGGGGTGGGACCCTTGTGCTGGAGATAATGTGCTTACTTCTTTCCTCATTGGATCATGAAGAATAAAAGCATGACACAAGCTCCCTTTGTTGTTTTAATCAATGTCCAATTTTAGTGCCCTTAAAAGAAATTAACTTTAAATTTTATTTGAGAGAGAGTTGGGGGAGAGGCAGAAGGAGAAGGACAAGCAGACTCTGTGCTGAGTGTGGAGCCTGACGTGGGGCTCGATCCCACGACCCCAAGATCATGACCTGAACTGAAATCAAGAATGGCAGTCTCAACCAACTGAGCCAACCAGGCGCCCCAGATTTTGACTTACTCTATGAGCTCATTGGTGTATTTGCTCTCAGAGATACAACATGTAGGGAGCAGAAGTGAGACCCAATGACTACATTCCGTGTATATACCGTCAATAGTCTACGTTACCCAAATGCCATCAGACGCATCCCATTCAACTTTGGAATCAGGGTCAAGAGTTCTTCTTTTCATATGAGAAGAAGGGAAATAAAGGCAGAGTGAGGCAAAACAGAGTGGGAGCTTGAAAGCCTGTGTTGGAAGCCCGGAGTTCTGTTCCCAATCCAGTCCCCTTGAATGAAGAGACTTCTCATCCCCACCTGGTGTCCCCAGACATTGGCTCTGCTGTTACCATGACTTGGGGAGGAGGGGGAAGGGGATGAAGGAGATGTCACAGACAGTTGTCAGAGGGATAAAGAGTTATACTTTGGGAACAAACACCTTGACTTTGCTGAGGCATAAACTTCACAGCGGGAAACCATTATTTCAGTGACAAAGCTTTGTTCAGTTGACATTATCTCTTAATTATCTGCATAAGAATGCATTTGTCGAGTTTCATGAGATGGGATTGATAACAATAAACTTGCATTTCTGCACAATATTTTAATTCCACAGGCAGAAGCAGCACAACACACAAGGAAAGAACTGGAGGCGGCTGTCTGGGCCGCTGCTGGCTCTGCGAACATTGCAACCCCATCACCACAAAGCCTTGTGACCCGCCCTGCCAAACCAGACTGCCAGGCTCTGTTGGACTTCTGGGGCCACAAGGCTAAGGCAAGCTTCCTGAAACGTCTTGGCCCAAATGGTCCACATCTTGGGAAGACACCATTCATGACCGTATCCACAGAACCAATCTGGCTCCTAGGGGTACCAGTGGCACCACGTGATTCCTGGCGGTAATCTTGGAGTATTTCACTCTTCACCCCCTCCTGATGTAGTTAGCCGGGCAGGAAAATCCCAGCTCCTTCCACCCCAGCCTCCCCCGCCCCCAAGATGGCTCCTCCCTAAATAGCCACAGGGATTTTTCTCTCCGTGTCACTGAGGTGCCTTCCCTGAGGTATATTTGGCAGGGCAAGATCTAGCTGTGGTCAGAAACAGGGAAGAGCTTCTGGTCGGATGACCTGAACTGACAGTATTTTAATTCTTTAAGTCACTGACAATAATTTGTCAGGTAAATATAGCTCCTTTTATAACTCCCTAAGATATATTTGATTCTTTCGCTGTCAGGGAGTTTAGAAGACACTCCCTCAAGGGAGGGGCTGGACCCACATCATGTTGCAGGATCTCCACCCAAAGGACTGTGAGACTCGGCATGCACACTGTACTCCAGTAATCTGCTCGGATATTCCAGAGTTTCCAGGTTGGGTGTGCGGGTCAGTGTCCCAACATGATCCTCATTACAGGGAGCCAAGGACAGAACCTTCGAGCATGCTAGCATTGAAAGGAGGTGGCAGGTAGGAATCTACAAAAGACACTGGGAAAGAAAATCAGGCAGCATGGGCACGTCTGCCCATCTGCCCCTCCGTGCCGGGGTCAGAGAGAACATCTGGGGGACCTGGAGGCTGACTGTGACACACTGTGGCAGCGTGGCCTCCAACTTGTTGCCACCTCCCTGCATCCACACCCTTGAGGGGTTTCCTACCACACTGACTCAAGGCTTACCCATGGGACTGGCATTGGCCAAAGGGACAATAACTAACGTGAGGCCAGCTAAGACTTGAAACGTGCTTGCACTTGGAGCCCTGTGACTGCCACCGGGAAAGACGCCCCGGCTCGCCTGCTGGCTGATGAGAGGTACACGGCCCCTTCCTGCAGCTGACAGCCTGCTGACCCCCAGACACGTCAATGAGCCCATCCTCGATCCTTCAACCATAGCCAACCTACATGCACTGATGGTACCTGCTTGAGTGAGCTCAGCGGGGATTGGCCTAACAGCCCCGACCAGAAGAACCACATGGAGTGGTTTGTTTTGCATCCACAGATAATCACTAATACACTGACAAGACAAATTTGGATTAGAGATCCCAAGTGTGATCCCTGGTGAATGTTATGTATCAGCTTGACTGGGCCACGGGGCGTCCAGATATTTGGTCAGACATTGTTCCGGGTGGGTCTGGATGAGATTAATATTCAGATCGGTAGACGGAATAAAGCAGATTGCCCTCCCCCATGTGGGTGGGCCTCATCCAATCAATTGAAGACCTGAATAGAACAAAAAGGCTGAGTAAGAGGGGACTCTTCTTGCCCGACTGCTGAGCTGGGACACTGGCCTTTTCCTGCCCCTCAGACTCAAGGTTTCCTGGGTTTCAGTCCCCCAGGCTTGGACTGGAATTTATACCACCGGCTCTTCTGGGTCTCCAGTTTGCTGACTGCAGATGTCAGGACTTCTCAGCTTCCATAATCATGTGATCCAATACCTCATAATCAATCTCTCAATAGATAGATGGATAGACAGAAGAGAAATATAAATAAATATTATATTTATTATTATGTTACAATATTTATTTGTGTGTGTGTATAGACATATACATATCTTATTATCTTACTGGTTCTGTTTCTCTAGAGAACCCTGACGAATGCCCCCTGTTTCCTGATAACTGGTGCTCTCTGCTCGGGGCCGCTCCTGCGGCTCTCCCTGGTGCACACACACGTCTTCCTGTTCCCCAGAGATGGCTGAAGACAGTCTGCAGGTGGGACTCGAGCCTTCCAGACTCCTTTGTTCTAATTGCAATCAGCAGTGACTTCCCACTCGCCGGTGCCCCCCATTAGCTCTGCTCCTTGTCCTCCGCGGTAGGAGTGCAGCCGTCACCCTGGAAAGGCAGTCCCTCAGCTGTGGAGGGAGGAAGGACACAGGAAGGAAGGTTAGGGCTGATTTATGTGGCACAGGGGCCATTCTTTTTCCTCTTGTTCTTCCCCCACAGAACTGAATCCAAAATAAATGAACAGACTTACCCATTCCTGAGTTTTAATGGAACTAATTATCTGATTGCAGAGTCCCAACTTCTGTGACTGCTTCCATTCTGGCTAGCGTTAGATTGCATTACTATTTTCATTTGTTTTCATTATTATTAGCTTTTAGCAATGAAATGGAGTTAAAATTATTACAGTTTGTAACATGCTTTTTGTACTAATAATTCAAGTACTTTTGAGTAGGAGCTGAGAGCATTAATTTGTCAATCACTCCTGCTTTGTATCTAGTCCTACTTTAAATAGACTAAACAAAAGAAATGAACACTATATATTTCCCCAAGGGATAGAACTTGTAAACATTCAGATATGTTAGGCTTTCATGAAATTATAAACTGTAATTCCAAGGTATATTGCGCAAATAATAGGGTATTTCAAAATCAGTGCAGCTGACACACAAAAGCTTCAACTCTGGTTCACATAATAACACAGGGCAGCCGTCTGTGCTGAGTCTACTAACCTAGTCAGGAACCAAGGTGAAGGTGAATAAATGCAAACATTTTTGGAGGTTGAGCAGAAGGTCCTCAAGAAGCTCTGAGTCAGGGACCTACGCCTTATGGAAAACGAGGGCCTTTTCCAGCTTCTACGCCCACTCAGTCGGAAGCAGCATTTCAACAACAACAACAAAATGGGGATAGCCTGCACTACCACTAAGAAATGCCACATTAATTCTTCCAGGAGTGTTCACAACAAAGAGAAAAGGAAGGAAGATGCAGAGCTAGAAACAAATGTGGTATTGTAACTGCGTGTAAATGAGAAACAACCTCTATTAAACGTGATGAAAAAGATCAGCTTGTGTCCATGGCATGTCTAGATAACAGGATGGTTTTTAAATAAAGAAATGACTGTCTTATTACCTTAAAATACAGGTAGCACTCAATTGGATCAGGGCAATATGAGTTCTCTGGACCTAATTTAAGGAATGAATAGGAACGATTTGTAATTATCAAATCAATTGTCTCCTGTAACTATGTCCTTAGGTAGTCTTGAAAACAGTTTAGTCTCTTAACTAGGTTGAGTACTAGATGAAAGCCTTGAGGGGCGCCTGGGTGGCTCAGTCGTTAAGCGTCTGCCTTCGGCTCAGGTCATGATCCCAGAGTCCTGGGATCGAGCCCCACATCGGGCTCCCTGCTCAGCGGGAAGCCTGCTTCTCCCTCTCCCACTCCCCCTGCTTGTGTTCCCTCTCTCGCTGTGCCTCTCTCTGTCAAATAAATAAAATCTTAAAAAAAAGAAAACCTTGTGTATGTTTCTTGCCTAAAACTTACCCCCCCCAAAGCAAAGCAAATCTATAACTCGGCTCCATTGTCCATGGTCACAGGTTCTGGATTGGAAGGATCCCCACAGATCAGGGGGCATTGAGTGGGCTTGTTCTGGTCCCAGGACTGTCTGGGAAGAGAGGCGACACAAGCAGGACGGTGGAAAGGCCCATTTCTGCAGGTTTGACTCCTAATTGTTTTTTGTTTTTTTTTAAAGTAATCTCTGTGCCCAACATGGGGCTCGAACTCAGGACCCCAAGATCAAGAGTCGCACACTCCACTCACTGAGCCAGCCAGGTGCCCCACTTCTAGTTGTTTTTACCTGAATTTTTTATTCCGCCTGAGAAGAGCCAGAATGTCAAGCTTGGCCCCTAAAATTAAACACTTCCAAGAAAACACAGGAGTTGGTATGTTACTGGGTTTCACTCCCACTGCTTAAGACCGTGATTTGGATAATTTCATAGTTCTGACGAGAATATATTTCGTCATTAGTAAGAGGCTGCTATAGCACCTGTTCACTAAACCAGGGCGGTTTTTCAAGTCTGGATTTTCTTTGGCAGAAGAGTCCTTGGAAATTGACCAATTGGTTAATCCTGTTGACTCTCCAAGCCCCCCCAATCCACGTGCCCTCCCCCCAACCCCACGTGCCCTCCCCCAACCCCCACCTCACAGGCTGCTCAAAAAATAGCTTTTGACTGTGGCCTTTAACAATATGATAATTTATTTAAAACAGATACAGTCCTGAAAGTGACCCACTTAAAATTATTAAAGAGATACTGTGTTTATTTTTGCTGTCCATAAAACAGAAAATGGTTTATGAATATGCAAACCGATCTGATGTAATTAGCATGATTGGCTCCTACTGCACTCCGTTTTATGTGGTTAGAAGAGTAGATGCAGAAACTAATGAGGTCATGTTAATGTGCCTGTGAAGAGCGCTTCAGCTGTCAGAACAACGAAGGCTAATGTCTGGTAGAATCTTTTCTTTTCCACAAAAAAAAAAAAAAAAAACCCCACTGAAAGTGGGCACGCGTGGGGTGCGCTTCTGCCCGTGGGCTGGGGCACCACCAGGCCCCGGGAGCCACTTTGCCTCATGCATACGAGGAGTCAGGATGAGAAATAAAATTCCATGTCCATTCAGAGCAATGATTAATGTGGTATTTAATTATCTAGAAAGTCTTCAACAAGTGCTAATAACTGAAACTCCTCCGGCAGGTGACACAGGCCACACGGTCCCATTAGACATGCTAACACCCTATCCCCTGGCCCTTCTTAATTAAAATAAGAGGCAAAAAATGTTAATTGTGCACCGACTACCTCTTGGGATTAATCTGGCCTGATCATGGGGCCCTGCTAACCCAGGAAAGCAGGTTTCTCATTCAGGCATGAGGCTTGAACAAAAGGCTCCCCCTGGAACATTGCCGCCCACCTGGTAAATTCAGGGTCCCCGCTGGGGGAGGGGAAGGGCAAGGGAGGCAGGCACCCAATGGGCAGGGAGGTTTTTTTTAATCAGAATGCTGCAAGGCATGTCTCAGGACGCTTCTTAGATATCCAACAGGACTCACAGACTGCCACTGAGCTTTTCCTTCTACATTCTTCTAAAGCATAAACATAGGAACTTGAAAACCTTATTTTCAATTTCTGCCAGCTTCTCTCTACCTCTGAAAATACACCTCGCCTCTTTGTACCCCCTGCCTCCCCACCCCACCCCCCACACACACACTTGCAACAGAAACAGAGAACATCTTGAAAGCTCCATTGTTAAGGGGGTGGGGCTGGGGAGGACCAGTGGAAAGTGAAAAATGAGGTTCTGGTGTTAATCAAAGACTCAGCCAAGTTCCCTGAAAAGGGATCTCCCTGGAAAGGTATTGCATTGGTTCATACTAAAGACATTTAAACTAAAAGAAAAGGAAATCAGAGTTCTTTGGTGGCAACCATGACTTCTGCCTTTGGAGAAGCAGCTGGTCCATTTCTGATGTTCTCTCCAGGACGGGGTCTCAAAGCATGCCTACTGTGTGCTGGGCACATGTCTGTCTTCTTTGTGAGACTGTGTGCTCTTTGAGAGAAAGGAAAAGCATGTATGTCTCTAGCACTTAGCTAGTGCTAGGTACATATAATATACTCCGTAAATGTTTGTTGCATGTATAAGTGGATGGTTAAAGGAATAAGTAAGTTTTTAAGAAATGTGTGGGTCCTTTCCTTTGGGATTTTCACAACTTTGGGGAGTATACCCCTGAGATCATTTCTTTCACTACGCATAGACAGGCTGAAGAGCCCATCCGGGAGAGCAGAGGTGTGACTGCTGAAGAGGCAGAAGGTCCATCCAAACCGAAATCTCTCACCCACAGAACTGCCCAATGTCTCAGTTTTCATCCTGATTTCACGGCACCATGTACCTCTCTCTCTCATAAATCTGGATCATAGTTGTAATTTTGCATCTAGTGAGGTGATTCTTGGATTAACAGCGAGGGGTCACCTCCCCACCAGACTGGAAGATTCAGGAGGGCAGGTTTTGTTTGTCTTTTGTTCCTGAATCACCCGGGCACATCCACACCCAGCCCGGTGCCTGCCACAGACGTGCTTCAGAAATAGCTGGACCTCAGTCTTTCCATCTGTACCGCGGGGGCCCTTCTACCCCCGCCCTTCTGTGATGCTGCGATAGGCCCACACTTAGAGTAACTCCTGGGAGTGTACGCTGTTACGTCTCCAGAAGGCCCAGGTTAGAATTCAAATCTCTTACCCAAGTGAGAGGACGCCAACACAAGGACAAATGATGGCGCGTCAGATTGGCCAACGACGATGAAGTGGGGCCTTGACAAAAGGCAAAGAGATGGGTGTGGTGGTGGAGGTGGCAAATACGCGGGTGAGTCAGGGAGGAACTCAGCTGGAGGGACCAGGCCAAGGTGTGCAAGTCAGGGCCCAGAAAGCCAGAGAACAATACCGTGGCCCAACAAGGAGAGGAGAGCAGCACAGGAAGAAGGGCATTGCCTGAGTTTGCTAGAGCTGCCATCATGGTGTACCACAAACTTGGGGCATAACACAACGGAAATATGTTGTCTTTCAGTTCTGGAAGCCAGGAGTCTGAAACCAAGGTGTTGATGGGACTGTGCGTGAGAGGACGAGCCTTCCTTGCCTCCACCAGCTTCTGGAGGCCCAGTGGTTCTTGGGTTATGGCAGCGTCGTTCCGACCTCTGCCTCCGTCCTCACACGGCCGGCCGGTTTTCCTCTGTGGCTTCACACCATCTTCCCTCTGTTATCTCTGTTCCTTGTCCTCTTCTTATAAGGACACCAGTCCTATTGGAGTAGGGCCCACCCCACTCCACTATGACCTCAACTTAACTCGATTAACTCTGCAAAGACCTTTTTTCCAAATAAGGTCCCATCACAAGTAGCAGTAGCAGGGCTTAGTATGTGAACATATCTTTTCAGGGCAGGGGGGCGGGGGATAGGCACCATTCCACCTTTACCGGGCATCAAACGCACAGTCTTAGTGCAGCAAACCTTTGACCACCTCTCCGTGCCGAGCTCTGTGCATCTCTATGGAGGACAAAAGTGCATTGGACTTCAATGCCAAGTACAGGAAGGAGATGTCCTTGGGGGCACGCGATGCTGTGAGGGTTCAAAGAAGGCAAGACTATGGTCAGTTGGAGGAACCTGCAAAAACTTTACAGAGGTAGTTGGGTTGAAGTTAATTGTTGAAAGATGGGTCAGCACTCTACAGGTGGATATGGGGGAGGCAGACATGGTGGAGAAAATGGAAGAGCATAGGCAAACCACAGAGTACAGAATGTGGGCTCTGCCCTGTGACAATTTAAGGTGTCTAAGCAGGAAGTAAAGTGATTTGATTTTGGTTTTGGCAAAAATTCTGGCCAACTCAATAGTACATCCACGGCCCTGACTGATGCTCTGATCGCTGCCTAGCCACTAGTCCGGCATGAACTGCCCCAGCCACTATCCTGGAGGCACCAACCACGCCAGGTCAGTGCTCTGGGATACTCTCTGCCTAGAATCCCCTTCCTACCTTACTGTCAGGCAAACGCCTACTTGCCTTCTACAACTCAGCTCCAATGTCACCAGTTTGGTTTGTTGTGACTTGCTTTACGCTTCCAAAGCAGCGTGAGCTCACCGCTGTTACAACACTAAAGACAGCTTGTTGTCACTATCTGTCACCATCTCTCTTCCTTACCAGACCACGGGCTTCTGGGGCTCAGGGTCTGGGTCTCACGCATTTCTGTATCACCAGTAACCAACTCAGTGCCTGGCACGCAGTTGGTGTTTAATAAATGTCACTGACCACAGAGCTGAGGAAGGACAGGAGAAGAAACCAGAGCCAGGAAGACCCATTAGGGGGCTGTTGCAATAATGTTGGCAAGAAATGGTAGGTCTCGAAGGACGGCTAAGGTAGTGTCGGGAAAGAAAGTGGAAAGACAGACTCCCCCAAGCCAGAAAGGCAGACTGGCCTCCTATACTTTGCATATCTCTTTCTAAAGCCCCAAGGACCTGGCATGACCTGAGCTCGTCTGCCCTGATTCTGGGCAGGAAGCACAAAAGCTGCAGTCCTTAGCCTGGGGCTCAGTTGGGGAAAAGTTGGGGTCTGGCATAGCCTTGACCAAGGCCCCAGGGTAGCTCTCTGTGGCTAGCCAAAGTCATCCCCTTAAAGTCTCCTCTAGAGCCCAAGAAGGGCTTCAAGTCTCCCCTAGAGCCCTTAAAGTCTCCCTTAAAGTCTCCTCTAGAGCCCAAGAAGGGCCCTGCTATGGCCTTTTAGTGGGCCAAGAGTGACCCCCAGTGCCCAGGAACTAGCCCAGTCAGCACCCCACCCCCTGGACCCTCCACGCCCACAGGTTCGATGTAAAGGGAAAGTCAGAACTGTGCTCAAGCCTCTGGATGTGGCCCTGTGAAGACCCGGAGAGCAAGCCTTCCACAGTCAGTGACCCCAGCTAGACCGGTACCTCCTGCCACCTCCCTCCCTCGGCATCTCTGACACCTTGTAGGCTGACCCAGCCTCTGCCATCACGTGGTGAATTAGAGCCTCCCACGGAGGTAAAACCACCGTTTTACCTTCCAAAAACCAAGCCAGCTCTGCCACAAGCCAGACATGGTGGACGCAGGTGTGGAAGGCAGGCTTCACAGAGGCCGCCGTAGGAGCTGTTCTGGCACGGCAGCCACAGAGCTCCAGGGAGTGGTCCACGGCAAGCTTACCGGCCAGGAGTGGGGGACCCTGGGTGCACACCAGCACCACAGACAGGGCCACTGCAACAACCCCAGGGAAACCAGGAGGGAGGGAGGTTATTGAGGACCCCAGCATCTCAATCTGAATTCACCATATGAACACAGAACTCCTCCCACTGGGAAAACCCAGCTGGGGAAGGGAGTCATGGAATGGGGTCGAATGATTAGCCCTGCAACTCCACTGTATTCCCTCTCTCCCTCTCTCTCATCCCTACCCTCCCTCCCTCTGACTCAACTGACATCCTCAGATCCCATGGCCATTAGCTTCAACTGGACTCCTGATTTTCTCTGTTTGCAAGAGTATTTTGAGTATTGATTGAAGGCAAGACTTCAGATAAGAAGCCAGGAAATTGGAATGGGCCTTTCCATTCCGACAACGCCGCTGAGTTTGCCCTTTGTTCTCACCATTTTAAGATGGGAGGGGAAAGACAACTTGAAAAAAAGTCAAGGGATGGAGAGGTCTCCAAAAGGCAAGGGGTACAAAACTACCCACCGACACAGGACATATTTCAGACGTTCAGCAGACATTAACTAAGAGAGGCCACAAGGAAGAGCCAGGTGAGAATCCCGGTTCTCTGAGCCCTAATCCAGGGCTCTTTCTCCGGCACTGGCCACAGAGCATTGGTCTTTAAGTCACCAAGTACGACAGCTTTCCAAGCCCAGCACATCCAACCAGGCTCTGCAATCCCCAACGAAGTCAGTGCCCTTCAAGAAGGCCAGAAAGAATCTAATGGATGGTTGGCCAATGCCTTCATGTTGAGCAAAGGAAGAGCAGGGGACAGATTAAAATGACCCCTACTCAGCATGGTCAGAAGGTTCAGAAGGGGCAGGCACTAAATCCATAGTCACCAGGAGGATGTAAATGAGAGACATTGTTTTCTTCCTTCTGGGCAGGGAAAGACCCAGTTCTTTCCTACTGTGTGTCTGTCCTGAGGCCCTTCCTTCACTCCACCCACAGCATTCCTGACACTTCTGGTCACTGGATATGTGGGGCTTTTCCCCCCAACAACAAGCAAGTCTCTGGCACTGGCCAGGTGTCCTACAGTTCAACTCAATTCTGACGCTGTCTACCTGGACATAGGGTTAGACCCCACAGGGTAAGGGCTCAGCTCCTCCACCCTGTCCCCCCGCCCTCCCACATACATACTCCAGACACGAGCCTGGGTTACCACATGTGCTCCTGACTAAGCAGCTCTAGAGCAAAGGTTCCAATGACCCCCTCCTTGGGTTGAATCAATTTGCTAGAGCAACTCGTAGAACGCAGGGAAGCACTTACTTACATATACCAGTTTATTAAAGGGTATTATGGGGCGCCTGGGTGGTTCAGTTGGTTAAGCATCTGACTCTTGATTTTGGCTCAGGTCATGATCTCAGGGTCGTGAGATCCAGCCCCATATCAGGCTCCGTGCTCAGTGCAGTGTTTGCTTCAGATTCTCTCTCTCCCTTGCCCTCTGCCCCTCTCCCGCTGCTCAAGCACACTTTCTATATAAATAAATAAATAAAATCTTTTTTTAAAAAAAGGGTATGATAAAGGACACAGATGAACAGCCAGATGAAGAGATACATGGGGTGAGGTCTGGGAGGGTCCTGAGTGCAGGTGCTTCTGTCCCTGTTGAGCTGTGGTGTGTACCTCCTAGTATTGGTGTGCTTGCCAGCCTGGAAGCTCTCTGAACCCCATACTTTTAGGATTTTATGGCATGATCAATTATTAACTCCATTTCCAGCCCCTCTTTCCTCTCTGGAGGGTGGGGAGCTGAAAATTCCAAGCTTCAAATCGAGGCTCAGTCTTTCTGGTGACCAACCCCACCCAGGAGCCATTCAGGAGCCCCCAGAGCCACCTCGGTAGAACAAAAGACTCTCCTAGTGCTCTTATCACTTAGGAAACTACAAGGATTTGGGGAGCTCTGTGCCAGGAACCAGGGGCAGAGACCAATATATATATTTTTCTATTATCTCACAGGGGCCTTAGTAAAAGGTGACACTCAGCCCTCTTGGGTACTTGAATTAGGGGTTCCCTTTGACACTTGGAGGAATTAATTTAGAAACAACATAGAGACTGTTAGCAGGGTACCTGGGTGGCTCAGTCAGTTAAGCCACTGACTCTTGATTTCAGCTTAGGTCAGGATCTCAGGGTCATGGGATCAAGCCCTGAGTTGAGCTCCATGCTGAGAGTGGAGCCTGTTTAAGATTCTCTCCCTCTCCCTCTACCCCCCCAACTTCCTCCCCTCATGTGTGCACTCTATCTCTCTCTCTTTATAAAACAAACAAACAAATAAATAAATAATAAATTGTTACCTTATGCACTGGGTGGTCAACAATTTGCAATTTATTACTCTAAGTGGCCATACTAAAAATATAGTTGTCAAGAAGAAACAAATTGAAGACATCAAATAAGGGCCAGCTCCTTCAATGCTAAAATTTGTCCAAATGATTTAGATGAAGTTGTGGGTAGGAACTTGCGAAACGATCTAGAATATTCTGAGAACATCCTTAACCTTTGAGGTTGACAACTGGTCAGATAGCTATGCCCTTTGATATAACATTCTTTAATGTCCTAATCAATGACATAACTTGGAGCCTAATGATCCAGGAAGTCATCTCTGGCATTCTAAACTCCATTCGCTTCACAAATACTTATTGAATACCTATTCTGTGCCAGGCACTGGGCTGGGTGCCAGGGATACAATGGTGACTCAAGCAGATCCATTTCCTGCCCTCAACCTGCAGCAAGGTGAAGGATACAAATAACAAAATTATCATACAACGTGATAGGTGGGGAGATCAAGGACGCTTTGAGAGTCCCAACAGAGGACTCAAGCTTAGGGGAACCTGGAAATCTTCTTGGAATGGCTGACTTCTAATCTGGGACCTAGACGATGAATAGAGCTAACCAAGTAAAATCGTCAAAGGATAGAGATGGGGTGACCGGTGGAGGGGGCAGTAGGGAGATTGAATTCCAAGCAGAAGAAACAGCATGTGCAAAGGACAGGAGTCCATTGAGAGAATGAGACCCACAAAAAACAAAAGTAGCTTGGAACAGCTGTGAGGTCAACAGCAAAATGTAGAGAGGCGGGGCTTAAGAGAGATGAGGCTGGAGAGGCAGGTAGGGGTCAGACAGTGAAAATTCTTACAGTGTTCTGGTATGTGAAATTTAGCGTGAAGGCAGAACCCTAACCAAATCACAAAGCACCTTTTGGAGGGTAGAGTTCAGGTTGGAATCTGTCCCCAAATGCCCTCTGAAGGCCTACAGAAGGAAAATATGCAATGTACACGAACTATCCAAGCCAAATGGACTCAAAGGCAAAAACGTTCATATTCTTTTGAGGGCCAGTGCCCAGAACAGGCACAGATGTATGTCCCTGCACCTGGCTGTGTTTCTAAGAACAAAGTAGTCAAGTGCTTGAGGGTATGAGCTGTGGGGTCAAAGACACCCCAGGTTTCAAAGGCTGGCTCTGCAAATTATCAGCTTCCTGACTTCGGGAGTATTACCTCGTGTCCTTGGGCCTCAGTTTCCTCATCTGCAAAATCAGGATAACCACCCCCACACACCTCCAGGACTGCTGGAAGGATAAATGAAATAACAAATGTAAAACCTTTAACACAGTGCCTGGCACATATGTGCTAAATATAGGGTCTTATTATTTTTAAAATGTATGTTGTCCTGGACTGTGGGTGCTAAATCTGGTCATGAGCCCATGAGATTCGGTAAACAGGCAGAGAGTCCAAAATGGTAGCTATAGAGTCCTGTCCAATTCCACCTCATACGCAGGCCCTTATTTCCAGTCCTAAACTGTAGGTCGGAGTGACCCGACGTTGAAATTCTCTGTGCTCAATGCCCGGTACCTGACTTCCCCGGAAGGAGAGCCTTCCTGGGAGACGTCACCCGGGACCCGGATGTAGCGCAGTACAGCAGTCCAACAAGCTTGGATGGGCTCTAGGGGACCTCCAGCTGGAGCTCCAGAGAATGTCACTGCAACCTCAACATGCGAGCCAATGAATCTTCTTGAGAGGTGGTGGGAAGGGGGAGGGCATGGTGTGTGTGTCAGTTCCTAGAGCTGTTGTAACAAATTACTACAGACTCGGTGGCTTAACACAACAGAAATTCCTTCTCTCCTAGTTCTGGAGTCCGGAAGTCTGAAATCAAGGTTAGGCAGGGCCACGCCCTCTCGGAAGGCTGGAGGGGAGAACCCTTCCTTGCCTGTTTGAGCTTCTGTGGCTCCAGGCATCCCTCGGCTTGTGGCAGCCTTGTCTGTCTCTATCTTCCCAGGGCCTACTCTTCCCCTCTTCCGGTGTCTCTCTTCCCTCTGTCTTGTATGAGGACGCTTATGCTTGAATTTAGGGCCCGCCTGGATAATATCCGATGATCTATTCTCAAGATCTTTGACTTCATGACAGCTGGAAAGACCCTTTGTCGAAATAAAGTCATGTTCACGGGTTCCAGAGATTAGTACGTGGACATATCTTGCGAAGAGCTGCCATTCAACCCACTACAGTGGGCCTGAAGGGTCGGTCCCAACTCCCATAGGCTTCTGTTCACTGGTGGCTGTTTACCCCCAGATGGATACAAGGGTGTCCCGGGAGAGACACAGGTAGAGCCTTGTTGCTTCATTGCTCTGCTTCCCAGAGCCTCCCCTTGTCCAGCCCCATGGTGCTCATCCTCCTGTCCCTCCTCTTTGCAAGAAGTGCCTTGCCGTGGGGTGTGGAGATGTCCATTTCCCCAGGGTCCCTGGGTGTTCCTCCCGAAATCGCATAAGCTACCTGGCTCTGGACAAACATGCATCATTTCAAGAAGCCATCCGAAGATAGATACCTTTCTTTCCCCAAAGCCATTCTCTCCTAGAAGGGCAGACAAGGGTCTCCTTATTTGTGGGGATGAGAAAGATACAAACGAGGAAATATTAATTCAAGCAAAAGGTTCATTCTTTCTTTTTTATGTACAAATTATGCAACATAATTGTTTTACAGTGATTAATATTATTTCAGGGGCCTACCAAACAGCATTTACAATGCAAATCTCCAGGCTGCAGAAAGGTAATCAGGAGGAGAGTGGAGGCTGCTCAGCCGCTGTGAGGCTGGGATGGAACGAGTGGGAAAGGGTCACATGGCTTGCCTTCGAACACAGTGTCCAAACTCAGACATGCGCACGGTGGCTTCTCTCTCTCCCCTCCCAGCAAGGGCTTCAGAAAGACTTTCCAGATCTGCTGAGCGTGCCTTCTGAGCAATATGGCAATGTCTCTACTTCTACTCTCCCTTCCTGAGGTTTCCCTTTAAAAAGTCACATGCTTTCCCTCCTAACCAAGAGAAAGGCACATGACTAGGTGGTGGGAAGATGGGATATTGGAAAATAACAACATGGGGAAATGTGTCAAAAATACCCATCTGTTCTAATCCATCCCATCATTAATAACCTCGCCTCCCCCCATCCAGGCAGAAAAAGCAGGAGGCCTCCCACTGTGCTGTACCCTCCCCCCCATCAGCCAATGCCATCGCAGTCGCCCGCTTGCTCGTGTGATCTCATGCTTTGATGTCCTTTGATTCCTTAAACGTGTGATTAGCACACACTTTGCACCACACGGCCAGTTTTAGTCGCCGTTCACCAGTGAGAGCCCCCCAAGCCTGGACACCCAAGTGCCCTTCTGAGCTGGTTGCTCCGTCTCACTCCACTTCCCTGCACAGAGGAGCTCCTGGTGCAGGGTGAAAAGCCACCTACCACAGCCTCTGCTCAAACCGCACAAAACACATCCCAGGGAAACCTCCGCTGTCACTCTGGGATACGATTTCTCCCGATAGCGTTGCTTCCAACGTCCAACGTTAGAAATGGATAAATTCAATAAGTGTGAAATTTTCTAGAGAGAAAAAAAAAACATTATAGTATGGCATATACACTGCTGAATCGTTAATTTGTTAGAGCAACAATATCACGGCAATGTTACAGCTGGTTTCCTTAGTAACGTGTTCAAGTATATGGGAAAACATTTTGGGGTAATAAAATGTTCCCATTTGAATTTGGAATAAACTTTCACATGAGGTAAGGCAGCAATATTCTAAAAATAACAGCTTAAGCAATCAATTAACTTATTCAGTTATTCCATGCAACTTTAAAGTATGCAAATATCGTGCTTACTGGAAATATGACAGGTTACCAGAATTATGTCTGACTGTGCTGGTCAGTTAAATTTTGAAGAATTATTTGGACGTTTTTTCCTGTTTAACACTCAGCAATGTATAGAAACAGCTCACCTGGGTATTCTGAAATGAAGAGAGCTTATTCTTAAGGGTCCAATAATAAAAAATAGATTACCTCCCTGGTGCTGGAATTCAGCAGCCCGGATTTCCAAATCATATTTTCTAGGGCAATGGTTTTCCAAATTTACCATGCATTAGAATCCCCTGGAGGGCTTGTTAAAACAGATTGCTGGGCCCTGCCAGAGTCTCTGATTGAGTAGCATTGAGATGGGACCTGAGAATCTGCATTTCTCACAAGTTCCCAAGTAGTGCTGATGCCTCATGGTTCATTGAGAACCATGTTCTAGGGGAAACCTAAAACTGATCCCCTCTGGTCCTGAACAACGAAATATATACCCAAATGACGGAAAGGTGATTTTCATATCACTCTGAGACCATCTGAATCCTAAAAGCAACGTTACGGCCAGAGCCTCTCTTTTCTTATACATCACTTATAAAAAATCTTAAGGAGAAAGGTCCATTCTCCTGAAGATAGAGAAATGTAGATGGAGCCAGAGGCTTCATATTTTGAAGAGGATAGTCAGGAGCTGGGCCCCTCCTGGGAGTGGCCAACATCACACGGTGCAGAGCAGGGACCCTGTTTGTAATCACCTCCATTCCCGGGGCTTAGCAGACAGCCAGACATGGAGCAGAAGCTCCGTAATGGTGGGCCAGATGTGCTTCCATTCCTGAGTTAGGGCTGCAGTCAGCAAGTACCTTGGTTTTGTTACGGATTTTACTAAATGTATTCACAAAGTCATTGGTGACGGGAAAATGCTTAAATCACAGTCCTCGCCCTTTTGCTCCTGATATGATAATCCAGGTCTCCAGGTAGACAGTCAGCTTATAAAATGGAAAGTGCCCTGGGCTGGAGTCAGGACATCTAGCTTCTGGTCCTGAATTTGTCCCGACTTGCCACTGACCTTGGGCTTTCCTCCACCTCCAAGAGGGTCAGATCAGTATTCTCTGAAAATGCCTTCCAGCTCTGGTAATGCGGGAGTCAACCTTGATCCTACACTTGTTCTTTGTTTTGGTTTGGGTTTTCTTCTCTGTCTGTACCACATCAATTTCAGTGTGAGGTAAAGGAGATTCCCAAATACTATTTTGTATCTTGTGGAGGATCGCTTCCCACAGCTAATTTCTCAATTTCAGTTTCCTTCCTCCAGAAGCTTGCTGTGTCCACATTTCAATTAATTGCCTATTGGCACACACCGGACTCCAAATATTTGTGCAGTTCCCGAGAAAGCCTCATTCAGCTAAGTACCTGATCGCATCAACCTGCTCTCTGGTTCCAACATCTCAGAATATCCAAGCGAGGAAATATGCAAATGCCAAAGTCACCCAGAGAGAATTTATCAGGGGAGGCAGTCATTGGAGGCAGGGAGAGAAGCTCAAATGAAAGATATTATCGCTTGCTGGAGATGAAGGAAATTGGGGTGGGGGAAGGGAGGAAGTGGAGAATCTGAAGACTGGAAATGCTCACACCTCACGGCACAGGATGTGGTTTCTCCAGAGAAGGGCTGAGCAGATCAGCTGAGTTACAAATATGCCATGGAGGCACTTGCTGGGAGGCAGGCTTGTCCTCGAAGCCACAGAAACGGGAGTATTATTAGAGAGACTACCCCAAGTCTCTGTGCCAAATAAATTCAGCCCTCCTACTTGCTGACAAACTCCTACCATTAGAATCACTCTTCAGTGTGTTTTATAACCCTGCAAAATGGCTGGGATATAGCGCTCACTAACAAAAGTGGTATGCAAAATTATATCAACACAGGATCTCCAGTGCACAAAAAAAAAAGACAGGACAATAGGCCAATGCTGGCTTGCTGAGGTGCTGAGATAATCAACAAGTTGTTCCCCTACTTATATAGGCTTTCACTTTCCAAGTTTTTCTACCATTGAAAAGTACTGCTCTCCTGCTTTTACGGTTAAGAAAAAAAGAAAACATTTTAAAAGTTGTTTTTAACAAAAAGGAGGCTTTGAAGGTAAGTCACTGACTTCAAAAAGCTCCTGGTAGCATGCAAATTTATTGCCTAAAAAAGACTGTCCTTTATTAGTTCTGCATAGTTTGGTTTGACATCTTGGTGACTCTCATCCTCGAAAGCTGATCAGGGGCCAAGAATCGCGTTTCATTCATCTTGCACCCGGTGAGCTTAGTACTGATCTAGGCACTGGATGGGCATCAAGTGTGGACTGAATTGTACCAAAAACAGAGGAGCCTGCAGATCTCAGAAGAAATAGAACCCAGGATGAGCTTTGAAAGAACAAGGGTGATTTGGAAAGGCTGGAGCAGACTAAGCCCCAGGGGATGAGGTACTAGGGGAGTCCCAGTGGAGAAGAAAAGAGCAGGAGGGTTTTAAGCACAGGCCTGTGGAGGGGAGCAGAGTCAAAACAGGGTGGGGGGGACCACCAGGGCCTTAGCCCCCTCCCTGCACAATTTCACCACCAGCCAACCCCGTCTTACGGCATAGTAGCTCAATGGCTTTCGCCCTTCTTCTGTTGAGATCTGGTTTTGAAGTCACTCCATTCGTAGAGACACCAAAAGCCAACTGGAAGTTAAGTGTAGGAAAACATGCAAAGCTTCTTCAAAGTGAGCTGTGTCTGCCCCACCTGGACCTATGACATGGTGCTGAGGGCTTAAAGAAATCTCCAAGGAAATGCCAGGATCCCATAGCAAGACTCGGGAGTGTGAGGAAGAAATAGGAGGCACGGCCAGGAAATCGAAGGAACAGAATGGCAGGAGGACTTTGACAAAACATAGTGACATCATGTAGTCAGGTTAATTGTCACCACACACATACCCCAGGGAAATGACTTATGTCAAGTAAATGGAAAAAAATATTTCCTTGATTTTTTCATTTGGACAAGCTGCTTACGCATAAAATTATACCTGCTCATTTAATAAATATTTACTGAGTGCCTACCATGTGTTAGGAGCTGGAAATTGGTCATGAATAAAGCAGGACTCCCTGCCCTTGCGGAATACATGAGCTAGAAGGAGCATTTACTCTCCAGCTCAGCAGCTGTGGTTTACCGATGAAGAGATCACAGCCCTCTACAGGGAGGCGATATCCCCAAGAGCTAGTGCACCTTCCATTTCTTTTACCAGGAGATTTTACACCTCGTGACTTCTCGGGATTTTCTCTCCCTACCTGCAAAGCTCTTTTTTTTTTTTAAAGATTATTTATTTATTTATTTATTTATTTGACAGAGAGAGACACAGCGAGAGAGGGAACACAAGCAGGGGGAGTGGGAGAGGGAGAAGCGGGCTTCCTGCTGAGCAGGGAGCCAGATGTGGGGCTCAATCCCAGGACCCTGGGATCACGACCTGAGCTGAAGGCAGATGCTTAACGACTGCCTACCTGCAAAGCTCTTGCCCTTCTCCACTGACGAAAATTCTCCTTTCCCTCTAGGGCTTGTTAAAATGTCATCTAGGCTCTACGACGCTCTCTCTGTGCCTTCCTTTGGGTTCCTGTCGCCCTGTCCACCTCTACTACAATAGTTGTTGCAGCCTGCCTTGAACTTTAGTGAGTACACATCTGTCCCCTCCACTCAGTTGCGAGCCCCCCGAAAGCAGAGGTGACCTCCCATTCATCACCGTACTCTCAGCACCAGCACTGCCGGAGGCAGTAATATTTATGGAGGAGTCACCCAGACCTGGAAACTGTGGCAAATACTTTATATACACTGTCACATGTAATCCGCACCAATCTCTCTAAGGAGAATATTACTTTGATTTAAAGATGAGGAAACAGAGGCTCAGAGAGGTCAAATAACTTGCTCAAAGTCACACAGCTAAGGGAAGAAGCCGAAATTCAGCCAGTTCTATCTAGCTCTGAAGTCCATGCTCTCTTCATTATAGACTGCCAGCTCTGTAAGCTCGGTGAGGTCAAAGACTATGCCTGTCCTATCCGTAGCACCCGGCACAGGGTTTAACACTGTGGTGTCCTGCTGGTCACACAGAACAACCCTGAGTCAGTGTGGGAGAGGACTACACAAAAGCATGAATACTAGGAGGCGGCGGGGGGTTGGGTGGCAACTGGGGTCATCAGGGAGGCTGCCTACCAACAGAAGGCATCATGTGGAGATACTCTCGGGTACCGCTTAAACAGTTCGGCCATTATAACAATCTTATCATGTTCAAAGGCAGACATCAGAGTGAACTCACAGTACCCTTAAAACAAAAAACAAAACAAACATAAAGTGAGCCCTAATACGACAACGATATAATTTCCTGGAGATGCAGTATAAAGCAGAACCATAGAGGGCAAGCAATAAAGCCAGGTAGGAGCTGGGGAAATGACAATGTGCCCAAGATCCAGGGAAGAGCAAGGATGGGGATGCTGGGACTATTGCAGTAGCAGAGTGTGCAGAGGCACCCTTAGGGGAAGCCTGGCACACAGCACAGGGCTGTGTGCGGCTGCTAAGAGGAGTCTCACTGGTTTGAACAACCATTTCACTTCCTAATTCCTGAGCCAAATCTCCTAGGGGACTGCTTTTCACCTCCAGCTCCCATTCCCCACTTCTTCCCAGCCCCCGCCCCCTGGCTTTGCTCTGTTGCAAACACTGGATCAAGGTTTTTCCAAAGCTCCAGAGTAAACCAGAGAAGGCTCAGTGGGTCCACATTTTCATGTCCTTCATCTAAGGCCAGCCAAGAAGTGACCACATGGAGAACATTTCTGGGAAATCGGTAAAAACACTGAGATTCTTCCCCCTGGGCCCCTTCAGTATTTTTTTGGAAATCTACCTCCCTGGGTACCTGCTTTCTTTCATTGTGAGCTGAGAGCTACACGACACATGGGATTCCTCCGTGCACTGCCTTCAGAGACTCTCAGACCTCAATCCGATGCTTGTGTCACACCCAAGGTTGGAAGTTCCTTACAGGGCACAGGAGGGCATCCTTCTCCTCCAGTGCCTGCAGGGCCCAGCCTGGTGCTTAGAAAGGGACCCACGAAGATTTGTGGAAGCTCAACGTTCAAGCACAGTGCCCCCACCTCCACCCCTAAGATTTCCAACTTTCCTTTTAATTTTTTTTAATACGTTTCAGAATTCTTTTTTTTTTTCAAGATTTTATTTATTTGAGAGAGAGAGGGAGAGAGCACAAGCAGGGGGAGAAGCAGAGGCAGAGGGAGAAGCAGACTCCCCACTGAGCAGGGAGCCCAATGCTGGACTCGATCCCAGGACCCGGGATCATGACCTGAGCGGAAGGCAAACGCTTAACCGACTGAGCCACCTAGGCGCCCCTCCTTCTAATTTTTTAAAAAAACTGTTTTATGAGATCTGTGTTTTTAGTGTGACCTACCTCAAATCCTTTTTGTAGGCAGGCAGGGAATAAATGAATAAATAAACAAATGAAAAACGGACTCCCTCCTGCCTGGGGGTACTTGTGTAGGGCTTTGTCAGCTCCGCTTCCAGAAAATCCATCCTAACAGAGACTGAGCTAAGGAACAACAGTTTGGGAGCTCAGCAGGTTCCTGTTGTTTTTTTTTTTTTTAAACCTAGATAAGCCTGGGTGCCTCCAGTAAATTCCCCTTTGATTGGTATGTTTCATCAGTTGAACTCTAATTGGTGCAAACAGGTAATTTGGAGATTACAAGATTTATTCTTCTATAACAGTGATTACTGATTGCTAATGATAGTGCTGATTTTTAGGTGTTTAAAACCTTGACAGTTACAATACTCGTGTGATTTACTGCAGTGTCTTAGAGACAGCCTCCTCTGGATCCCTGAGGACAGAGGCTGTGTCCCCTATGAGCTCTGCCCAGGGCCCCATGGGCGTGTGTGTGTGTGTGTGTGTGTGTGTGTGTGAATAAAGGCTTATTAATATTAATAATAATGATGATGACCGCAGACTATAAGGCATTCATCCAGAACACTGAATCACTCAATCCACTTGTAATTTCATGGATTTTAAAGTGTATGCCTTCTCTTCCCAATGCCTAATTCAATGAGGTATTAGGATTATTAGCTCTAGAAATAATTGGCCTTAAAGGCACATCATAAAAGGACGAAGTCATAAACTCTCCTCCCTGACATTTGGAGAGATGCTGGTTTGGAAGCACTCAGAGGAGCCAAACTACCAAGTAGCTGCCTCCCTTGCCACCCCAGGGAAAGGAGCTCAACGAGGCTGCCCTGGCCTGGAGCCAGCTCCGGAGCCTGGCACCGCCTTTGGGCGCACTCCCTTGTTATCCTATGTTAACAGGCCAGGCGCTAACATGTCAAAACACCAGTGTGGGAAGTGAATGGAAAGTGGCAGTGCCCAGACAGGAAAGCGGCCTCCACCCAGGGGGCCCCCGCGCACGCAGGGTGTGGGCGCCCAGTCCTACCAGGACTCGGCTTGGCGCTCAACCACACCTGCCAATACATAGGAGGGCCGAAGTGAGAAACTGGGGCCAACTAATTCAGAAACGTGTCCCAATTACCACCGGCCCGGGCTCTGTACCCAGAACATAAGAGCAACTCCTCAACCTCAGGGTCTATGTGTTTTTCTTTTTGTTAGGACTGTAAGCGAGTAACAGAATCTGCCATCCCCTTTCCGGGACCATCCCCTTTCCGGCCTCTAAGCCTCGACACGAGCTATTAACCCCGTGTGTGGCTCTGCACCTGCCAGCCCTTCTCACAGTTCAGGGTCACAACCCCCACTACTCCCTCCTTCCCCCCTCCAGGCCAGGGATTGCCGCCCTTCTCTCAGTTCCCTTACCTTCTGCCAGCACTCTGAAATGCTGGGTGCGCTCGCCCTGAGCACCTCGCCCTGAGCCGGTTACCTGGGCATGGGTGTCCTCGAGCTTGTGAGAGAACCAGAGACGTTGGGGTCCTCCTTCCACTGCTCAGCGTGATTCCTGACATGTAACTTGTGTTTCAGAAAGCTGTTTTGACACAACCGAAACCTTTCCCCTGGGTGTGTGGAGCCATACACCTTTCGAGTGGAGATGGACCACTGGGGAAATCCATCCTCCCCTTTCCCTTCAGGGATGAAGAATCAAAGGCTCAAGAGGGTGGGCAGAGTGGCCCAAAGACTTTTGCTCAATGGCAGTGTAAGACAGAAGATTTTTTTTAGCTAGAAGGTTCTAAGAAAGAGTATCCCAGTCACCTAGAAGTAAAAAAAAAAAAAAAAAAAAAATTCTTCCAGACCTTTTGCTCTCAGAAAAGAGCAGGTCGTATGATTAAACCCAATGTTTGTGGCCACCCAGGCGTCTTGGCTGTTCGTGACGTGACCACAGGCACTGCCCTTTTGCGTCTCAGATTCACCCCAGCAAGAATCACCACACCAATCCTTGCCTAGCATTTTACAATACTCAAATATGCCGTATGGTCCATCTAACAATTTTTAATGGAGTTATTCCTTCCATTTCACCTAAGAGGAAACTTTGGTGAAAGGATTTGCCCAAGGTCACACAGTGCGTAGGAGAGCTGGGCCTTGAGCCCAGAATTTTGGTTTCAAGCCCAATATCTGTGCCCTGTGTCCCAAAGCTGCCCCTCTCAGCTCTGCTCCATGGAAGCAAAGACCTAGTACCTCTCTTTGGCCAGGAGCTTCTGGAAACGGGTGCTTTTAAGCAGGCTGTATCTTTCACCTTCTTCATGGAGCCCTAAAACATGCCCATCAGATCCTTCCTATCCTGCTTTAAGAGTCTCGAAGAGGCGGCATCTCTGAGGCTTTCTGGGGTGTCAGCTGGAAAGCGGGGGCTGTGCTTTGGCCTGGATGACATCAAATACCCTGCCCCTTCGACCGACTTCTAGTCTGCCACAGTATGTTTTTTTCCAGAAAAACTGGGAAAAGTTTGATGCAAACTGTTTGACTCTAGCTTTCGTTACAAGGGGCGTGATGATTTTGAAGCAGAAAGAAGTAAATCCAGCCAACGGCTGGAAAAGCTGTCAGGGCAAAATTGCATGGGTGATATCCTGAAGACTCTTGTAACGAACCCGCCACACGGTCACCCTCTGGGGGTTTTCCGACCAGGATAGAGCAGGCATTTGACAATGTGCTAATAACCCCCCCTCCCCAAAGCAGGGGAAGCGGGGACCAGGCCACATCGTTGGCCCTTGCTTCTCTCTGGAGAGCGCCCCTGGCCCTCACTGCTCCGTGTTGACTTCGGGAACTTCATTTGATCATTGCTTAAGTCTCTCTTACTTTCTGTCCCTGAAGAACTTTGAAATCAGCCGAGTTTTTCCCAGAGGATTTGAAAACAAAAGCAGACATGACCACAGATCATCCTTCTTCCTAAAGTTTCTTAGGTGCTTGCTCCCTTTTCCTATCAAAATCCACAGCTACCTTTTCTCTCTCCCGCCCTCCCCCTCGCAGAGGCTTTGATGCAATCAGCAGCTCCTCAACATGGTTTTGAGCAATCCCCACTCACACGCACACCCGGAGTCTTGCTTAAACATGACATGAGTCATCATTTCACATTCGTTATCGGCAGTCTTCAAGGATCCCAAGAGAAGCTTGGTCTGATAGTCCCTAAGGTGAGGAGTCTTGTTTGCTGATTACGAGTGAGAACCCTGTGGAACTTTCCAGATGAGCAGCGGGGCATTGGCCCAGGGAGCTCATTCCCCGACTTTGCTGCTGTGTGGCCTTGGGTATTCAAGAGCTCGGCTGCCAGAAGCATGTGCCAACCTCTGCCATCCTGGTGGCATGGAAGATCGAAGAGGGCTTTGGGCCAGATGACCTCATGAATCTGCCCCCCCACCTCCTGCCGCTTCATCTTTCTGTGACATCATAATGATAGCAGTGGGTGGGCCCCTGGAGCTCATTCCAATTTGAGGGAGACTCTTAGCTGCGTGCCCTCCCCATCCTCCTCCTTCTCCTCTTCCCCTCCTCTTCTCTAGCACTCACAAGCCAGGGCTAAGTCAGTGACAGTCAGATGCAGTATTCCCAGAGAAGACAGGCCAGGGGCCCGGGGGCCTACAAGGGCACCTTAAGATGTGCAGCGTGTCTTTCCTGCATCAGGAGGAACAGCCTTAGTAAGGACGTGCCTTGGCAGGGAACAGGAGGGACTCACACTGCAGATGCATTATCTCCCTCAGCATCAAACGGCACCGGCAGGCACAGGCCCCAAACTCCAGACTCTATATAGTGAGCCAACCCCTTGAGGCCATGACAAATCCTCCCAAAGCTCGGTGAGCTCACAAGCTAAGCTGCCAACAGCACTATCCAGGGAACCCATCCTGAGGATGTCGGGGCCTAAGGTGGAAAGCTCAGGCTCTGTACATCCTCACCGCAGAGACGATGGAAGAAAGATGGGGCACACTCCTGGGGCCGACCAGAACCTGTTCGCTCTGCGAGCAGACCACGAACCATCCCGCAGGACCACAGCCTGCACGGGGGTGTAGAGAGGCACAGGAGGGCACCGAACGCCCTCAGCAACCTAGTTCCTCTTGTCCAGTGATTCAACTCCAGCATGAAGGTTCTACGCACATAAGCGTCACGGAGGTGGCAAGGGGACAATCACGGCATGCGTTTCCTAGGGCTGCCGTCACAGCTGGGCAGCTTAAAACAACAAATTTATTCCCTCACATTTCTGGACACTAGAAATCCAAACTCAAGGGAACAGGATCATGCTCCCTCTGAGGGTTCTATGGAAGAATCCTTCCTTGCCTGTTCCCAGCTTCCATAGTTGCTGGCAATCCTTGGCGTTCCTTGGCTTACAAATGCATCACTCTGATCTCTGCCTGCATTGTCACGTGGCCTTCATTCCTGTGTGTGTTCACACGGCTTTCTTATAAGGACAGCAGTTGATAGATTAGGGCCTACCCTGATCTAGTATGACCTCATCTTAACTTAAAACTCAATCTCTGAACAATAAAAAAAAAAAAAAAAAAAAAATCACATTAAAAAAAAAAAAAAAAACTCAATCTCTGAAGACCCGATTTCCAAATAAGGTCACATTCTGAGGTTCCAGATGGACATGAATTTTGGAGTGACACTATTCAACCCACTATAGTTACCCCAGCTTGAGGAGCCTGTGCCGACTGCTAGGCTGTGTTTCATGCACCAAACCCAGCAAATTGGAATAAGCTCCAGGGCCCTATCTGTTCTGTCCTTACTACTCAATAAGAAAGGAAGAAGAGGTTGACAGAGCACACAGGTGGCAGTTACTGGGAGAAATAAAACTATTTCATCCGAAAAAAACCAAACAAACAAACTTGGAGTTGAACATGCAGACTGAAGGGGAGGAGAAGGGGGGAGCCGTGGTGGGCAAGAAGAGCATCCGAGCCCGGAAGCCTGGCCAGCCTGGAAGCATGCTGGGCGGGCCTGGCCAGCGTATGGGGCATTGAAGCAAGGGCTGAACTCGAAAGGTTAGCAAGGGCTGGATCACAGCAGAACTTGCCAGCCACACTAAAAAGCTACAGACCTATTTGAGAACCAACTGGGAGTCACTAAAGGGTGTTAAGCAGAAAAGGGAGTGAGATTTCCCACGTGTGGAGGTAACAGCTGTGGAGGAGCAGGTTTGGGAGAAAGATGAAGGCTTCCATATGCTGAACTGCAAGCGCATGTGGGACACATACCCAGGAGGCCGGGGGTATATGGCAGAGGGAGCTCAAGAGAGCAGTCCCACCTGGAGAAATAGAGGGGGAGCTCATCAGTATTTGGTGGTAACTAGAGTCCAGGGAAACAAAAAAGCCATCCAGAAAAACAAAAAACAAGAAACAGAACATGGTATGATAAGAAAAGAGAAGGGGAGAGAACCTAGGATAGGATCTTGATGAAGAGCAACATGTAATCGGTGCTCAGGCGGGAGATTAGCAGGGTCATGATGTTTTAGGAGCAAGGAAGGAAGAGAGAAAAGGGAAAATCCCCACACATTCTCTCTGCTCCCAAGACACTGAGCTTATACTCACAGTGTCAGATCATCACAAAGAATTATTGTAAAGAGAGCGGGAAACCTATTTCTTCATTTCAACTGAATTCGGGGATAGGGATTTTCTCCACAAATACATCTCGTGCTTAACAGAGGCCCTGGAATGTAAGTGCTTTATAAATATTTGTTGAATGACTGAGTTAATTAATGAATGTTTAAGAACTATTTGGGGAAAGCATTACAAAAGCTTTAAGAGCTGCGCAGAAGTATTGAGAGGATCAGGGTAAACTTGAGGACCATCTGGAATGTCCCCCAGGAGAAGAAACACACCAAACTGTGTGTTGGCTCCCAGAAGATCCACACAGGGCAAGATTAAGGGAAGAACAATAGAAGCAAAGGGAAGCTAGCCCAACTGGCCTCCGTGGCCTGGGTGCACAGGCAGACAACACTATGTGGAATGGAGCCAAACAGCCAAGGGAAAATGGAAATTATGGGATGTGCTTAAGGAAACCTAAAGTAATAAAAATAGAAATCTGGATTTAAGTTCTCACTGTATTATTGAAACTATACTTGAGAAGTGGGGCAGACAGCCCTGGGGGGAATAATGCCAAATCAGCAGCATAGCTGCCTTGCCCTTAGAAACCAGGCTCCCTTTTACTCCTTTTCTCGAAGTAAAATCTAAGCTCCAGCAATGTTTCTGTCTTCTGAACAACCAAATGAAGTGGCAGATCTAGGACCATGGAAGGCAAAGCTCCCTGAAGGGAGCCTTGTCCAGAGTCTACCTACTTTGGCAGACCCTGGGATGCTCAACAGGAAGGGTACCCCCCACTGAGCAGAAGCTTATTTGCTCCTTGAAAAGGAAGTTATCCATTTACCTTTTATATTATGGTAAATAGAGAATAACAGAAATTCCCACTCTGCAATTAGCTGGATAGCACCCTATGCATAACTCAAAAGGTAAGGGTAGCTTTAAGGCATGCTCCTGCTTGGGAAAACAAGGAATCTCAATTTCTGCAAATAACATGTTGACCAAGAACACAGCTAGGTTGTAGGTTGCCCCTACAACCCAATAAAAAGGCTAGAATGCAGGACAGGTATATATATATATATATATATATATATTTTTTTTTTTTTTTTTTTTATTCTGTGATGTGGACTATAGTGAATGTTGCAGATCATGCCTTTGGTCACACATCTTCAGAGACTTCCGGGCATCGTGTGCTGAAAGTTGTCCTTTCCAGCACAACTTCCAAATGGTCTCAGCATGAATTGGAGTGTTCTGATCACATATTTCTTGGCTTCTTTTCAGTGTTTTATTACTCTGCTTGGTTTTAGAAAATGTTTTTCCACCCACTGGAGGGATACAACCAAACTCTGATACAGATGAGAACTCAGAAAGGAGAGTGAGCTCAAAGCCCCTGAAGAATGAAAGGGCACAGAAGTGCATCATGAGGGAAACAGAAGGAAAATGGGATGGGGGAGAGAGACAGTCTGGAAGGATACTAAGGTTTTAAATGTGGCTACCTCTAGGATAAGCAATGTCTTAATTTTCCCCTTTTGGTTTAAGTTTATCAGCCTTTTCCACTTTTTCTTCAAGGAACTGTTACACTTTTAAATAGTAAAAAATAAAAGGTATTTTATGACAAAAAAAATCAAATTAACAAGATCTATATATCTTAAGGTAAGATTTCTAAACATGTTTTTTTTAAAAAACAAGGTTTTTTAAAAGATTTTTTATTTATGTATTTGAGAGAGAGCGCACGACCTAGGGGGAGGAGCAGAGGAAGGGGGAGAATCAGACTCCCTGCTGAGCAGGGAGCCCGATGTGGGGCTCAATCCCAAGACCCTAAGATCGTGACTTGAGCCGAAGGCAGACGCTTAACCGACTAAGCCACTCAAGTGCCCCTAGAGAAAAAGTTTTTAATGTGGTAAAATATACAGTTGTTTTACCAGTTTAACCATTGTTAAGGGTACAATTCAGTGGCATTAAGTACATTCACAATGTTGTACAGGGATCACCACGATCCATTTCCAGAAATTTTTCATCATCCCCAACAGAAACTCTGTACCCATTAGATATAAATTCCCATTTCTCCCTCCTGCCATCTCCTGGAAACCTCTATTCTACCGTCTCTATGAATTTGCCTATTCTAAGTACCTCATATAAGGGGGATCATATAATACTTATCAATTTGTATCCGACTTATTTCACTTGGCATAATGTTTTCAAGGTTCATTCATGTTGTAGCATGTGTCAGAATACCATTCCTTTTGAAAGCTGATTAGTGTTCTATTACATGTCTATACCACATGTACCCTCTATTGATGGTTATCTTCAGACGTCATTTGGTCTGTCTTCACCTTTTGACTATTGTAAATAGTGTCGCTATGAACATCGGTGTGCAAGTAACTGTTCAAGTCCTTGCTTTCAATTATTTTGGGTATATACCTAAAAATGGAATCACTAGGTCACATGGTAATTCTCTATTTAACTTTTTGAGGAAGCCCCATACTGTTTTCCACAACAGCTGCACTATTTTATATTTCCACTGGTTTCCATCTTCTCGACATCCTCATCAACATTGGTTATTTCTCCTTTTTTGTATTATAGCCATCCTAATTTGTGTGAAGTGGAATCTCATTATGGTTTTGATTTGCATTTCCCTGATTAAGATGTTGAGCATCTTTTCTTGTGCTTGTTGGCCATTTGTATGTCTTGTTTGAAGAAATGTCTATTCAAGTCCTTTGCCCATGTTCAAATTGGATTTTTTATTGTTGTTGAGTTGTAGGAGTTCTTTATATATTCTGCATATTAATCACATCTATGATTTGCAAATGCTTTCTCCCCTTCTCATAGGTTGTTTTTTCGTTCTCTTAAAAGCATTCTTCAACAGACAAAAACTTTTCAATTTTGATGAAGTCCAGTTTGTCTGGTTTTTGCCTTGTTGCTGTGCTTTTAATCCTGTATCCAAGAAATCATCGTCAAATCTAATGTTATGAAAGTTTTCCTCTGTGGTTTCTTCAAAAAGTTCTATAGTTTTAGGTCTTATACTTAGGTTCTCTAGCCCATTTTGATTTAATGTTGTATATGGCATAAGGTAAGGATATAATTTCATTCTTTTGCATGTGGATATCCAGTTTTCCCTGTACCATTTGTTGAACAGACTGTCCTTTCCCCACTGGATGGTCTTGGAACCCTTGTCAAAAGTCTTACATGCTTTTTGAACTATGAAAAACAATAGATTTTAATGTACTCTCTGGATAAATGTGAAAATAAAGTAGCAATACCTGATACTGGTATAAATGGGGGTGATACTATAATCCTATATTCATACAGTGCTTTATGAATGAGGCATCATTAACATCACTATGGTGTTATACCACCACAAACATCATATCATAGAGTGGTTTCTATCCACTGTTTCTTGTGATTCCCACCTTACCCCTGTGAGGTAAGCAGGACAGTAATAAATAGTCTCATTACAGAGATAAGCAAAGTCAGGTTCAGAATGTATCAAGGAAGTGGCAGAACAATGTGTTTTTTCCACCATCCCATAAAAGGGACAATATCGGAAACAATGCAACTTTTACACTGAGATCTGGTCCCAGTGTTCCTTTTACTGAGAAACTTGTCTGTCTTCACTCATCCTAAAATAGAGATGGCTTATTGCTCTCTACCTTGAATGCAGAGGGAAACACAGGTAACAAGAGGGAAAGAGGCCCACATAGAGCAAACCCAGAAATCAGGGCAAGGACCAAGAGCAGATTCAGAACAACCACAGCCTCATCAGGACATTTCTTCAATAATTTTAAAGCCTGAAACATGAAATAGCACATTGATGCACGGCACCTCCTGGCCAGATAGACCGACAAAAGCACAATGGATGTGGACAGCTGCAGGAACAGAGAGCTGGCTCTATCACTCCAGGCTTCAGGGGAGAGAAACAGCTGAGCTGGGACCAATGGAAAGATGGCTGTTTAAGTTCATTTAGGAGACAGTTACATGTTCCCTGGAATGAAAGTTACTAGGTACCTACCATGGACAAGATATATCAGGAGATGTGCAGATAGAAAGGCAGTAATCTTTGGGAAGTTTCAAACGGAGCAAAATAGGAAGTAAGAAAGAACTAAATTAAAGCAGCCATATGAAGTGCCTTAAGAATTTCACATGAACCTTCTGTAAGGCTGCCCCTATCCACAAAGGCAAGATCCTGAAGTTGGTCCATAACAATGTCCCCTTGGTTACTCTCCATCAAAAGCCTGCCTGGTAGGTTTTGTCTATCTGTACTGAGCCCTCAATATGCAAAACCTCTTCTATATCTTCAAGCACTAAAGGGAAACACAGCCTTCCTGATATAATAATGGGATGGATGGTGAGGCTATAAATTTATTTGGATTTATGATCTGGCTCTCTCCCTTCCCTCCATCTGTGCCAAACCATCCGGGGACGCTCCTGATTAATCATCTGTGGAAAAAGTACATTACTGCAAGGTGCATGTTCTCACTCAAGTGCTTTCAACAAGACCCTGGGCAGTTAGTGCAGAGGCTTTCAGGAAAGGAGCTGCTCAAAGGCATTGAATATTTGGCCTTTCCTGTACCTCACTGCTGTCTAAAACCGGAATGGAAAGAAATACCTTCAGGGTCAGGGAGAATTGGAAAACCATGCAGGCTTGGCCGTCTAAGCCCCTGCATGAGGCTGGGCAGCTGTCAATAAAGCCACCCGAACAGGTGATGCTGGGGTCAGGATGTCACCTAGTCTGTCCCAAGAGACATTAGCCAGCCACAGGAGGCTGCAAGATGTCGCGGAAGAGGCAGGCTTTGGAGAAAGACTGGTTCAGATTCTAGTTCTGCCACTGAGTGTATGAGCCTGAGCACGGCCTCAGAGTTTCAGATTCCTTTACTGAAAAAAGAGAGAGCCCCTGCCATGGAGACCGGTTGTGGTAGTGAGCTTCTAAAATGGCTCCCAACGAGCACACCTCTAGGCACTCACGCCCTCGGGTAACTTCCTTCTCTTGAGCATAAGCTGTACCAAGTGACTTGCCTCTAATGAAGAGAATATGGCAGAAGTGATGGGATGCTGCTTTTGAGATTAGGTCACAAGACACTGTGACTTCCATCTTGCTTGCCTTCCCTCTTTGCCTCTTCCCCCCTTGCTGTGACCTGCCCTGTGGAGCCGTCCACGTGACAAGGAACAGAGGGCAGCAGCCCACAGCCCGCCAAGAATCCTGCCAACAACCCTATAAATGCACTCAGAAACAGTCCCCTCTCCAAGTCAAGCCTTAATAGGACTGCAGTCTGGCCAACCCCTTACTGTGGCTCAGGAGAGACCTGAGCTGGAGGGCCCAGTGAAGCCACCTGCAGATTCCCGACTCCCAGAAACTAGGAGATAATAAGTTATTATTTCAGACCACTAAATTTGGGGCTAATTTGTTATGTGGCAATAGATAACTAATGCCACGGAACGGAGGATTTAATAAGGGACCACGTACAACAGCCAGTCCATAAGTGGTAGCTATTATCCTTAGCGTGAGATGGACTAATTGCCTTCCAATCCGTTTGTAGAAAAGATGGTGGTATGAAGATTGGAGGATGGAGGGAGGGAAGGGGGTGGCATTTTCCAGGAAATCATGAACTAAGCAGAAACTAAAAAGAGAAATATAGCCAAATGCCAACTATCTTGTGACATGTGATCATCTCCCTTCTCCATGGTCCCAAAATATTTCATTTGTGCCATGATTATAGCACCAGCACGGCTGGCCGTATGTCGAGCCGTCGCCCCTTCTCCCTTACCCCGTCCTCAAAGATAGGGGCCAAGCCTCCCGCTGTTGAATCCGTCACCACGTCAAACACTGTACTTTCCAAATAATGATGAGAAGAGCCCATAATTGTTCTTCCTCCTGTTTTTAAAAATTATTCTGGTAAGGTTTTCTTCCCATTCTTTTCTTATTGAAATTCTCCTTGTCTTTCAAAGTGTAGTCTTTCTCTGCACAGTCTCCCTGACTTCTAGCTCTTTCTTCAGCAATAGTCCCTCTCTCCATGATTCTCCTAATAAACAATGTGTTCCTCCAGTTAGTAGTTGTCTATCCTGGCTCTTTGCTAGAATCTGGGTGCTGTCACCATCTCTCCCTCTAGATGGCAGCCTCCAGACCCACAGGGGCAGTCTGTCCTATTCGCCCTCTCAAGCTGAGTGCCCATTCCAGGCTTGCAGTGGGTTCTCAGAACCAGTGACTGAAAGAATAAATTATTCCAACCAGTCCTCTCAGATATGAATAACCAAATCTCTGAGAACAAGACGAGGGGGGAAAAGTCGGAAGGGAGGTCACAAATTGTAATAGACTTTTTCAAAGCCACAGGGCACCACACGTGCCCTCCAACCCAGCCAAGTTTACAGGGCTCGTGGGATCCCACAGGTTTCTTTTCTAAGCTGTGGACCCCTGCTGGCGTCATCCCCAGGACAAAGAAAATGGAGCTGTGAACACCACCTACCATGAAAGGAAGAGCAGGTAAGAGGATACAGACCAGACATTGTTAGAAACATAACTCAAGAGGGTATAATAAACAAGCACTCCTGGAGTTCATTGTCCATGGTGAAGGCCAATCCGTGCTCCTCTGCCCCTTCCCTGCTCCAGCACACCATTGATCAGGACCCAGGTCTGACAGAAATTCACCTCCACACAACTCAGTTCTGGGCTAAACAGGACCAAAGCCTCTGGTGATTTCTAGCTCCCTTCTTGGGCAGGGGAAGCCCAAGATGCCATAAACAGGAAGGAAATGGGGGTGCCAGCGATACTGTGACAACACTAGGCCACTAATGAAGATGAAGCAATTCCCACAACTCACGCTGGATGAGAGAATGCCTGTCGCCTTGGCAACCCCTCCTCCCTGAAGGCAACCTCAACTCAAGGATGGCCAAGGCCCAGGCTGAGGGGGTCCAGGTCTCTCCACCCCTGGGGTCCTGGTTTCTGAGCACAGGGCCTGGGCCTCCCTGGAGGCACCAAGTGAGCCATAGGCAGGTCTGAGTCTGGGCCTCACTGCTTCTGGGACCCTCATCCCAAGTGGCCCTGGTCATATCCATTGTGCTGGTAACTCGTCAGAATAACCCACCCAGGCTAGGGATTGGTCAGCTCCTGCCTGCCTCGTGGTGCTTAGTCAGCACCCACCTGTTGGGCAATAGTTGGTTAGCACCTGCACGCCTGGTGGTCATTGGTCAGTGTCTGCCTGCTTCGCCTGACTGTCCAGTGCTGTCCATGAGCAGCCCTGTGAATTAAGGAATCACAACTGTCAAGGAGGCCTGGGCCTGGAAGAATGGAAGAAAAATGGAATAAGAGAGGAAAGGAACATCCTTCCCATGCTTTACCGTTTACAGGGCATTTTAGTATGGTTTCCTCCTTTTGATCTTCCCCATAAACACTGGGGGCTAGGTACAGTCGGCCCCCTTTTATAGAGATATTCATTCATTTATTTCACAGACCTTTTGGGAGCACCCATTCTGGGCACAACTCTTGGGAAGCTCTGTGGGTACAAAAAGGAATAAAATGAAGCTCTTGCTCTCAGAGAGCACAACTCCAAGAGAGGAGCAAGGACATCATCATGCTCATCCTAATAACAGCTAACATTACTGAGCTCTTCCGCATGCCAGGGACCATCCAAGTACCTCATTAGTAATGACTCATTTAATCCTCACATCAGTTTTGTGAGGTAGGCGCAGCGATTATCCTTATTTTACAGCTAAGAAAACTGAGGTCCAGAAAGGTTAACCACATTCCCCATCCTCTTAGCTAGTAAATGGCAGAGGCAGGGTTTGAACCCAAGAAGTCTGGTTGTCAAGTACCCACCCTTGGACGCTCTAGATGATCAAGCCCAATATGACATTTAAGTAGCAACTGAGAAATGTCCACCTTGCTACTGTAGTGAAGAGGAATGAGTTAGGCAGAAGATGGGAGAATCTAGGGCAGGAGGTCATTTAAATAGGGCTCTTCCAGAGCCCCAAAGGCCCACATCACTTCTATTTTTAAGGCTATGGTATATTAAAATAAATATATAAAGTCAAAATTACAGAATTTTGGTATATTTGAAGTGTTTATACTTAACATCTGATTGTAATGCATATGTGATATGATGCAATGTAATTGTGCTTATCATTAGATAATTCCAAGATTATGAAAACATATTGACTCATTGTGCATTTCAGGCTAGCTGGTCCAAATTGACAAGGCTGCATGACAAGCATGATCCTCTTTTGGTTCTGTCAAGTATCTCTGCGATTGGATGGAAGTTTTCACTTGGAGCTAAGGTCAAAAATTGACCTTTGTTGCCCCCTTGTGATTGAGGGTCTGGGAGCCAAATGGGGGTCTCCTGTGACTGGCCTTGACTTTCAACAATGTCTTAAAGCCAGACAGGCAATGCAGTCAGTGGCTAAAGAGGACATTCTACAGGAATATTGTATGGGTTTGAGTCTCAGTTCTGTCACCTACTAATTGTGTGAACTTGGGCAAATTACTTAAATGATCTTTGCCTCAGTTTTCCCACCTATTAAATAAGGGTAACAATAATGCCTCGCTCCTAGGTTTGCTGTGAGTATTAAATACGTTAACATATGCAAACTGCTTAAAAATGCACCTGGCATCTAGCAAGTCCTCAATAAGTGTTAAACATCATTATCTCGAAGAAAGAGCAGGTACTTTCAGTGTACAAAGAGTAAAAATAAATTCTAGTCGAAAGAATCGGTGTGTACAAAGGCATAGTGGTGTGAAATTCAAGCAACGTTATGGGAACGAAAAATGACTCCATGTGAGGTAGGGAAAGCCCAGGCTCAGATGGGGAAAAGCCTTGTACACCACGGTAAGGAATTAGAGTGAATGTTCTAGAAGATGGGGCCATTGGTGAGCCTGACCAGAAGGTACCAAGGTCCAAAATTCTAAGTGATTCACTCAGGCAACACATGGAAAAGTTGGCACTCAAAGTTTGATCTTTTGCTGCTTTGAAATTCCATGTTCTCTTCTATCTACAATAATGAACTTGTGTATCCCTGGCCCCCAGAACCCCAGCCCACCCACAACCATTTCATCCATCTTCAGGTGTGGCCATGCTGGTTTTCCCCAGGAAGCCACTCCTCTTCAATTCTCAGTCCATATGGCTCAGGTATCATCACCACCTCCACCGCAGGGGGATACATCTGACTCAGGCTCCACCAATCACAGCATCAAACCCCCAGAAATCATCTGGATCTCATCATCATCATCCACATTTTCTGAGCACTTAGCATGTGCCAGACATGACTCTCAAAGATTCACATGCTTTATCTCATTTAATTAAGGGTTAACTTCTAACTAACCCTTGGTAGTAAGCACTACTAGTTTTTCCATTAAGAAACCAAAGGCATTCTAAATCTAAAGTCCATTTGCTGAATTACCCCATTATGCTGCCTCCTGCCCATTGGTCTGGAGGGAGACTGGCACCTCCCAAAAAGGCAGCTCAAGAGAACCACTGGAACAAGCTACTCTCTTATTTCCAGAGTTACTCATTCCATTCCTTAAAATAAATACAGAAACCAAACCCACATCATCTTTCTAAATTGAGCTGAGCCTCAAATATGTGCCCACTGTAGAAGTTGATGAACTCACACATTCGTTCCTCAACCATCTATTGCCCCTCCTGGGCCAGGTCCCAGGCATGGCCTTAAGAAGTACAAAGGTGATCAGGACACGAGGTCAGCCTCAGGGCAAGGGCACCTTGTGGTGGGAAGTCAGACTCTGCAGTGGCTTGCTCTGGAGCACCTGGTCCTCACCCTAGCCATGGGGCCATCAGATGCAGAATCTAAGCTCTGGCCTGGCTGCTCCCCACATCAGAGTGGGGCAGCCGGAAGAGTGTAGGTGGCAGCCACGTGGGCAGTGTCGCCATGTCACATGCCATGCCATGTGACTCAGACCCTACTGGGGAGCTGCTCTGATACTTCGTAATTTGTACCAAAAGCGTGATACATTGGGCTTATAAACTGCACTCATTTCTTAAAATAACATACAACCCTATAGCCTCTCTTGGAAATTAAGTTTTAATTTGGTGAATTTTTAAAGCCATGCTCTTTAGCAATTGCAAGAAATGTGAAGGGGAGAGAAAAGCGAAAGTAGCAAATCAAGATCACCCATCACCCCACCACTCAGAGGCAACCACTGTTCACCTCCTTCCAATCCTTTCTATATACATTTTTAACACAGTTGAGATCATACTGTATAATCAATTTTGTATCTCGCTTTTCAGAAATGTGAATTTAAAAGTCAAGCACCCAAGAACCCGGGCTATCTCATCAACACTTCAGATGCCTCAGAAATGCATTGGAATTTTTAAAAATTGATTCTACAAATCTCCCCCTCCACTTCTCTTCTGACCGCGTGGGATTTGCTGCAGAATACACACGATATAGACACATCCCCTGAAGTGTAATAGATTTGAATTGCACACAAGTTGGTGAATGAATATCTAAATAATTAGGAGGTTAATTAATCTAAAATGTAGGAGGATGAGAGAAATTTGAAGCTACAGATTCAACTGAGAGATCTGCAAGCCTGTTCTGCTAATGAAAACAGAGAGAGGTGGGAAACGGAGACCATGGAACATGGTAACACAGCCAACTGCTCCAATGGGCATCAGACGCCCCAGGACCGGTCACTTTGACCGTGTAGTGCTGCAGCTCAAGGGGCCTCCAGGCATGTGAAAGCCAGACAATCCAGGTCCAAATTCAGGCTTTGCTGCTTATTGACTTTGTGACCTTGGGCAGACTATTTAATCTCTCTGAACCTCGGTCTTCTCATCCGTAAACAGTAAAGGATATAATAGAGCCGGCCTTATAGTATTGCTATAATGATTAATTAAGCCCACATATGTAAAACATTCCAAACACATCGCAAAATTGTAGGAAATGTTAGCTCTTACCACCTGGAAGGCAGTATGTCCTAGAGCAGTGGCTTTCTCAAATTTTTTGACTGTGGCCCACAATAGCAAATATATTTGGGATCAACATCCAGAACGTACAAACATATATGTTATAGTTAAGTATAGGCGTGTGTGTATATACACACATACATCTGTGTGTATGTATTTCACTAAACACTAATTATCTTTTTTTTTTCAGTAGGCTCCACACCCAGCATGGAGCCCAATATGGGGCTCAAACTCACAACCGTGAGATCAAGACCTGAGTCGAGATCAAGAGCCAGACACCTAACCGACTGAGTCACCCAGGTGCCCCTAAATGCTAACTACCTTTATCCGTGCGGTGCAGTCATATTTTCCATTCTACTCTATTTCATTTTTGAAAACTCTTGGTGCAACCCACTGAAGTGATTTCATGACTCTCTACTGGGTCTCAGTTGGCAATCTGAAAAACTCTAGCCTAATGGAAAGCACATAGATTTTGGTGTAAAAAAGAAAAAAAAAATTCCCTGGGATCAGATCTCACCTCTGCCACTTACTACCCATGTAAGTTCAGGAAAGTTTTTGTTTGCTTTTAAAACAACCTGATCTTCAGTTTCCTCATCTATAAAATGACGGTGGCCATCTTACCGATGGGTAGGATATGGCACAGGACTCGGCACTTGCTGGGTACTCCAAAAGCTGTAGCTTTTGTAACTGATCTGCTTTGCTAGGCAGACAGGACTCCAGGAGAAGCTGGCCCCCATTACCAATGCCTTTGGGACCTCCGAATGCAATTACCGCAGGGCTTTGTCTCAGGGCTTGGTGTGGAAGCAGCTTCTGAGGTCTGTGATACCCTTGCTTAACAGCATGCTTCCAAGTCCTGCTATTTGGATTTGATTTTTTAAAGTACTTCCTTTATTTTAATTCGGACCCCAGGGACCTGGAAAGTACACCACTGCTTTTTCCCAATAAAAATCAGACCGGCAATAAGCATATTGCATTTGAAATGGTGAAGCTGGGCTCGCCTTCAAAGGACACCGCATTAGGACTTGGCTCACCCCCAGCCTGTGTTCCACAGTCGATTTCCCTGGAGGAAACTTGGCCACAGCCTTGCGGGCTGGTGGGCTGCAAGAAACCTTGGCTTCAACTAACTCTTTTACAACTGAGCTGATGAGACACGAAGAGGAGAGAGAAACTATCCGAGCAACACTGATGGCAAATCGGAACTCACACGTGACAGCTCATACCCCGTCCTGGAAACCTGGTTAAGTGGGGAGCATCCAGCCCTCTGGGTCCCCTGAGCCTGACCTAATGAGGGCTCTCCTTCACTCAATAGGCCCCAGTTATCAAAGGCATTTTTATCCCCGGGGAGAACACTTTCGAGGTTGCTATACTTACAAAAACAATTCCAATAGTAAAAAATTGTGTTAAATATATAGCGTTTACTAAATGCACCCTTTGAATTGCTTTAGATATCTTCGCTCATTTAATTTTCATAGCCCTGTGAGTAGAGCCTATTCTCATTATCCCCATTTTAAGGATTATAAAACGGAGGCACACAGGGATTAATTAGTTTGCCCAAATTCTTGTGGCTAGAAAGTGGTAGATCTGCGATTTGAACCCAGGCTGACTGGCTCAAGTCTGTGTCCTTAATGACCATTGCCCCTTAGTGATGACATGAATGGCTAGCCCTTCCTCCGGGCTCACCACCACGAGCCAGGCACTGTTGTAAGCCCTTAAGCGTATTAGCTCATTGACTCTTCACAATAACCTTGTGAGGTAGATGTTATCACACCCATTCCCCGTATAGTACTCTACCTGTGCCCAGAGCTGTTTTATCTGGAAACTTTGAGGATGTAGAACCTTGAAGCACCCTCCACCCTGAAACAGCATGGGGGTCAAAACACCTGAGAGAGAAGGGTTTTGTCAGTGGTGGCCTCCTGAGTAAGAGAGGTTGCAGCTGTTGACCCATTAATCAAACACACATTTTTCTAAAGACCCACTCCATGCCAGTCACCTGACTGAATTCTGAGGCCTCAAAGATGCACTCATTCTCTGCCCTTAAGTTGGTTTCAACATACGAACAAAAGGTTGATAGCTGCCGTTTTATTTTTATTATTTTTTTATTTTTAAATTTTATTTAATTTAAATTCAATTAATTAACATAGTGTATTATTAGTTTCAGAGGTAGAGTTCAGCGATTCATCAGTTGCATATAACACCCCGTGCTCATTACATCACGTGCTCTCCTTAATGCCCATCACCCAGTTACCCCATCCCCCCACCCACCTCCCCTCCAGCAACCCTCAGTTTGTTTCCTATAGTTAAGAGTCTCTTATGGTTTGTCTCCCTCTCTGATTTTGTCTTATTTTATTTTTCCCTCCCTTCCTCTATGATCCTCTGTTTTGTTTCTTAAATTCCACATATCAGTGAGATGATATGATAATTGTCTTTCTCTGATTGACTTATTTTGCTAGCATAATACCCTTTAGTTCCATCCATGTCATTGCAAATGGTAAGATTTCATTTTTGATGGCTGAGTAATACTCCATTGTATATATATACCACATCTTCTTTATCCATGCATCTGTCGATGGACATCCGGGCTCTTTCCATAGTTTGGCTATTGTAGACATTGCTGATAGCTGCCATTTTAAAGCTCTTGCCGTGGGTCAGGCACACGGCCCAGGGCTTCCATACGTAAGATCTTTGTCTCCTCCTAATAACACTTACTGGGGTTAGTATTATCACCCCTGAAGTCAAAGTTGGATAAAGCCAGGATTCAAACTTAAGTTTGCCTGATTCTGAAGCCTATGTCCTCAATGACTAAATCATACCCAATCTCCACAGGGGGTAGAATCAAGCTAAGTAGACATCACAATCATCACTCCCAACATCCAGCCCCACCCTCCACTGTGAAATAGCCTGGGATTTGACTCCTCCCTTGTCTCCAAGGTGACTGGTCTAAACCAGTCTGGATTGCCTTATCCCCTTCCATGGTGATTGGTTCACATACCAGACTTAAGCCAATCAGCACGTGGCATTCACAGGTATGCACTAATTGGTTCAGGTGATCTAATCAGAGAGAAGCTCTGGACTCTCCTCTGGTCATTGCAGGCAAGGTCGTTCTTTCTTCCTCTGGAAATATAAGCAAGGAAGTGTGAGACACCTCTTCCCTTCGCATCCATCTTGCAATGGGGAGGAAAGTCAGCCTGAGAATGGAGCCAACACATGGAAGAGAACAGAGGTGAGGGAATAGCTGAGAAACAGAAGTGGAGCTCTGGAGCCTACACAAACTACTGTCAGTTTCTCATTTATGTGAGTCAAGGGATCCTCTTTGATGTGCAAATCAGTTTACTTGCTTGCAAATGAGAACATCCTAATATACAAAGTGTTTGGGAGAGACCGAGATTTATGAAGCTCATAATTATCATCTAAACTTTGTATGTATTTGCCAAGGAAATATGACAAAACTGCCCCAAAATTTATAAATGAAAAAAATACTTGTTTTAGCTAATAAAATTCTTTAAAAGAATTTAAATTCTCAAAAACATAACATAAATACAACTAAAGAATATACAACAAACCAGAAAACATATTTGAAACCCATTTGACAATTAAGCATATATCCATGCATTTGTATAAATTAATAAAAATAAGTAGCACCTCTATTGAAAAGAAATGAGCTAAAGACATGAACAGGCATTTCTTAAACTAGAAGAAAGAGATATGGTAATAAACACAAATTTACACCAACAGTTTGATACCTTGATGTTTGTCTATCAGCAGGGCAAGGAGTAGAAGGAATGGTAGTACTCAGGATTGGAGAAGGTGGATAGAAACTCACACTCAAACAATCAAGAAAACTAAGACAACCTATGGAATAGGAAAAGATATTTGCAAATGACATATCTGATAAAGGGTTAGTATCCGAAATATATAAAGGACTTATAAAACTCAACACCCAAAAAACAAATAATCCAATTTAAAAAAGTGCAGAAGACATGAACAGACATTTCTCCAAAGAAGACATACAGATGGCTACCAGACACATGAAAAGATGCTCATCATCACCGATCATCAGGGAAATGCAAATCAAAACTACAGTGAGACATCACTTCATACCTGTCAGAATGGCTAAAACTCAAAAACACAAGAAACAACAGGTGTTGTAGAGGATGTGGAGAAAGGGGAACCCTCTCGCACTGTTGGTGGGAATGCAAACTGGTACAGCCACTCTGGAAAACAGTATGGAGGGTCCTCAAAAAGGTAAAAATAGAACTACCCTTTGATCCAGCAATCACACTACTGGATATTTACCCAAATAATACAAAAACACTATTCCAAAGGGATACATGCACCCCTATGTTTATAGCAGCATTATTTACAATAGCCAAACTATGGAAGCAGCCTAAGTGTCCATTAATAGATAATGGATAAAGAAGATGTTTTTATATTTATATATGTATATATATCAGACTATTATTCAGTCATAAAAATGAATGAAATCTTGCCATTCGCAATGACATGGCTGGAGCTAGAGAGTACAATGCTAAACGAAGTAAATCAGTCAGAGAAAGACAAATACCATGTGATTGCACTCATATGTGGAATTTAAGAAACAAAACAAAAGAGCTAAAGGGGAAAAAACAGAGAGAGACAAACCAAGAAACAGACTCTTAACTATAGAGAATAAAATGATGGCTACCAGAGGGGAGTTGGGTGGGGGATGGGTAAAATAGATGATGGGGGTTAAGGAGTGCACTTGTGACGAGCACCCGGTGATTAAAATAAAAACTTTAAAAAAATAATAAATAAAAGTAAAATTGTGCCTAAAAAGAAAAGAAAGAAAGACTCTCATGCCCTGCTGGATTAAGTGTAAGTTGGTATCACCTCTCTGAGGGACAATCTAGCAATAAGTACCACAATTTTTAAAATATACATACCATTTGGTTCATCCATTTCTCTTCTTAAAATTTTATCTAAGCAAATAACCCAAAAAGCATGCAAAGTTATGTGTTCAGGGATATTCATTGTAATTTGGGTGGGGGGGAGGTTAATGAAAACTGGAAACAATATGCAACAGTAGGTGATTGGTTAAATAAACTGTGGTGGTTTCATATAAATGGAGTCCCATGCAACTAGTTAGAAAGACAATATTGCTATAAAAAAAAAAAAAAAAGGATTATATACCCTTTAGTTATAAAAGCAGTTTACAAAAGAAAAAAATATGTGTATTCTATGTGATACACATATATTAGAGATGGGAAACCATGTTTTCTGAGTCTAAAGCTGGAAGCATCTCAACACTGGAAGCTCTATAATCTTTAGAATAGAAAGTTTTATTCTAAAAAGGTTGTTTACAATTACCTTTTAAAATCCTCCTGCTGTAGTAATGAATGAGCAGGGTGCTGCGGTACCCGGATGTGACAGGCTGGTTTGGACAGGGTGGAGCAGGTCATCTCAGCCTTTTAGTGTAGTGAGGATCCTGTCTCGTGGGAGGAGGGTCCCTTAGCCATCCACGGAAAAGGGAAATTAAAGGGATCCTAGTAAAAGGAAATTTGAAAGTGTAACAAGAGCGAGGGGCTACCCGCTCAAGTGTAACAAGAGCGAGGGGGTTTTCAAAAGAACTACAGTTTTCTCAAAAAAGTTGTTACAGCAAATCCTGAAGACAGATTTTTGCCGCAACTCCACCCAGAAATCAGGAAGGATTTCCCAGTAAATAAAAATTTAATGTGCATTTTTTAAAAGATTTTATTTATCTGAGAGAGAGACAGCGAGAAGAGCATGAGCAGGGGGAGGGGCAGAGGGAGAGGGAGAAGCAGGCTCCCCACTGAGCAGGGAGCCCAATCTGGGGCTCAATCCCAGGACCCCAGGATCACCACCTGAGCCGAAGGCAGATGCTTAACCGACTGAGTCACCCAGGTGCCCCTGTAATGTGAATTTTTATCATTATACAAAGTTCTTAAAAATATTTTACTAATTATGATTTTTAGTGTGAAAATTCATAAAGAAAATGCAGTGTTGCATTTACATCACTAAGTATATGGGTTTTATGTAATTTTTTCCCCGTTTTCAGGTAAAAAGAAACATTTACGGCAGATACAACATGATGACATTTGTAATCAATACTTCAATACAGTCACAGGACATAATTATATTAAATTCAAAGTTCTTTACATTTAGTTATTTCTTACCACATACTACATACTGTATCTTCCATCCTAATATATTTTTCCATTACCATATTCCTTTGATGCTAAAAATCTAAATCCTAGAAATATTGTGAACGTAAAATAAGTCAGATTCTGGACCTTCTAGGTATCTGATCAGTGAGTGTGTGTGTGTGTGTGTGTGTGTGTGAATATTAGCAGTGTTTGTCTGTGAGTGATTTAAATTATTTTCGATTATGGGTGGTTTAAATTATTTTTTTCTCTTTTGATTTGCCAGCATTTTCTAATATTATTTTTTATGCTGAGCATTCTAGTAGTATACATTTCATTTAACAAACTCAGGTATTTAAGAAATGCTATTTTCTTAATTTTCCTATAAGTGAGTTTAATTCCTAGTCCCAGCCCTATTCCTCTTGGCAGAAATACAATCTTGTTCAAATCAGGTGCTGGCTTACAAATCAGGCTTACAAAGTGTCAAGCCATCAGTAGGCAGGAGGCCTATGGCTGGTCATTGTCACATTCTGTTCGCACTGGTCACTTTTCTTTTTTTTAAGATTTTATTTATTCATTTGAGACACAGAGATACAGAGAGAGAGAGAGCATGAGCAGGGAGAGAGGCAGAGGGTGGAGAAGCAGGCTCCCCACTGAGCCAGGAGCCCGATGTGGGGCTCGATCCCAGGACCCTGGGATCATGACCTGAACTGAAGGCAGATGCTTAACCATCTGAGCCACCCAGGTGCCCCTGCACTGGTCACTTGTACACACTCCTTGCCTGAACCACAAGCCCCCCAGGGCTGGCTGTCCCAGTGTCTTCCAGATGCCCTGCTGGACCAGGGCAAACTCTGGGAGGCCCCCTCAGGTCTCCCCTCTCCTGTCTCTCTGCGCCAACACCTTGTCAGCTGCTCCCCATCATGCAGGAAAATTGCACAAGACTTGCCTTCCCCAAGCTCTGCACAGGCAAGGCAAGAGCTCTCTATTCTTGAATCCCCCAAGGTCAAGCCCCAAGCCTTAAATCCCTTGCCCTCTGCCCCTTCCTCACTGCTTTAGTACCAGCAGATCTTATCTAGTGAGGGAGGGGTGTGAGCCGCGGGAAAAACCCAAACAAACAAAACTGATTCTGATCAATCACATATGCTCCTAAATAGCTTTTTGGGTTTTTTTTTTAAGTATAACTCCAAGAATTTGACTCATGTTCTCTGGCTATACGTAATGTCACACATCCTATTACACATATATTGCGTCACTTAATTCAAATATATAAACAAGTAAATCAACACAGAAAACAAGAGTTCATTCTCACTGAGCTTTTATCTTGCACAATTATTGTATCATTATTATTGTAAAATAATAAATGTAAGTGGTGATTTAATACTGCTTCTCCTACATACAAGTCATGATCTTTGTGCTTTACATCTGTTAACTCCGCTGATCCCCAAAACAACTCTTAAGTAGGTGCCAATAGTATTCCCACTTTGACTAGGGGAAAACTGAGTCAAAGAAGATTATGTAACCTGCCTGAGCCAGGATTCAATCCCAGGAGTCAGGGGCAGGGTCTGTGCATCTCCAGCCCCTGCCACATTTAACCTGTTAATGATGTCACCTGCCAGTGAGAGGTGAAGCATCTTGCCAAATGTCACTAGTTTAACTGGCTCGAACCAGGGACCAGAACCCAGGTCTTCTGACTCCAAATCTAATCTTTTTCCTCTGCATCTCTTTGCTTTTTGAGATTGACAAAGCTGATGATTTTGCCAACCACGGCCAGTGCAAACCTACCATTCACTCCCAGACAGGATGGCTGGGAAAGCTTTGCTGTGATTTGTGAGTCTAATCCCTAGTGGGACTGTCATTGTTGAAGATTCTTAATAGGCCCCATTGTCAGGCCTGGCTCTCAGGTTCAAAAAGACCACTGCTCAAGTCCAAGACAGGGGAGGAGAGTCTCAGCAGCCAGAGCCAATGAGACCCTTCCCAGCGGGGATTTTCATGGACATCAGCTAAGAGTGAGTCAGCATCTTAGATGTGGGTTCCCCGATGCTCCTAGGCTGTAGTGAAGCAAGTTTCCCAGTGTCCCCACAGAAGGGGTGTCAGAGTCCTGTTCCTATCTGTCACCTGAGCCTCTGCTCACTTTTGGACTCTACACTTGAGAGGGGCACAAGCAGCTAGAGCCCTGGAGGAGGACGGCAAGTTTGATGGGAAGTGGTAGAAGTCATGTCCTCGGAAGAATAGGGAAGGTTCTGGGCTGGGGCTCTTAACGGAAAAGTGATTGATCTGGGGACATGATTGCCGTTTGCAAAATTCTGAAGGGCGTCATGGGAAAGAATGAGAAGATTAGCCTGTGGGATTTAAAGAGCAAACCTAGAGCCCAGAGGTGGAAGGGTGGGGGGTGGGGGGGTGGGATGGGAGGGGGACTCAAATAAGGCATTTAAATGCTCAGGCCTTGGAGCCAGACCACCTCAACTTGAATCACCACTTAGCTGTTACTTAACCCCTCTGTGCGTCAGCTTCCTTATCTATAAAAGAGGAATAATAAAAGCTAATAATAAAAGAACTCTATTTCAGAGTTCTTGAGAGGATTAAATGAGATAACCCATGTCAAGTGCTTAGCACTTGGCATATAGAAGTGCTCTATAAATGTTATCAATAATAATGATTATTACCATAATGGTACTGTTACTATTATTGCCAGGGCTAGTTAGCAAGGAGACACGCTACCTTAGGCAGTAACAAGCGCCCCTACCCTGGACACATGTAAACAGAGGTTCAAAGATTTACCATGTGGTGAAGATGTCGTAAAGTAAACTCAAGACTTGAGGCACAGGGAGAGCTAAAGAATGTCTAGGGGCCCTAGATTCTGCCGCATTCTGCCAAGAGCCGGAGCGTCGTCCTTCAGAGGAATACCTTGTCTTGAGTGGGGCTGCAGAACAAAATACCACAGAGTGAGTGGCGTAAAAACAACAGAAATTTATTTCTCATGGTTCTGGAGGCTGGGAAGTCCGAGATCAAGGCACCAGCGGATTTGGAGTCTGGTGAGAGCCCGCCTCCTCGTTCACAGACAGACGGCCTTCTCGCTGTGTCCTCACGTGGTGGATGGGGCGAGAGGGCTCTATGGGGTCTCTTTTAGAGGGGCACTAATCCTATTCATGAGGGCTCCACCTCAGGACCTAATCACCTGCCAAGGCCCACCTCCAAACACCACCACATTGGGGGTTAGGTTTCAACATACGAATTTGGGGGGCTCACAAGCATCCGACCTATAGCACCCCACTCCATTTCTGGAGACTGGGGAACAGCCTAACATGCCTGATGATGCGGTTTCCAATGAGAGTCACTGAGCCAGCCAGCCAGAAACAGCCTGGCCTCTCGGTCCAGTGGAGACAAGCAAAGACCATTCATTCACTGGCAGTGACCTCCAGAGGTGATGAGAACAAAGTGCTCAGTAAAGGCCATTGCTCCACCCGCACAAGGGGGGACGATGAGCGCATAAATACCTCGGGAGTGCATTGAAGCAAATGCGGACACGAGTATCAGGCAAAATGATCCTGCTGCTGAAGGCCTCTCTGGTGTTGGATCCTATGTCCACATGTATCTAAGGAAAGCTTGAGGGTTGGCACAAGTTTCATGTGGAGGGTGCTCATTACAGAATCCTGCAGGGGGTGGATTAGCAAGGAGGGGTAGGGTGGATGGAGGGAATGTGCACTCTGAGTGGGAGGGGATTCGGGAGGACAGTTTCTCCGGACCAGGTGTGTAGATGTGGGCCCAGCCAGGCCTCGTCCCTGAAGGTCTCGGTCCCAGAGAGACGGGCATCAAAAAAACGCTAGCATGGTCTGTGGAGAGGGTCTCAGTGAGACGGTGGGAGCCCAGGGCAGCCCTCTTAGGGCTCGGCACAAACAATGCTGCTGGCCTACACGCACTGATAAGGGAGGGGCAGGGAGAGAATATCCCCCTCGCTTTATCAGCTTCTGGGCGGTGAGGCTGGCCCAGGACAATTTTAGGGCCATCAACAGGAGTCGGCACCTGTGGTGATAAGCAACCTTGGAGCAGTAATATTTTCACTCCTTAATATATTAACTAGTTCATTAATTGAATGAGTTACTGACTACCGATTGTGACTGATAATTTTATATGTCAAATTGACTGGGGCCACCGGGTGCCCAGACACTTGGTCAGTTATTATTCCAGGTATATCTATGAGGGTGTTTTTGGATGAGATTAATATTTGACTTTGTGGAATGAGCAAAGCAAATTGCCCTTCCTAACATGGGAGGGCCTCATCCATTTACCTGAGTAGAACAAAGAGGCTGAGGGAGAGGGTATTTCACCGGCCTGCCTGCTTGAGCTGGACCTTGGTCTTCTGCCCTCAGACTGTAACTTACACCGATGGGTGTAAGCTGGAGACTCTCCCAGACCTCCAGCTTGCCCGTCCGCAGGTCTCGGGACTTTTCAGCTTCCTTAGTAACGTGGGCAATTCCTTATAATAAATCATTCTCGAAATATATTTGTATATCCAACTGTGGGCTCTGTTTCTCGGGAGAACCCTAATATGCCTATTATGTGTCGGGCACATTGCCCTGTGGTCAAAAAGCTTCAATCAGCAACCCCTTTAGCAGTGGACAGCAGAGAGGAAAGAGACAGGTGGACACCATATTCAAGTGACAAAAATTGTTCTTGGGCACGTGTAAGGCGTATAGAACTAATGTGAGGGATTGGGCATAATCAAGAGGCAAGGGATCCTAAAATAAGAGGCCAAGGCCATAGCCAGTGAAGGACAAGATAATTATTCCTGATGGGATTGCATCTAAAACCCCAGAGTGCTATAGGCTGCAGATGCATGCACACATGTGGGGGGGGGGGGTTGGGGGGGTGGGAACCGAATCCAATCAAATGCCAGATCCTATGCACAAACCCAACCCTGAATACCACCTTTAAGAAAAGTGAAGGCTACAGGCTTAGATTGTCAGGGAAGGATGAAAAAAAACATGCTGACATATAGTTTGTACATGCATGGCTTATGTGTGCACGGAATGTGCATAGAAGCATTCAAACAAATATGGACGCAGAGTTTTTAGGTTTCTTTAGGAATTGGGTCTTTGACCAGAGTTTTGGGCTTCAGGCCTGGTAGAGCCCTGGGATTCACGTGACCCATCAGACAGAGCCCATGGGAGGAGAATGCTGCTCCCGGGCCCCAGACGCACCTCTACAGACAAGACTAGAACAGGGCCCCCCGACCAAAATTTCTTTCTGTTTGATAAGGAGTCCCCCACCCCTAACCAGAATAGGCCTGAACTTGAGCCAAACCTGCATGGGTAGGGAGATCAGTCATCAAGTCCTGTTGGTGAGTTGGGTCTTTGTGGCCCCTTGCACACAGAGCCAGTGTGAGAGCTGCTGTCCTAGTCTCTTGCCAAGTCTCCAAGGCCCAGGTGTCAGGATTTCTCAAGCCAGCTCTGTTCTCTGTCCATTGCCCTCACCTAGCTTCCTGAGCCAACAGTGGACTTTATTTATGCTACAAACACTTATTATGGGGCTATTATAGACCAGAAACTGTATTAAGCATGAGGAATTCAGACATAAACAAAACACAGGCCTTTTCACAGAGCCCTGGAAATCAGCCAGCATTTTCCAATCTTAAGAAAGCAAGAAAACAGAAGGACTGGGGAATCCAATACTAACCTTCATCCACTCATATGTGACTGATCATTTTCTTAAGTCAGATTTTTGAAATGATTATTAATCCAACCCTTTTCTACCTTTCCATAATGAAGTTTGGAACCAACCAAGACATAAGACATAGGACACAGATGGAAATCAAGATATCATCTTTGAAGATGATTTAAAGAACATGGCTTTAAACCTATGGCCACAGTGGCCTTCCCAGCCCTTCACTTCAGGTATCAATTTACCCATCAGTAAACGGGCTGACCACAATGTTCCTGCCACACAGGGCAGAGCCTACACTGGGAGACTACCCCATGATACTAGGTCCTGAATGTGTCCTCCCTGAACGTGGATCCAAGAAAATACAGAGAAGGCTGACCTGAGCATGCGCAGTTTTTTTCTCTGAAACTTGCCCATCAGATAAATCACTCTTCCTCTGGGGACTAGTCAGCAAAGTACATAAAGACCAGAGTGTTACTTCTGCTGACATCTCAGCATGTAAGAACATGGGACAAGGGGGTTGGAGATTCTCTCAAAACCTGGTACATGCATCCAAGATTTAGCTTGTTAGTAAGTCTAATGACTTAGTGAATGTCTTAAAATGGCTTAAATAGCAGACATTTATTTCTTGCTGTTCTGGAGGCTAGGAAGTCCAAGGTCAAGGTCCTAGCAGGTTCAGTTCCTAGTGAGAGCTCTTTTCCTGGCTTACAGACAGCTGCTTTCTCATTGTGTGCTTACATGATAGAGAGAGAGAGAGAGAAGGGCTCTGATTTCTCTTCCTCCTCTTATAAGGGTACCAACCCACCATGAGGGCTCTAGCGTCATGAATTTATCTAAATCTGATTATCTTCCAAAGGCCCCACCTCCTAATACCATCATATTAGGGGTTAGATAGGGCTTCAACATATGAATTTTGCCCATAACAGTGAACTTGGGATAGATAGGCTCCTAGTTCCCATGGAGACCACAAGGGAAAGACACTAGCTCTGATGTCTACATACCTAAGTTTAAATCCTGCCCCTGCCCCTTACTAATCAGGCAACCTTGAGCAAATGATCTTAGTCCTCCAGGCCTCAGGTCTGTCCTCTGAAGGATGAGGATAATGATGCTCAATCTATTGTAGAGATTTATTGGACGGACCCAATTTGAGCTTGAGTATGGACAGATGGAAGGGGTTGTGTTTTTGTTGTCATTATTTCTAACATCACCTGGCCTCAGAGCTCTTCTTCCTAAGAAGAGGGAGTGCAGTTCATGAGCCTGCCTGCCTTGAAGTCTAACCTGGAAAGCATCTTGAAATCCAGCACCACCAAAATTCTTGAAGAAAGAAAGCAACTTCCAACCAGAAGGTCTGTTGAATCCTCTCTGTTTTAGAAGATCTATGATGAGTCTGTTCAAGACCAAACCAGAGAACTAAACGTTGCAGATTCTCCATCTTCCCAACAACTTCTAAGCCCTTGGGTGGCTCAGGGAAGGTTTTGCAACAGAATAGAATAAAGCACTTTTCTGTCTTCTGGTCTACCATCTACACTGTAGTATATCACACACCACATACACACACACACACACACACACACTTAAACACACACACCAGAGAATCCATCTCATTTCTAATGGCTTAGTTGTTTATCAAGTACAGAGAGAATTTATAAACAATTCCTCAGAAGTTAAAGGACAGAGAGAGAAAAAAAATCTTGTATCCTGCTCAGAATCGATTTTTAAAAAACCTAACAGTCAAGCTTTTTCTTCCCCTGAGATATGATTACGATTTCTCTCATCTCTTTTCTCAGTGGTTTCATGTGCACTAATACCCAACGTGGAACTCGTGGGTGCTGCTCGCTGACATCTGCTTCTCCTTCCAGGAGAGGATAATCTTGCCATTTCTTGGCTTCTTGGAACTGGATACAGCCAAGTGGCCAGTCCTGGTCAATTAATGGACAGCAGAGCTGACACGTGTTGCTTCTGGGCCAGAGCATTTAACTGTTTGGCAGCCACTGTGAGTCATCCAGAACTCTGCCCTGTGGTGATGACTGGCAATGTTCAAGATGGCGGCTGCTCCATCAAGGTGACGAGGTCTCTTATGAGCAAACATGAAGCAGAGCCTCTCACTGACCCATAAGCAACGTGTAGTTGAGCAAGAAAGTAACCTTTACTGCCGTAAGACATTAGAATCTGGGAGTTGTTTGTTACTGCAGCTTATCCTAATCTATTTTCTGTTACACCCCTACCAAATGAAAAAATTCAAGCCAGTTGTCCTGATGTTGTTTTTGCCCTAAAGAACCCAAGTTGGTTATAGATGGCATCAGTTCATGGGAGACTGAAAATATCCTAGCTCTGCAGTGTCCACTTTTATGGCCTAGCCCAAAGAGAAGACTGTGCTTCCCAGAGAACTGATTTAGCCTTTGCATTAAACATCAGGCTGCTTCCTCTACCGCATGGCAGGTTTTCATCTCCTCTGAATAATTTTTTAGCAACTTGAGAAACTGCAATCCAAACATATAGTATTTTTGGCTGGAAATTAAAACACGTCACTTTTAAAACATAAGCAGCATGCCCTGAATGTTTATGGTAAAAAGCTCACTCCTGGCCAGACTGCAAAGCTCACATTACCGAGAGGCAAACCCTGGAGCATGCTAGCAGTTTGCCTCCTAGTTCGTCCTTCCTACACAGTGCAATGACTGTGAATCATTTCTCCTCTGGCACATGGACTCCCAGGCTTTATGACTGCTTTCATATCAGAGAGCGGCTGGCTAGAATTTCCCCTTGCTGTAAGGGGACAGCTGTGGCAAAGGAGAGACAGGTTGCTGTCCACAGCGCTGCCCCTGTGATGAGCCAAAGCTGCCAGTTCAAACGAAGTTTCCAATGACACTGCACTGAAGGCTCAACCGTGGAGCCTCCTGTTGGGGGAGCCACCTTATTCCTTTATTTACATGTTCATTTATTTCATTTATTTACACATTTATTTGTTAATGCCTGCAATGAGCCAGTTTCTGTGGGGGATGTGGTGAGGGACCCAAAGACAAAGATGACAGAACCCCTGCCTTGTAGGAGGTTGTAACCCAACAGTGGATGCACTTGGTAACACAGGTCATAAGAGAAACCAACATATTATGGGAATTTAGAAGAAGGTGATGCAGCAGGGATCCATGAGAGAAAAGGAGAAAAAAATGAACATCTCTGACTATTAGCTTCCTTACGTCACTCCATTCCTACCACCCCCTAATGAGGTGGTAATCCATATATTAGGTGTGCACACTGAACTTTAGAGAAATAAAGGGATTTTTCCAAGAAATGGTTAGTTGAAAGAGTTATGTTTCACAGGCAGTTTCATCTGATTCCAAAATCAGTGTCTGTTGAGTAACTTAATCTCTCTAAGCCACAATCTATCCATCTATACAATGGAGATAAAATGAAAGTAGCAATCTCATGGAGTTGTTTTGAGGATCACATGAGATCATCTATGAAGATAAAGTTCTTAGTCTGGCATTAAGTCTCAGGTCTTAGTTATTAGGTATGGTAAGTGCCCAATAACTATTCAAATATTATTATTGAGCACCTCCTGTATGGCAGGCACTTGCTCAGTACTTCACAAATATTTATTCTTACTTCCTTTTAAGGATAAGGAGAGTGAAGCTCAGATAAATGAAACAACTTGCCCAAGGACATTTTTTTTTATTTTTTTATTGTTATGTTAATCCCCATACATTACATCATTAATTTTAGATGTAGTGTTCCATGATTCATTGTTTGTGCATAACACCCAGTGCTCCATGCAGAACGTGCCCTCCTCAATACCCATCACCAGGCTAACCCATCCTCCCACACCCCTCCCCTCTAGAACCCTCAGTTTGTTTTTCAGAGTCCATCGTCTCTCATGGTTCGTCTACCCCTCCGATTTCCCCCCCTTCATTCTTCCCCTCCTGCTACATTCTTCTTTTTTTTTTTCTTAACATATATTGCATTATTTGTTTCAGAGGTACAGATCTGAGATTCAACAGTCTTGCACAATTCACAGCGCTTACCAGAGCACATACCCTCCCCAGTGTCCATCACCCAGTCACCCCATCCCTCCCACCCCACTCCAGCAACCCTCAGCTTGTTTCCTGAGATTAAGAATTCCTCATATCAGTGAGGTCATATGATACATGTCTTTCTCTGTTTGACTTATTTCGCTCAGCGTAATACCCTCCAGTTCCATCCACGTCGTTGCAAATTTGCCCAAGGACATTTAACTGATAAGTAATAATGCTTTGGGGCTCGGACCAAGATCTGCTTGACTTGGACATGGATACTCTTTCCATCATGCTAAGATGTCTTCCAAAGCTAAATCAGAAGATCAGAAGCCCCCAGGGAATGGGTGGTGTTAATCACTGTATTATGTATTGGGCAGTGCTCAAGAGTGTAGGCTTTGCATTGCCCAGGCAGCTCCATGTTTTGCTAGCCTTGGGCAAGCTGTTTAACCTCTCTGAGCTCCATTTCCCATTTGTAAAATGGAGATGATAAAAACAGGATGCACCCCCCAAAGCTCTTTTGTGAGGATTAAATAAGAAAATGCATATGGAGTGCTTAGCAAGATGTCTGGCACATAGAAAGAGCTCAATGATTGTGAATATTGATGATGATGATGGTGCTGATGGTGTTGCTGCTGCTGATGGTGATGATGGTGATGGTGATGATGGTGGTGATGGTGGTGATGGTGATGATGGTGCTGATGGTGATGATGGTGATGATGGTGATGGTGCTGATGGTGCTGATGGTGGTGATGGTGGTGATGGTGATGATGGTGGTGATGGTGATGATGGTGCTGATGGTGATGATGGTGATGGTGGTGATGGTGGTGATGGTGATGATGGTGCTGATGGTGATGATGGTGCTGATGCTGATGATGGTGGTAGTGGTGATGATGGTGCTGATGGTGATGATGGTGATGGTGATGATGGTGATGGTGGTGATGGTGATGGTGATGATGGTGATGGTGGTGGTGGTGCTGATGGTGCTGATGGTGATGATGATGGTGATGGTGCTGATGGTGATGATGATGGTGATGGTGATGGTGATGATGGTGATGGTGGTGATGGTGATGATGGTGCTGATGGTGATGATGATGGTGATGGTGGTGATGGTGATGATGGTGATGGTGATGGTGATGATCCGACATCACTGACAGCCTGTGTGGCACACCCACAGAAGGTACCACGAAAGAGGGGAAATGGTATTTATGCCAAGACCATTGCCTTTTCCAGCACACGCTTCTGGTGAAACAACATTTCAGATGCAACAAGTTAAATAACCATGGAGAATGGTGATACCTACCAGAATTAGCGTGCTAAGAAAATGCATTCTCAAGGCATTGCTTCTTTATGTGACTTCTTAAAATGTTGGTTGGCAACAAAGCCAGAATTCTCTTATCAAAATGAAATCTGTAGAATACAATTTTCAGCTCAAACAATGTGGTTTATACAAAGCGCCACCCTTTCAAGTCAGATGAGGAAATATAAAACTGTTCTATAATGGATATATTGTTTGCACACAAAAAAACATATGAATCCATGTTTCATGCCAGGCCTCATTTGGCATCTTCAGTAAAAGGGGAAAACTCTCTTTTCTCCAGAGGAAAACCCCAAAGGAGACTTCAGTACCATATTAGCTGTCCCCTTTGTTCCTTCCAAGATGTCAGAAGACCATGCCTACCTTACTCACTGGGATGCCAGGTTCCTGAGAGCCAGGGACCTGGCATTGATCACCATGAGTCCTTTTCATTAAACTGAGATGACTGTGGATAATCCCATCAGTAGTGAATTCAGTTCTACAGAAATGTGCTGAGAGCTCATTAAATGCTCAGTGCTGTTCCAAGCACCGTGAGGAAGCCCAGAAAGGTAGGTAAGACCCTGTCTTGACCTCAGTGCACTCAATGTCTAGTAGCCTACGGAAAAAACAAGTCCATAAAGGCAAGACAAATCCTTACTGTCACAGGACAATCGTGCATGCAACCAGCAGTCCTTCACCGCTCATTTACGGAGTGCCTGCCATGTGCCAAGCCCTGGGCAAAGCATGGAGGAGAGAAAAGTAAGGAGGCACACATCCTGTCCTCAGGAAGATCAGAACCCATGTGCTTTAGGAACTCCATGGCAGGAGACTGTCTGATTGGGAACCAGAGAAGAGTTTTTGGGAAGTTCTTAAAGGAATGGTAAAAATCAACACAAGGCAATGCGTTCTGTCTAGGGACCAGGACCCAGAATCACAGGGCAAAGTCTGCTCAGTGGGTTGTAATCACAGACTGCTCGGTGACTCGTTACCCACCACTGAGCTTATAGCCATGCAGGCCGCTCTTGGCCTTCAAAGCAGTGGGCATCCCGCCCTCCCTTCCTCTCAGCTCCCGGGCCTCCTGTGAGAATTCCTTCTTGTGTGATATCTGTTTGGAGAGAGGACACAACTCTCTTCAAGGAAGGAGAAGGGGTTCCATCACCTCTCTCCTTGTCTAGGCTCAGCCGCTGTGGAGAAGCCTTGCTGAAGAGGTAACGTGTGAAGGATTCCAGCCAGGTTAGGAACAGGAGGGGGAGTCTTAGAGGGTGAAGAAACTGCGGGGCAAAATGCCTGAGGCAGGAATAATTTTGGTGAGCTCAAGAAACCCAGAGAATAGGACGAACAGCAGAAATTAGGGCAGAAAGGTAGGTTGGGCCAGAACCCATGAGGCCCTGAGGCCACTGCAAGGGGTTTGGAGTTTATCACTAAGCCACTAGAGGGTTGTAAACATGAGAGGGGGGTGCAACTGTTTATTTTTTAAAGGATCCCTCTGACTGCTAGGTAGATGATGGACCACGGAGAGGCAAGACAGGGAGCAGGGGAACCAGGGTGAGCCCAGGGAGGAGATGAGGACAGCTAGGACCACAGGAATATCAGTGACGTTGGAGAGAAGGAGCTAGAAAGGGGATATAGTTTACAGGTGATGTCTGTTGGACTTGCTCATTGCTATGAGAATTGAGAGAAAGAAGAATCCAGAATGACTCTTGGATTTGCAGGTGGAGCAAGCGTATGGATAGTGCTATTTAATGAGGAACAGTGGAGCGTGCTATTACTGGGGCATCTCTGGAGAAGGCCATGTTTTGGTAGAGAGAGGAAAAAAAAAACAGAGTTTTATTTTGAGCATGTAAGTTTTGAGATGTCTATAAGACACCCAAGTAGAGATATGGAGCCGAGTACTGTTGCAGGATCCTGGAGCTGGGTGAGCAGGAAAGGACCACAGATCTACATTCTGAGGTCCCTAGCATAGAGACGATATTTAAAGCCAAGGGTTGGATTGTCTCCTAAGGAAACAAACAGACAGAAGAAAAGAGGTCTAAGGGCTGAAGCTTAGGGTTTGACATTTAGAAGTCAAGCCCTCTGAAACAAGAAAAAAAAAACCCCAATGTTCCTCTCCCTTCACACTTGCGTGCCCCACCGCCCTGCAGGATCAACCACAGAGGGAAAACCAAACCTGTAAAGACCATTTTCAACTGAATTTGAATACTGTATGTACATAATTAAAACCATTTGGCCCCAAAGATTAATAACTCCTTTTACATCTTCCTTTGACAGTCGCTCTGATTTGCCGGGCGGGACGAGTGGGGCGGGTGCTCTCTGAGTTGATTAACACCTCCACGTTGCTTTGAGCAAAGTGTGTGGCTGTGACAGAAAATGCCACATTGCAGATGCCTGGCTTGGGGACGGGACTCTGACTTCACGCCTCCCGATGGAGGCAGAGACTCACTTCTGACGGAGGGAAAGTATTACAAAAATATATATGTAACACATATTCTATTCCTGATTTAGGTCTATAATCTTATGAGCCAGACTGTAATGAATAAAGTTATAATTAGCTGGAGATGAAGAACACGCAGCCGTGTTTTCTAGGGTGCACTTGGAGGCCCCGATCCAATCTGCACATTTACAAGCTGTGCTATTTGCATCGACTTCTACGGCCTCCACTCAGAGACAGAAGAGGCTGCATTATTGATGACAGTGTGCGCATCTTGCTTATCTCTCTACTACACCCTGTGGGGTGTGGAAGTACAGGAGGAGGGAACAGCCAGGAAATCCGGAAAACACTACCCCATCCTCACAGAATGGTGCCCAAAATAGCAGCATCCATGTCTAGTCTGGGCCAGAAAACCTCTGGCATTTTCCCCAACTAGATCTACAGGCTTGGACGAAATAAATGGAGGTAAATTCATGCGAACTGCTGTGACCTGTGCTGTGTGACCATAGGCAAGTCACTTTCCCTCTCTGGGCCCTGAGTTTCCATTGGTGAGATGAGAAGTTAGGCTTGAACATCTCTAAGGATCTGCTTCAACATCCCAAGGAGCTCTGATTCTATCAGGAGAAAACCAAATAGGAGAGAGCCACCAAGCAAGTTCCTGCAGGACCAGGCCTCACCCCATGCTGCCAAGAAACTTAGCCCCCATACGCCTTCTCTGTGTTTTGATGTGCTGTGAAGTAGTGTACTGGTAAATGTTTAACAACGGGCTCTCCAGTGAAAAAGCTCTGATTTGTAGTGTTTGCCAATTTCTGTGGTGCGAATACTCCCACCATGGAGGATTTCAACCTACCAACATGATGGCACTGAATACAGAGTTGAGAAAAGATGCACATAATCAACTTTCATAAGCTGGCACTCCTACCGACGATAACACACCACTCATGGTATATGTGTTGGGAATAACTGGCAAGTCACCCCCTCACTCTTCTCCTCCACTTCCCCTGGTCAAAAAATTTTTTAAGTAGGGGCCAACACCATGGTAGCCGGCAGCAAAGAAAGTGACTTTGAACTTCTGGATCGTGCCCCTGCCATACAGCTCTTGAAGTGGTTGTAGCCTCGAGGTTAAAGGGCACGGCTCTTGAGCCAGACCTCCAGGGTTCCAAATTCTGGCCCTGCCACTTATGAGCTGTGTGGCCTTGGTCAAGTGACTTGACATCTCTGTAAGAGACGCAAACAGGGGGTAGTGAACATACCATCTTCATAATTGTGTTAGTTCGGGGCACTGCAAAATACCCTAGACTGGGTGGCTTAAATAATAGAAATTTATTTTTTCAGTTCTGGAGGCTGGAATTCCAAGGTCAGGATGCCGGCATGGCTGGGTGCAGGTGAGGGCTCTTTCCTTGGCTTAGCAGACGGCCACCTTCTCACTGCATCTTCACATGGTAGAGAGGTAGCTGCGGTGTCTCTTCTTCTTACGAGGGCGCCATTTCTACAAGATCAGGGCTCCACCCTTATGACCTCACCCTTATGACCTTCATCACCTTCTTAAAGCCCTTCTCCCCAAAATAGTCAGGTTAGGACTTCAATTTATAAATTTTGGGGAATGCCATTGGGTTGTTACAAGGATTGGGTGCGCACAGTGTGCCTGGTACCCAGTAAGTGCTCAGTAGAAGCCAGCTGTCATTACATATATACAATATGTATTATATATTTAAGATGATCACTGATTTGTTTGAACCACACAATCAAAGGTAAGACCAAAAGAAGGAAGAGAAAAGTAGTTTTGGCACCAGTTTTGCAAGCCTAGAACTTGATTTTCTCGTGAGAGCCTGGGACCCAGTCTGGACCAACAAATGTCCAATCTGATGGTTAGTTAAATCCGGCTATTGATCTAGAAGCTCTGCACTTGGATTTCGTGCTGTGCTCTGGGCAAATCAGAGTTAAAATCTGAAGGCTAACATTCAGCGCACCAATGGTTTCATCCCCTTTTGTGAACCCATGGCTGGTAACTGGACCAGCAGAAAGGCCTGGAGTACTTCCTGCTTCTCCTACCTGCAAACCCAGGATGTCCCATTCCCCACACTGCGAGCCAGACTCTGGGTACCAATCCTTCCAGTTTCCAGATGAGCCCTACCCAGATAGCAGCTGAGTCTCCTGCAACTTGATGTGGCTGCCTCCCCATACAGCCCCACTGACCTCGGTTCATTCATATGAACTTTAGGAAGGAATGAGGTGAGGAAAAGAGAAGGTTGGATGAGAGAAAAAGTAAGAAAGGAGGGAGGGGAACACCCATTTCTTGAGCATCTCCTTGAGTGTTTCCAGGCATGGAGCCACACGCCCAGATTGTCCATCCACACTCTGACTGAGTCTCCCAACAACCCTGAAAGACATTCTAGAGAATTCCTATAAAGCCCAGCAATTCCACTCCTAGGTATGTAGCCAAAGGGATTGACAATTGGCACTCAAATACTTGTGCACAGATGTTTATAGCAGCATTATTCACAAAAGCAAAAGATGGAAACAAGCTAAATGTCCATCGAGATATGAATGGACAAACAAAATGTGACATACACATACAGTGGAATATTACTCAGGCATAAAGAGGGAACGAAGTGTTGATTCATTCTCTCAGGTGGAAGAACCTTGAAAACATCATGCTAGGAGAATGAAGCCAGACACTCACGTACTGCCTGCTTCCATTTATTTGGAATATCCAGAATAGTTAAATCCACAGAGACAAAAAGCAGTCGGTGCTTGCCAGAATCTTGAGGGGAAGGGAGGAATAGGAGTGATTGCTTGACAGATATGGAGTTTCTTTTGGGGTGATGAAAATGTTTGGGGGGACGCCTGGGTGGCTCAGTCGGTTATGCGTCTGCCTTCGGCTCGGGTCACGATCCCGGGCTCCTGGGATCGAGTCTTGCATGAGGCTCCTTGCTCAGCGGGGAGCCTGCTTCTCCCTCTGCCTGCTGCTCCCCATGCCTGTGCTCTCTCTCTGACAAATAAATAAATAAAATCTTTTAAAAAAATGTTTGGGAACTTAATGTGGATGGTGGCTGCCCAACACTGTGAATGCACGAAATGCCACTTACCCACTTTAGAATGGGTACTTTTACGCCATATGAATTTCACCTCAATTTTTGAAAAACCCATTCCACATTCTGGGTATTTTTGAGTTGTATTAATTTGTTTTAGCAAAATGACTTGAGCTAGCAACAAGAAACTCAGATCTCCACTCAAAAGTGAAGGTAGGAGGTGACCCCCCAGTTTCTTATCCTAATCACCAAGGTCGGAGGCCCAGCGCTGGGAAAGGAGAGGAACAAGGAACTTCTAATTATTAACTCTGCAGACGTGCCAGGACCCGTGGTAAGCCTTTTACTTACTGCCTTCCATTTTCATACTTTGCCAGACCTGGGACGCCTTGCTTTGTGTCAATGACAACTCTGGTTTGTTCTCCCAGTGACCTTGAAAAATTTATGGGAAGGCTATTGTTCCCATTTTAGAGATGAGGAAACTGAGAGTCTTCAGCATCAGGACCTGGTTTGGAACTCAAGCGTGCCTGGCTCCAGAGCCTCGGACTCTCGTATCCGGTGTCCCTGAAAGTGTTGGAAGTCACGGCCAATGCTCACAGCCACCACCGCCACAGCATGGGCCGTGGGGCAGAGGAGAGAGGAGAGGGGGGCCCCTTGAGGCTCAGCCATGTTTACCGCCCTCAGGTTCCCCTTTCCTGTCCTCTATTCAACAGGGTAGAAATATGACCCCTTTAGGTAGACATGTCATCCTCCACTGCACTTGGCATAGCAGCTTATTCATCTGAAGAGAGAGTCTTGCCTTGGCAGCCCAAGGCCTGGGAGCTGTCAGAACTCAGAATGGCTGCTGGTGCCTTCACCCCCTGAGGTCCAGGTTCTGTGTCCATTCGAGGAATCCTTTTCATTGCACTCCCTGGGGTGCATGGTCTTCTAAGGGATCCCCTGATTTCTCAGAGTGGGACCGAGGGTGCACTGCAGTGAGGATCCTAAGGGGGCGTTCCGGTCTCTGGTCTCCACTCTTCTGCTGGGGATCCACGTCATCCTCGACAAGCCTTCTCTCCTCTCCAGGCCTCGTTTTGTGGGTGTGAAAAGAAGACGGTGCACTCCCAACTTTGAAATGTCAATGATTCTCCCTCAACACCTTAACATTTGCTGAGGAACTTGGCAGTGTTACACAGATAGAGGTGTCCTCAAAAGTTGTGCGTGAATCAGATCCTGGTTATGAAACCACACGTGTGTAAAGCAGAGAGCAATGGTAGAATGTGAATAACCAGCCTCTAGTTCACCGTGAACTCGTAGATGTTTATAGAAGCCAGGAAGGGAGAGAGAGGGAAAGAAGGAGGGACAGAAGAAAGGAAGTGAGACAGAGGAGAAAAGAATGGGAGTGGTTAATACTTTGGCACTTCAGAGTCGGAAATCGTAAGCTTGAGTCCGCTCTTGCATTCTCTGGCAGCCAGACCTTGGACAAGTCACTTCACCTCTCTCAGCTCAGTGTTCTCATCTATAAAATGGAGAGAAGAGCACTATCCATAGATGAATGTGATGACTAAATGGAATTCCATATTTGAAGGGCATAGCATAGTGCTGGGTACTTAATAAGCACCCAATAAAACATAAAGTATTCGGCAAAGAGGGAGAGAGAAAAGAGAGAGGGAGATGACAGAAGGTTGTGGGAAGGTGGGGAGGGACACCCGGACCAAACCCCCACTCAGCATGGGCTGGACATTGTCAACAACATAACCACATAGAACATACACAGAATCACAGAGAAGTTTGTCACGGAAATCCAGAGATGGGGCCACTTCCTCTTTCTTTCTCAAATTTGGAGACGTGAAGAGGCAGAGATGGGGATCGTCTTTAGGCTCCCCTGATTCCTATTGCTGATGCTCACGCTGCTTTGAAGTACACCCCAAAACGATCAGTACTCACCCCCTGGAAGAGTGCATCCCCCACCGCACCTGAGACCCACACAGACGCACGCACAAGCACGTGGGCATGAAGGAGCGCAAGGCATTTTCAAACGCTCACTTGCACACCCTCCCGCATTCACATGCATACCCAACGAGGTCTGAGCAGCTAAGGTCAATGCTTCTCCTTGTGGGAATCAAAAGCAGTTACCCTTTTATCACTTTGAATTGATTATGTTAGTATTATCCCCACCCCCCGACTGCCCCCACACCCCAGATGAGTCCAGTTCCCCGGTTACCTGCTGTCGAAGCCCCCTGCTTCCTTGCGTGGCATTGGCACAGCTCATCACCACACATGGACGTGCACGGTTATTGGATTACTGTCTGCTTCCCCTCTTAGACCAGCTGCTTCAGAGCTTGGGGACCCACGGCTATGGGGACTCAGCCTGAACCTAGCACCACGCATATAGTAAAAGTTTCATAAATGCATGCCCAATGTCGAAATGAATGAATGAGCATGACAATGAGCCTTTTCAAATGCAAGGTCGAGACACCTCAGACCCCTTCGTTGACCCTGTAGGCTACCCCAGTCCCAGCCCCGCTCTGCCTCCAGGGCCTCAGCCCTCTGGCTCTCTCTGGAGTCCAGAATAGCTAGCAGCCTCCTTCCTCAGCGGTGACACGCAGGTCCTCTCTCCTGAAGGGTGGGCAGGCCTCCCAGCTCCACATTGGGGCCTTCATGTCTATTACAATTAAGATCCAGCTACTCCAAAGGGGTCTTCGGGCCAGCGACCCCTTTTTCTTTTTTTTACCTGCCCCCTCAGCACCATCTGTCTATTCCTTTACACCCTTGACTCAGGCCTCAGATCCCTTTGAAAAAATATTTACATTTCTGCCCTTCTGTAGGGGACTTTGCCTGTCTCTCTAATAAATAGAACATGAGCCTCGACTGGTGCCCCGCCCTAGGGCAGCACTTGTTGGGGGGAGATCTCGGGGAGCCCTGCGGCTCGCTCCTCTCCTGGCAGGCTCCTGGGTCAGAACGCCCCTCCCATGCAGCCCTGACCCCCACTCCTCTGTGCCTTCCCCTCAGCCACCACCTCCTGGAGACAGGCTGCCTAGCTTCCAGACCAGAGCGGCCCCAAGGGGTTGATTAGCATATTATTGTAGGGAAGGAAGTCTGGAGTAATCATTTTTCCTATTGACACTAAATAACATTACCTGAAGGCTTCCCCACCCCTCCAGAGGCCAAAAGCGGCCAGAGAAATGAGAACCACGGGTGTCTCTCTTCTCTGCCTCCTTCCCCAACTCCGGTTACCCCTCCTCTTCTTTCCTGTTCTTTCCAATCTGTTTTCCTAGTCTCATAGGTACCCTGCTTACCTCCCCTCTCCTCAGAAGCCCCTCTCCTATTCTCTCCTTCACCCCCAACTCCCCCCTCACTCCTTCTCTCCCTCCCTCTCTCTGCCTGCCCCCCTTCCCCAGGTCTCCCTCTCTCTCTTTCTTTCTCTCCATCCCCTGCTCTCTCCACCTTACCTCCACCCTTTTTAAGCAAAATGCAAACCTAGAAGTCCTCAAGGAAAATCTTCACCTCTCCTAAAACCGCCCCGCGCCTCCCTGACAGCTGGGGGCGCCTTAGCCAGACCAGCGCTTTGGTCTGCCTGGAAAGCCATTGGAATGACAAATCTTTGGACAAATTACTGATTTCTCATCTAATTTACATCCAATTAGTGTGAGTGAAATGAATCATGTGGTCAGCCCCTCAGGGGAAACATCCAGATAACAAATGCCCAGGGCTTCTTTCTGAGGGAACTGCTGGGCCCTTGGGGAAGCCTATGATTTACCCCTCGGGTCAGAGGCCCCTTCCCTTCCCCCAGGCAGGTTACCAGGCCCATAGATCAACCCCACCCCCTCCCTGCCGCCAGGACCGACCAAGGGAGCTCAGGCTGGTTAAAAAAAAAAAAAAAATGGGTGGGTGAGAACCAGACCTTCTACGGATCCCCCCCACCCACACCAGGTTAGAATGCAGCACTGAGTTTTTGAAGCAATGCCAAGTCTCAGGCTTGAGACCCTCATGCAAGGAGTCACCACAACCCCTCACAAGGCAGGTGGCCCCAGGCTCTGGTGATCCTAACTGGCATTTGCTGCCACTCACCACGTGCCAGGCCCTGCATTCAGTGCTTTGTGGCATCGTGGCTCTGAACCCTCACAACAAAGTACCGCGGAGGCAGGCACCAGCTACAGGGATGTCTACTCGACAGGGAGGAAAACTGAGGCTCAAGGAGGCCGTGTTCAAGGTGATCAGTCAGGGAAGATACAGGGCTGAGGTTTCTGAACACCGGCAGTATGATGCCAGAGTCCGGGCTCCTAACCGTCGTGCTCTGTCGGCTGTGCCCATTTGGCAGAGGAGAAAACTGAGGCTCAGAGGGGTGACGTTTTGGCAGAGTGGGAATGCCAAGTGCAGGGGAACCCTCTCTGTGCAGCTCCGTCCTGCTGCTCAGGGCAGGGATGGAGCGCCTCAGAGTCCGGGCAGGTGGAAACCACTTCCGGGAGTGAGTGTGGGTAGATCACCCCGAGGTTACCCGGGTTCTCCCGCCCCACCCCCGGAGAAGAATCCAGACCAAAGCACACCTTGCCGTGCCTGGGTCACCACTTGCTTCTTCACGCATGAAGCGCAGCAGACGGAATTCAGAAATGTTTTTCTAAAACAAGAAGGATGACTCTCCGAATCGTCTGAAGTGGGAAGACAGGGGCGCGCAGGCAGGCCGGGTGGGGGGCACGGGCTTCTTGTCGGAACAGTGCAGTAGCGGCATGTTTGGGATGAGTTTGGTCTTCCTGTGTAAACTTGTTTCCAGTCTGCTATTTAAAACCTGGCATATGGATGGGATCTCAGCTTCCAGTACTGGCAGTTCTTACCATTCACAGCGACTAAATAAAAAGGGAATTTTAAAAACCAAATGCAGTTTTACCCCATAACGAGGCAAAGAGAGAACTACTAAGAAGTTAACAACTCCCGAACTTGGGCCCAGCCAACCCTCTAAATGTGGAGGCTTCTCCGAAGCAGGGTGGGGTGAGGAGGGAAGGGCCCAGCTTCTTCGGAGTCCGCAAGGTAGGGCTGGCTTTCTGGGCTGGGGTCTTCACCGGAGGCTCAGGGTGAGGGTCAGGGCGTGAGCTTCGCAGTTGCCGGCCAGGCACCGAAGCCCAGCTCCGCCACTCACCACTGGGTCACCTTGGGTAGGTTATTCACCCTCTCTGAGCTGCAGTTTGCTCAGCGGTAAAACAGGCCCCAAACAGGACCTACCTCGCAGGATCTTGTAAGGATAATGTGAGCTAATGCTTGTAAAGCGTGTAGCCTGATGCCCGTCACATGCTACGTGTGCAAAAAAACAAACAAACCCTGCACTTATTATCTACGCATCTACTGGGACAATGAGGATGATTTTCCTCACTTTTCAGCTTCTGAGATCGGGGGTGTCCAACCCATCTCTTTCAAAGCAGGGGTCCCAGCACTGTGGTGAGCAGAGTAGGAGCAAGGGAGGCCTGGAGGTGGGGGGTGGGGGCGGAGGAGGAGAGAACAGCCTGGAGAGGAGGACAGGGACTCCAGGAGGCATAGGACTTCGGTCAGTACGGGCAGGAGCAGAGTAACAAGGATCCTGGGGGAGCAACCATGTTGATCCCTCTCTGGATCCCCAGTAACGGTAACAATTGCTGAGTGCTTGCTAGGTGCCTGGCCTTGATCTCAACGCTTTACAGGTGTGGGGCTTCCTTCCCACAGAAGCCGCATGCAAGTGGTATTATTATTTTTGAATAGGAACCAGGCTCAGAGAAGTGAAGGCCCAAGGTCACACGGTTGGACAGTGAGTGATGGGGCTGGGACACCAACCCAGGCGGCGGGGGTGGGGGGACAGATTCCAGAGCCCTGCTCCATTTCCCGCCTCCATTAGTACAGGCCTTGGCACCAGGAGGTATCCTGGCGCAGAGAAGAAAGACCTGTCCCCAGGGAGAGAGCAGAAATGGCCCCCTTAGCCCGAATAGACAGGTCAGCTGCGAGCCTCCTGCCAGCTCACAGGGGGCAGAGCCACCCCCCCCCCCGCCCGCCCCAGACCCATTCAGGACCCCTGCCCAGCCCCTGACAATCAGGGTAAGCCACGTGAGCCGCCACTGAGACCCGGTTTCCCGCCCACCCCAGGGAGCAGGCCACCAGTCCCTCAGAGTGTGGCCGGCCGCGGAAGAGTGACGAAGAGTGCCTCAGCAGCTTCCTGCGCCCTCAGCGTCCTGGTCTAGGAAACGGGAAGGTCGCAGCACCTACAGCACGCGACTGTTAATGAGGATTAAGTAAAGCGGTTAGAGCCGCACCTGACTCAGCTCGGTGGTCCTTACCGGGAAGGAAACAGGCTCGGAGCAGCGGCGCCCCTTGTCCGATGAGCAGAGCCTGTGAGGCTCACCCCAAACACGTGGAATTGGAGCCCCGCGAGGTCAGCAGGGCTGTGACGAGGGCCGTGGGTGTGCGGGACAGGGCGGGGGGAGTTTTGGGCGGGGGGAGTCTGGTTGTCTGAGAACCGTGATCCCAGTGACGTCACGGGGCGTCTCTGACTCAGTTGTCCGAAAACACAGAGAACCACCCCCACCTCCAGTTCTGGAAGGCTGCTCCCAGACACATGTCATCCCATCTCCCCCTCTCCCCAGAGCATCCCTTGGGAGGAAGAACTTTGTCCTGACTCAGAGATTTGCCCCAGGCGCCGAGGACGTGCCTGCTCCGGGCTCCGGCTTCCGAGCCTGCCACTGTCAAGACTTATGGCCGCCTCGTCTCTCCCCCTCTCTGGGTCTGGCTACATCACTTATCTCCCCGACGCTGACCTGCCAGCAGCCGCAGGAGGCTCTCTCCGGTAGGATTTGATTAATGAGGTTCAGCAGCAACAAATCAGTCTTATGGAGCAGCCCTCCCCTCTCCGGGACACACTCTCCCAACAGCCTCTGCATACAAACCACCCGCCCTCCTGCCCGCCGTCCCCGGCTCTGCACCCCGGCCCCCGCGGGCCAGACCCGGCTGGACTCCCGGCTCACCCCCCCCGGTAGGCACTGCGCCCAAGTGCCGGCAAGAGGTGCTTGCTGTTTCCCCTTATCTTCAAGATAATAATATAATTATTAGAGTGATGTAAATCATTATAGCAACTGTCTCTAGACTTGCTGTGCGCGTGACACTTTGCTCAACACTTGATGTGATTTTATTTAATTAATCCTCTCAACACCCCTATGGGGTGGGGATTTTACTACGGCCATTTTATGGATGAGGGAAGGGAGGTGAGATGGGCTGGTACCATGCCCACCAGTTAGCGGCAGAGCTGGGATTTGAACCTCGGCATTCTGGCCTTTAATTCTACTTTTTCACATGGTTGAAGTCCCAAAACCCTTTGGAAATATGATGAAAGCTTTGGTCTTTCTTGAAAAAGTGCACAGCTCTATCCACACATTGCCACAAAATTTCAGCGTGTGCAGATGCACCCACCTTGGACCTCATCTGTCCTGAGGACCCCGCCAGCCCAGCTCACTCACTGTGAAACTCGGGCACAGTCCTCTCCCTCCGGGCCTCAGTCTGTCCTGGGAGGACGGGAAACTGAAGGGTCCTGGCTCCGAGGGCCCACCTCTCCTACTCTCTGCTTCAAATGCAGACACCCGACACCCAATCTCATCTGCTCACTCCCGTTTAGAAAGTTCAAGGCACTGGAAGGCAGAACTGTTTTTCTCTGGGGGTTTCCAACCACTATCTGTGCATCACCCCACCGTGGCCCTTCTCCTTACCCCGACTGTTTTATTGGAACTGTTTGCTTTTCAAGTAGTTCCAGGAAGTCCATGGCCCAAAGCATCCCAACCACTCCTCTGCAGCATAATCTATGCATCATTCAAGTGCATGTCCCTCTGGCCATCGGTGACCTCAGGTCACCTTCCTGGGAACCTTTCTGTAGTGAGCATCCTGCTCAGCTGCTCCTCCGGCCCCCCGCAACTCCCCTTGCCCCCGGACCACCAGGCCTTGATCCCCACCCTTTCCTGCACACTGAAGATGCTCTGGTGCTCCCACTCGTGTTCCCCCTCTTTACCTTCCCCAAAGCCCTCACATCCCAGAAACATTTGTCAGGGATTTGCCAATAGCCACTTTCTCATCCGCTGGGGCAAGAGTCATCTCTGCATATAGATGTTTTGTAATAGATGCTGCATTGATTATGTAAAGTTCTTTTGGGAATTGCCTGGCCATTTCTGGGTCCTCACTGACCAGTTGCACCTCCAACACACATCTCGGATCTCCTGGGTCAGGATGCCGAACCACCTGAGCCAGAGGCTCAGGGAGGGAGCACAGTCCCGGGTGGCCGCTCATGTGGCGAGGGCAGATGGCTCTTGCCGTCGAGATAGACTTGCACGGCTCACCCTACTTCGGACAGGCTGGCTGAGGAAGGGCCATTTCATCTGAATGTGGCTTGTTCCTCGTTTGGAAGTAATACCAATGATTCTGGTGATGAACATTTTTTTGTACTCTGCAGGGTACAAAGCAAAGCGCGTTCTTCCATTAATCCAGACTAGGGCTTATTACCGTGCCCACTTTACAGATACAGAAACTAAGGCACTGAGAAGTGACTTGCCCAAGGCGGCATGGTTCACATGCGGCAATTCCAGCCCTTGAGTCCGATTCATCAGACTGCGAGACTATCCTTTTTCTCCTACATCATTTTGCTTATAAGCTTATGTGGGGAGAGGGGCATTTATAAGATGCTCTCAGATGGTTCCGTTGGTCCCGGTGTCTTGAAGTGTGCACATGGTTATGTGTATTACAGAGAAGCCTGAATAGCTATGTGTGGGATATTTGGGAGTGGGTGGGTCTGTGCCCCTCTGCAGGTGGAGCACATGTGTGAGGAAGTGGGCTGGAGTGCAGAGTGTAAGGGGAGCACCCTTGGGGGTGCGCTGTGTGTGGGAGTGTGCGTACATGCGGTATTAGCCTCTGGTCTGTTTCCTCCTCTGGAGGGTCACTCTGCACTTCATCTTCAGATCCTGGAGCCTAGGGGTTCAGCCTCGTAGGACAGAAACCCAGATGAATCACCATTTGCAGACTGTTTGGGGATGACTGTGTAATGAACACTTCAATGGACATGCCCCGTCCCCTCAAAAAAAATACTCCCCCTGCAAGCCCAGGACGTGCCCCAAGTTTTTGGAGTTGGTCCTTCGATGGTGCCTTTGGAGTCAGTGATCGAGTCACCCAGAAAAGAAGGTCCATCATCTTGCAGGGGTGGGATGTAGGCATAGAAGGGTCACCATGGAATTAAGCCAGTAAATAGCCCCAGATGGCAAAGGTGGAGGGAGGGAGGAGCAGGTGTGCCAAAACCCTGTTGGACCCAGTGTCTCCTGTCACTGCCCGGGGCCATGGAAAATTTGCAGGGACACTGAGGCAGATCATCGGGGCCACTGAGGATCCTTTGTCCCAGGCAGCCGAGCCCTGGGTGGCATTTGGCAATTGGCCTACCATTTGAATGTAGTACCTCAAGTCTTCCTCCGGCCAACCTCCGGCTACCAGGCTGATGGCGTCCAGAGAGGCCTCCTCATAGGGTGATCCCTGAGGTCTTGCAGTGCTAGAGTCAGCTCAGAGAGCCCTGGACATTCCCCGGGGGCTCACCCCCATCATGGCTTCTTAGACAGAGTAGACTCTGCCTTCACAGTATACTTGCTGGTTTCCACTGGGCCCAGACACCCTGAAAACGGCCCTAATCCACTCATAACATTGAGTCTATAACCGAGCTGTGGGAGGAAGACCAAGTCCAGTCGCGTTGGTAGGCTACCAACCAAGCAAGCCAAGGCTGACAGAATTCCCTTTCTGCCTGCCCCCAGGCCGGCATTCCCTGCAGCAACTCCAGAACTTTCCCTGGAGCTTCCTGCTCTGGCTTCTACCTGAACTTGGCATCCCCATGTGCCAATTAGAGTCACACCTCCCATTTAACCAGAAGCACATTTTCCAGCTTGTTCTTCCACCAGGCTGAGCTCCAAATGCCTCTTGTGGTTGTTTCCCGAAATCAAATCCAACCTCAAAGCATGAAGATTTGCCATTATTAAAGACGAGCAAAAGCATATGCCCCAGGCTCTGGAGAGAATTTCTAATGAGGATTCCAAAGATCACAGCCGACTCCCGAGCTCTTGGAATCTGAGGGGCCCTTCGCAGTCATGGAGCCTTCTAATTATGCTCCTTGCACATCTTGCCATCCCCACCTCCACACCTTGGCCACATGGCTTCCACAACAGTAGTCTGGGTGATGTAGAGATGGAGTTTGAAGTCGGCATATAAAGGGAAAAACCATGCATGGTCAAAATTACCCTTACAAATCCCTTAGGAGAGAGACCAGTATGTCATATCTCATCAAGCCCAGCACAGCCCAGCTTCCTTCAGCATTGGAACAAATCACTTTTCTTTGGGTTAAGCAGCAGATGAGGTTATTGGCTTGATTTGAGGGATCACATTACGTGAAAGATGCACGTCTTTAAACACAAAAATCACCCTCAGGGTGATACTCACAGGAAGAGAGGTGCAGAGAACCTGAAAGCCACTGGGGAAACAGCAGGATCCATCTCCCATCTTGTGTTAGCTCTGGGGCGTAGCTCCTTGAGTGAAACGGGGGTCAGAACCCCTACTTTATTCTCCATACACACTTTGTTGTTGTTGTTGTTGTTGTTGTTATGCTGTGTGCATATACATGGCTGAATTCAAATACATGAAGTGCAATCTCCCGGGAAGACTCATCCCCTGAGTTACAACATTTACATCCTTCAAAGCTACTTCTGCATCCTCAATGTCACTTCTTCCAGGAGGCACTCCCTGATTGCCTCAACAGGAAGTGGTGTCCCAACTAGGCACTCCCACAGGAGCTTATTTGTACTCTTCTGATGGCTGATGCTACCCTGTGCCTCATATCATACTAATTACGCCTATGTCTTATCCCCACAAATATGCCATAAAGTCCTGGAGGCATATTTGGGTCCTTGCCCGTTTCACCTCTGAGGGTCCAATGTCTCCCATACATCCCTTATCTATAAACGTTGATTTAAAGAATAGATACATGAATGAATGAACTACAAAAATGGCTCATCTTGGGAAATGAAAATATGTCAACTGATACAGAAGTGCTAGACTCACGGACTCAGGGCAGACTGGAGTGAGGATTTCCATTTTGACCTGACTCCATAAACTAGATGCCTTTGGGGCAAGTCTCTCCATGCCTTCGCTACTCCCTAGCTCCTCCGACCTTCCCTCCCAGACCCTCCCCTTCTGATGCTCTGTGTAGCACAGGAACCCTGGCAACAAGAACAGAAGCATCACCCCACCCGGCAGGAAGGGCAAACATTAATATCCCCACTTTAGGCATAAGGAAACTGAGGCTCAGAAAGAATGTGTCTGGCCCACAGTCACATGGCTGATGAACATCGGGGCCTGGATCGGTGCCAGCCAAAACCTGTTTTGTATTCTTTTTCTATTTAATCACATGTTACCTCTGAATAAAGAAGCCATTCTGTTCGTGATGAATATGCAGTCATTGTGGGGAGCCGCACCCTCCCAGACCAAGGAGAGGCCAGTGGACAGTGTCCTGGTAACTCTCATGCCATGGGAATACGCGGTTGGAAAATAATTTGGGGGGGCTCTCTGCTGCAGGGCTGGAACCCAAAACAAACCTGTGACGTGAATGGACCTTACGGATGCCGGGTCCCTACCTACCCCCTCTGCCCCGGTCTCTTGGGGTGCTGGGATGTCTATGTTTTCTTCCAGGACCCTGGTACCCAGCTCTGGAGCACACACCACTGGCTGGGTCTCTTTCTTACTCCTTTTTCCCACCCATTTCCCTATGACCAAGGACTGTCTCAGTCCCCCAGAGGGAGGGCACAGCACAAGGAATGAGGGTTTGGAGCTAGATCTGCGCTCAGATCCTAGCCTGCCTCTTTAATACTTGGCTGACTGGTGCTTAACTGCTCTGAGCTTAGTTTCTTCATCTGTAAAATCAGGACCATGATACTGACATCAAAGATTTGCTGACATGAAGTTACCAATATGTGCAGCCGAGGTCTCAGACCACACTTAGCTGAAAATCAGCCCGATCCGAAGGGCATGCTGCATACACTTAAAAGCAAGGTTCACAGTCAGACCTCTTGGATTTCCCTCCCAGCTCCTGCACTTATTCACCAACTATGTGTCTCTGGAGAAGTTACTCACCATCTCTGAGCCCTAGAATCCTCACCAGTAAAATAGGCATAAAGATAGTACCTAACTCATGGGCCTGCTTCGCAATAAAAGAAGATAATTCACATTAACAGCTTAGCACCGTGTCTGGTATTTAACAAGTACTCAATAAATGTGACCCATTAGTTATTAGCCATTATTAATTAGGCCAGTGGTTTGGTGGCCAAGTCGGGAAGGAGCTGATATTCATGAGGTTTTGACTAAAGGAATGAGAAGGGAAACAGGGTCCTTGGGCCCTTGGCACGCCTGGTGTCTAAGACCCGCTGAGGAGTGGGCGGGCAGCAGAGGGAATGAAGGGAAAGGAGCCGTTTTCAGGTACCCAGGTTACCAGGGTGACACAGGCTAGTGCAGTGGCATTTCCTGTGAATCTAAGATATCTCTTTACTGAGCAGCTCCTACATCCCCAGGCCTGCGCTTGGAGCTGAGGATTAAGTGGTGAACAGGAGACACAGTCCTGCCCTCCTGGAGTGCATGGTCCAGTGAGATTTTGCACCTGCTCACTCGGAGCCCCTTCCCTGGGAGTGAACCTTGGAGGCCTTGGGGTGGCCTGGCAGCATAGGCAGGGTGACACATCCCCTAGACGAGCTGCAGACATTCATGGAGGAGTTTGGGGGGGGTGCAGAACATCAGAGAAGAGTCACTGAGCTCACACAAGACACCCCAGGAAGCTTCCAGAAATCACGGGGTGAGGCTGTGAATGGGCAGATGTTCTGCAGGAGGGAGCACGGGTGAATTCAGGGCTGTGATGGTTGAGGGGCCACATTATCACCTAATGGCCCCTGGAACTTGGGGAAATGGAGGGGTGGAATGGGCCTACACCCTCAGTAAGGGATGGTGTGTGCCCCCGGCATGGCCTTCACACAGACGTGGACTCACTCGAATACAACCCCCCCCTCCCCACCATTCCTGCCGCACACCTGTTGAAAACACAGACGCTGAGCTCCCCACAGGGTACACAGCTCGGGGTACTCAGCAGGCCTGCCCCCTACACGGCCCTCCCACGCCGAGAATCCTCTCCCACCCACATCCCACCCCTGCTGCGCCCTCTTCTCTCTCCAGCACCCTGTAGGCTTTGGGGCTTGAGCCACAGGCCCAGGCCCCGGGCCCAGCTCTGCACTTAACTAACCATGTGACCTGAGAAGGTTACCGAAGCTCTTTCAGCCTCAGTTTCCCCTAGAAGGGGGAAAAATGAGAATTGAGAGAGTCCCTACCTCACGAGGTTGCCGTGAGGACGAAATGAGCTCACCCATGTCAAGTCCTTAAAACTGTCCCTGGCACCTATCCAATGTGAGCCTCCGGCTTCCACCCCACCCCCCAGACACGTGCGCACCTACACCCCACAAGCAGTGCCACTCTCTGCAGAACCCGTACCTGCTCCGGGCACACACAGCCCTGGGCGCCACAGCAGCTAGCCCGGAAGGCCATCCCACCAGGCGGGGACACGGCCACACGCACAACCACCCCGAAGACCCCGAGCCCGCCTCTCCTTCTCCCGGGGGCCCAGAGGAAGGGCCCTGCAGAGGCAGTTGTGCCAGAAGCGAGCACGAGGGGCAGGTCTGCAGACCGGGCTGGGCCGGGGAGGCCTCCCACCCAGAGGTGCTCCCTCCCCACCGCCTGCCCATCTCAACACGGCCCACTCAGGACTCCAGCCCCGCAGCAGCCTCCGCACCTTCCCCCGCCCTCCGCAGACTTTGTTATCTCAACTACTTTAAGAGAGTTCTCTCTTCTCCCCCTCGACTCCTCTGATGCTAATCTCTCTCCATAAATCATACCCTCTAATCTTTTCATCACCTTTCTCTGATTAAAGCAGCCTGGGGGCTGAGAGCCGCAATCCTCGGGGACTGAAACGCTTTGATGTCCGAACTCAGGCCAGGGGAGGCAGCGAGGGCTGGGGTGAGGCCTCACCCACCCCACCTGGCCTGGTGCAGGCACCGTCTACACGGACGCGCTCCTGAGCTGTCCTGGGCTGCCAGCCCGGCCCGGCACCTCGAGGATTTCACAGAGCTCTATCATGAATATTTCTCACTACATACTGGATGTCATTATTCTATTGAGAATCAATTAGCCCAAATGTTGTTATGACAGCTACAGAAAAATGATATTTTTAGCTTTGCTTTATGCTGCTCTGTCTCTTCACAGAATTATTGAAAACCTTAAAACTGATCTAGTGGCGACACGGGCCTCCGTGGCAAGCCGGGGAGCGATTGATCTGGGAACGTGGAATCGCGGGGAGCGCAAGGCTTTTCTCAATGAAGTAGGGGCTCGTCAGAACTAACTCCCAGGATGGAAGGCAGAGCGTGACTGTGGGCAAGGTACGTACCCTGCCCGGACCTCGATTTCTGCATCTGTAAAATGGCAATACCAGTCATCCTTACCTGTGGCACGGGGATGGGGACGCAGTGTGGCTGTGCATTAGAAGCACTCAGCCAGTGAGGCAGGTGCTCAACACGGGACTGCTTCATGACTGAGCAGGAGGGCCCTGGAGAGACGCTGCCTACCTGGGTTCAAGTCCCAGCTCTGACACTTAGATAGATCACTTAATACTCTCTGTGTCTCGGTTTTATTATCCATAGAATGGGATTCATCATGTTGTTGTGAGGAGCAAATGAACACACACAAGTAGAGCACTAAAACTCCTGCCTGGCTCAAAAAAGCGTCAATTCTTTGTAATGTATGAGGCTGTCATTGTCGTCTGCTCCCCACCTTCACTCACTTGACCCCTTAGCCTCACATCGTCCCCCTCCCATCCTTGCATGTTCACATCCTCTCAATGTTGAAAACTAGTTCAGCTGTCCCCTCGGTCGCAATGCCTGACAGACGGAGACTAGGTTGCTGGTTCCAATAATCGTTGGGTGACCATGGACGAGGCCGTATACTTCTTTGCCTTAGTTTCCCTGTTGGTAGGAAGGGGGTAATGGTTTTCTTATCCCTCGGATGAGGGGCTGGCCCTGTCTGTTTCTGAAGTGGGGTGGGCAAGTCTGCCTTCAAATACCAGTCCTCCTTGGATAGGTTCTAATGGTCACCCTGCACCCTTCTTCCCCCACCAGGAGCAGGTTTTCAGATTTACAGTATAGAAGGAGCTGTTTTATGGTAAAAAGAAAAAAAAAAAATTCATCTCTGGTCCAGAGGCCCCGGAATCGAGTGGAAAGAAGAAGCAGTTCCAGGATCCTCCCCTGCAGCTGCGTGCTCTGCCAAGATAGGAGCCAGTGTCAGAGAGAAGGTTGAACCCATCCGAACACCTTTGCTTCCGGCCAAGTCCCACCCCGCTCTCCCGTCCAGTGGGTTTTGTCCAGCTGGAATTTAACAGCACCTGATGGCTGACATCTTTTGGCAAGGCAAGGGCCAGAGGAGCAGGCTGGCAGAACCCCCCAGGGATCCCCAGCGTGCTCTATATCCTGTGCTTGCCACCCCTGGCTCTCAGCCTGAATAAATCCTTGCTGCGTGGCAAGGCTCAATGAGAATCAACCTTTATTTTCTGCAGCTTCCAAGTCCCTTCATTTGGGATTACCTTCTTCCTCTTCCCCATGTCCCTCCATTGCACTCTCTCTGGCCACAGCTATAGCCCTTGTCATAGGGCCACCTCTGACCCCTGTTCTTTGTGTATAGGGCTGCCTCCCCTGCTGGACTGTGAGCAAAGAACCAAGACTGAGTTCTAATTCACTGAACTATGCTCAGCTCTGTCTTCCTTGTCTCGTCACCACATTGCTTCCGGGGCACAACTGTCCTCCCTGGGAACCGTCCCACCCACCCACTGCCACCGCCTCTCTGGACTCTGGAAGAGCACCCTGCCCAATCCTATGACCAGGTCACCTCATAGAGTTGTGTAGGTTGTGCACTGCACAAGTCCCTGGTGCCATGCTCGTAAACCACGGTGTGAACGATGCCCCTGTGTGCCACAGCAGCCCTGCTTGGGCACGGGGCCTTTTAAAGACTTTCATCGATTCTGGATCCTCTGATTTTTGAAGGTCCCACCCCACATAAAAATACTCATATTAAAACACACCCGTATACTTCAGTTAGTATAATTTCTTGCTGTAAAAATATTTTGAAAAAATGTTTATCATCTGACTTTTGCAATTATTTGGCTATGAGCAGCTGATTTATGTTTGGCTATGGTTTCTCAGCAGTCATTCTTGAGGATTCTTGAGAAAAGGAAGAATTAAATCTGCAAGCTGCTTTCAAATGTAAAGCAGCTCTTATGAATTTAGGAATGAACAAAGTTGACCTGATATTTTATAGGCATTACACACCTATTCTTTTTTATCTTGAGAAGGGTTTTGTTGGGTTTGTTTTGGTTTTGGTTTGGGGTGGGTTTTTTTCTGCATTTTGGAGGCAATAATAATTTCTTTCAGAATTCAGATATTTTCATGGGCCTCAAGCATGAGCACAGGCCCTTCTCGATCTCCCCAGATGGCAGAGACCAGTCTATAACTTTTAAAGACACGTTACCGAAGGACTAATGATAAGTGGTTACGTGGTCACGTGGCTATATGCTGCCATCAGTTCCTGTACAGCATAATTATTCATGGCTCCCCTTTTCCTCTCTAGGGTGTGTGGTTTGGACTATCAGTTGTCACCTTGTCACAAGGGAAGAGAGTACCTTACAGAGAAGAACGGCATAGGCCCAGATGGGCCCGCGTCCCCTTCCGGTCTTCCTCTTGGTCCGCTCCCATGTGGCCCAGGGAAGTTCACCTTTTGCCCTCTCCCCCACCCCACTAGCTCTAGGGATGTTCTGGGGATTGCCGCACCTCAGAATCCAGAACAAACTGCCCTTCGTACTGCAGACAGAAAGTCTTTCCTCACCCCCACCCAATGTCCGCTTGCCAAAGTCCTCATTTCCTGTTGTACGAATGACATCTTTCTTAGAAGACTGACAATGGACATTTTCATTTCCTTTTGTGGAAACCCCACTCCCATCCATAAGGATATGCTCTGGCCCTACGACCCCAACAATACAATCGCAAGATAGTTCCACATTGATACACGTCCCAGAGTCTTCATCTACATATCTGTAAATCTTAAATCTTTCATGGAACAAGGCAGAATATCAATTAATCAGTCAATCAGTTTCTCTTTAGCACCTATCAGATTGTATTATGATTGCATCCATGGGTCCCCCTCCCCGGACTGTGAGTCCTTGTGGAGAGAGATGTGGGTGCCTCATTCGTCTCTGCATCGCCAATGCCAGTCCCAACCTGGCACACAGAAATGCTTCCTGAAGGATGAGGGAATTAATAAACATGGCAGTAATGTTCTATTAGACTGTGACTGTGCTTGTTCATTTCTGTTTCCATCATAGTATGCGACAGACTGCAGGAGAGGCTCACTGGAGGGCAAAAGCTATGCAACATTTGATTGGATGGATACATGGATGCATGGATGGATGGATGGATGGATCTTGTGATAGACAGTTGGATAGATGGATGGTTGGATGGATGCTTAGGTGGGAGAATCCCTAGCCTGAGAGATTGGTGTCCAGGGAGAAGATGGAGCTGCTTTGACTATAATAGTTTTCTGGTCCCAGCTCCAATCCCCATGAGGCCTGACTGCCTTAGGGTTCCCGTCCTTGGATTCCCAAGAGAATTTTCTGTATCCTTGTAATAAACTCCCTTCTATTTGAGGTAGTTTGGTGGATCTCTGTTTCTTCTAACTGAAAGAGCCTGACTCAGATAGGAGCCCTCCTCCCAGGTGGGTGGGGGGATGTAGGGAATGAGCAAGAATTAATATTTACCTCTTGATTGTACCACCAAGTACAGCTGTTGGCATGTTGCACCTTCTTGTGGTCTTCCCCAGGACAGTGCTAGAAGGCAATACTAGCTCAGCTCGGTTTAATGAACCTGTCCTGGGAGTTTCCTGTTCAGGTCTGTGCCAAGTGCTACGTGGACTTCTATGAACTACTTGGTCCTTGCCCTTGAAGTGGCCCACCGACTCCTAGCATCACCCCCAACAGTTGCTGTGTCACCTGTCACCCCCGATTCTGGGCCTCAAGTCTCTATAAAATGTGAAGTAGGGGGGCGCCTGGGTGGCTCAGTCAGTTAAGCGTCCAACTCTTGATTTTGGCTCAGGTCATGATCTCAGGGTTGTGATATCAAGCCCCTAGTCAGGCTCCACACTCAGTGGGGAGTCTGCTTGAAATTCTCTCTCCCTCCGCCCCTTGTTCATGTATGCAAGCTCTCTTCCTCTCTCTCTCTCTCAAATCAATAAATCTTTTTAAAAAATGTGAAGTTGGAAGATCATCAAGCCTTTCCTGCTTTAACATTTTGAGGTTATGTGACTTGCTCAAAGTCATAGATATAATCCCACTGTAAATGCTCCCCATCCTTTGGGTGGGATAACAGGTTTTAGCTCACCAGTCATGATACCAAACCCCACCCCCTTGACCAGCTTCTACAAAAGCACAAAGAGCATGCCATGATTTTGCTAATTTTCTGAAGATGTGTGGGTTCACACACTTCCTTAATTCACATTTTTCCTGCCATCCAGAATTCCTTCTCCATTTTCACATTTAAATTGAGCCCACTTTTCTATGCCAGACTTCTCCTCCAGGATACCTTCCCTGCTCCCTCTTTTGGAAATGTCCCCTCCCTCTGGCACCCCTCCCTCAAGGGCTCAAAACTTCCTGTCTTGTGTTTCAAGTCCGATTGCTCTGAGGCAATCTGATTTCCTCTGCAGGATGGTGAGTTCCCAGAGGGCAGACAGGGACAGCTTCACTCATCTCCTTCTTCCAGCAAGGGGCTTGCTCACAGCTCTGCGCACAGTAGGCACCACTGAATGTTTCATGGTATGGACAGATAGGCAGGGATTTTTATGATGTGGTAGAATAGTTTATGACAAGCCAAAGTTCACAAATTATTGTTAGAATTTTTAAAAAGAAGGTCACAAAACAGGAAGTATTACACAACATTTTTCTAACATGCATTTGAAGGAGTGTGGGGAGATGTGAATGCGCCCAAGCCATTCATTCATGGAGGCAGGATTTGGGATGACTTTTAGTTTCCTCTTTTACCATATCTGTATTTCTAAATGTTCTAGAATAAGCATGTATTACTTTCAGAATGGGAAAATGGAGAAAAGCTATTTAAAAATAAATAAGTAAATGTTTGTTTAGTGAATGAAAGAACCGGGCTCTAGTGCATTACCAGACTAATTTGAGCTGGATCTGGAAGCTTAAGTCAGCCTCTGCCAGCCAAGTGCCCCTCATCACCCAGCCATTGCCACTGGAACGCCAGGGGAGCTTCTAACTGTAGGATTGCCCCTAAGGAGTCTGAAGTGACCATTTGTGGTTCAGGAGGAATCATATAAGGATATGCTCTGGCCCTACGACCCCAACAATACAATCGCAAGATAGTATTCTATTAGACTGTGACTGTGCTCTCTCAGGCAGGGATCGCTCGTGGGGGACGTTCCTTGGAGCACTCCGGAGCACTGCAGATTCCAAACAGGAAACGCCTGTCCCCTCCCTCTGGCAGATTCCAAACAGGAATCTGCTTTTGCTGACAGCAATCATCACACCCCCTGCATGTATATACAGCACTTTACAGTTTACAAGGCATTCCCTTATTTTCTCCTTACAATCCTGCAAGGCAAGTATGAACGCCTCCTGCTAACAGATGAGCAAAGTGGGGCCTGGAGAGAAAAACTGGGGTGATCAAGGTCAAGGTCACAGAGCTAGCAAGGGTTAGAACCTTTCTACTCAAGCCAGAGGCTCCTCCCCCAATGCACCAATCTCCGGAGCACGGATCAGACAGGGCATCTGGGTTAACCAGAACCGTGGGTGGGTCCATCCCCAGAAAGGCAGGTTCTGGGGACAGGCGTTTCCTGTTTGGAATCTGCAGTGCTCCGGAGTGCTCCAAGGAACGCCCCCCACGAGCGATCCCTGCCTGAGAGAGCGTGTCTGCCACCGAGGCTGGAACAAACCACCGCGGGGCGGGCAGCAGCCGGGGAGGGCGCAGCGGCGCGGGCGGGAGACAGGGCTCAGCTCCGCCGAGGCGCCGGCAGTTACCTGGACCCAGCCATCCAGCCTCTGGGAGTGGAATCAGGGAGTCTATCCTCCCGCGCTGTACTCCGGGAGGGGAGGCGTGCAGCAGGGGACCCCCAAATCCGGGCTGCTCCTGACCAGGAACAATTTCCCATTCCCAGAAAAAAAAAAAAAAAAAAACAACCCTCTGACCTGATGCGGAAAGATCCTCAGTTAGAAATTCCCCATTTGCTGCCACCACCTCACCAAAGGCCAATTCTTCCACTCTTCCACAGACCTCATGTAGATCCACTGGGAGGCATCAAAAATTAATTACATATTCTTTATAAAATATAATTATGATAAAAAACAAAATACTAGGGAAGATATTAAATACTGAGTTTGTATGTAAGTTCCAAATTAAATCCTTTCAACTGTTTTAATGAGAAACTTGAGTTTGCTTCTGGAAACATATTTCTTTTAATATCAGGTTTTACACTGGAAATGAGTACACACAATTTATCAAATGACTCCACACAAATAATCAAAATTTTTAATGAGGATCTTTTCAAATTCTTGACAAGTACCATCAATAAGAAAGTTTGTTCTCATTTGTTAGTGATAAAATATTTAAAAATCATTTTTTAAACAAGTGTTCATTCAACACAACAATTGCAATTATATTTACAGACTCGAATAGGTCTTTATTGACAAAAGTAATGTTGGAATTTCTTGTGCTAAAGCAAATGGGTGTAGGATCTAATCAAATTTTTTCACACTAAGTATTGCAAAATGATGCAGCTCTAATCTGCAGACCAGGCATGCCCGTTAGAGCAGTCAGGCTGTGAGAGCCTGGATGCCTCTAAAAGGGCAAAGCAGGTGAGGTAGGACAGAAATATCCAAACACATGAGAAATGGAGATCCAGGGTCACTGCTGGAGCGTCACCACCCCCTGCCTCCCAGCCTCCTTGACCTCGCCCTGGGACATCTCCAGCACCTGCAACACAAATCCCAGACACCCCTGGGGCCCCTGTTCACCATGGACAGTGGCATACTCTGGAATTGATGGAGGCAGCAGATGTCCAGGTCGAGGAAATTCCTTGACCACACCCAGCCCATTTCCACAGAGCAGGGGGTGCCAGATGCCACTGACCTTGCCCGGCCACTTGCGGGAACCTCAGGGTGCCCCCCCCCACCAAACCCCTCCAAGGAACCCTCAGCCAAGGCTGCCCCCTGCCAGAGACAACCAGCTCATGCGTTTCAGATGGCCCAGGACTGTGCGACTACTGGGGGGCGGGGGCGGGGTGGAGAATGGTATTTCCTGCCAGACCAGGTGAGTGGCTCTGGCTTAGAAGTCCCAACTGCAAAGAAAGGCTGGAAAGGTCTGGAATTTCCCAGGAGGAATTTTCAGCCAGCTTTTGGAACAGTAGTGGAGAGGTGAGGCTGGGAGAAAGAAGCCCAGGGGAACAGAGAGAACAGAAAGGCAAACTGGACTAGTGCCCTGAGTTAACGCCCTAGGAAGGTTGAGCCTACACTGGTGGTTCGCCAAGCCAGTGCAGAATTCGGGCTTGGCCCAGGTGGGATCCGACAGTCCTTCCCCTCTACCTTCCTGGGTCTCCAGGGACCCTCTGAAAGGACCCGGTAAGTACAGTGGGGCCAAGGATCAGGCCCACACCACCTTGGGGGCATCCCTGGTGGGAATGTGAGCCAAGACCTGTATCCTTATTGTTGAAAGAAGAGGGAGGGAGAGACAAGGGCGGAATATGGAGAATGGGGGGCTAAGAGAGGTCCAAGTGGAGGGGAGAGAGTGAGATGGAGGGAAAGAAACAGGTGGAGTCAGCGATGGGGAGAGAGAGACAAGACTGGGCGCTGGACTCGGGAGAGGTGGACGGAGCACAGCAGAAATGGAAAGAGATGGAGGCACGGAAGAGATGGCGGGGATTGGAGGGAAGACAGATGCAGAGAACTGAGAGGGAGCCAGAGGATGGGATGGAGAGAGCCAGAGAGGAGGAGGGAGGCCGCCCGGAGCACGGAGAAAACGGAAGCGGTTGAGACAAAGAGAGTTGGGGTCAGCCTGGGTTCCTCAAACACGGGATGCGAGGGCCCGATGGCAAAATCGCGCTCGGCAGAAACGCTAACTCCCCGGGCAAGTGCAAATGTAAAGAGGCCCTGAGAGCACTTTGTGCAAATATCAGGCCGGGAAGTGCTGCGCCCGCGGAGCTGCCGGGCACCTGGGCGCCCCCCCGCGCCCCGGCCCGCGCGCTAATTCACTTTGCCCTCACCTCCCCGGCGGGCGGGTCGGGCAGGCTCGGGCAGGGAGCGCGCACCGGGCACAGGAGGCCACGGGGCCTGGAGGTCGCGGCCCTGCCTAATGGAGCAAAAGACAGATCAGCAGAAGCGAGGCAGGTGGGGCTGGAGGGGGAGCGCGGGCACCGGGGATGAAGTCAGAGGAGGAGGGGTGGACACGGAGGAAAGTGCTGGGCCAGGCCTGGGCCTTCCCCCAGCCGCTGGGAGACTTTGAGCGAGACCTCCTGAGCCTCAGTTTCCTCCACTATAAAAATAGGAAAATAAAGCCTTCCCTGTTTACCTCAAAGGGTCTTCTGTGAGCCTGGAATGTGAAGGGGTTTGGAAAGCCATAAAGTTCATATATGCTAATTAAAAATGATGAGGATGATGATGATGTTGATGAGACAGTTAACCCTTCTGCAACTATGTGTCTAGCCCTGTTCTGAAGGCTTCACACACATTTGCTCATATAATCCTCTCACCAACTTCACTTATGCCCATTTTAGAGATTACAAAATTGAGACACAGAGATTAAGTCCCTCATCCAAGGTCACACAGATTGTAGCTGGCTGGTAAACCCTGACGATATGGCTCCAGAGTCCATGCTACATTATAGTATAAGGGCATGTTTTATTATTGCCCACATTTTACAGATGAGAGAAAGAAGGTTCAAAGAGTTGGGGCTTTGTCCTATGTCCCACAGGCAGTAGCAAAACCAATACTTGGGCTTTCAGGCCCAGAGGAGACAGTGGAAAGAACGTGGACTCTGGAGCAGGTAGATTCAGATTCACTGGCTTGTTCTGCCGCTGTGTGATGTGGTGAGAGTGACTTAGTTCTCTGCGATAGGGCGCACTGACCAACTCCACGAGGGTAGTGTAGAGATTAAATGAGAAAAAGTATATGAGGAATCAGACACATAGTTGGTGCTCGATAAATTCATTTGGTCAATATTTATTGAGCCCTGTGCTGGGTCCTGAGGACACAGTGATGACCAAGAGAAGACGCCTGCCCTGGGGGGGCTCACAGATCACAAGTACACAACTCATTACAGATTATGACCAGAAAGGCTAGGAAGAAAATGAAGAGAGTTATACAAGGAAACTGGCTCAGAGAAGAGGTCTGGGAAGACCTCTCTGAGGAAGTGATATTGAAAATGACAGGTGAGATGGAGCTAACCAGGGGAGGAGCTGGAAATCATGTCCCAAGAGGGAGGAGAGCCAGTGCAAAGGCACCGAGGCAGAAAAGAGTTTGGCTCCTTCCAGGATTCGGTAGAAGAAGCACAGTGCATGGGGAGGACAAGGGCAAAAGAGGGGTTCAGACAGGCAGGCAGGGGCCTGGCCCCACAGGGCCATCTAAGCCATGGATTTTATCTTAAGCTCAATGGGACATCATGGAAAGCTCTTAAGTAGGAGTGACATGCTCTAATTTACACTCTCAAAAATCACCGTGGCTGCCAGGTAGAGGCGGGAGAGAAGAGCGAGTGACAGCAGGAAGTTGTCAGGAGGTGAGTGTCTTCCCAGGCTTGAACCAAGAGGTGTCAGAGGAGGTGGAAAGACAGGAATGGATGCCAAACTATTTTATTATAACATAAATACTAACTGCAGCTCACCTTGCCATCGCTCATCAGTGCTATCTGGTCTTGGACTCAGTTTCCAGGTCTAGTAGAATGGGCTTTACCAGTTCTCTTAGGAACATGGGGCAGTGGTCCCCTGCGGATCTTTAGCTCACCTCCCTGCCCAGTTGCTTCCTAAGCTGAGTTGGGGGTCAGGCTGGCCCACTGCCCTGTCAAAGGCCATAGATCAACGGTCAGATCTTGGGACTGTGGGCACTGACCCCAGGACTGAAGACCAGTTAGCTCTCATTCCTCCTCCTCCTCCTGTCTGCTGTGTTGGGTCAATGAGGGTAGAAGAAATGATCGGTGAGGTCCCTGCTTTCAGGGTGGAGTTTTCCGGGAAGCAGGTCACTCTGGACGAGATCTCAAGAGAACAAACTGGGGATTATCTTGTTGTGTTTCTTTAAGCATTTGTTGTTGAAATGGAAGTTACAATCTAAGCTAATTTGAATAACAGAATCATAGGAAAAACACCCTCTAACCACAAAAATGAATATTCAACATTCCCACCTTATCTTCTTTGCTTTGTAGGGCTGTTTCTCAGCTGCATATTAAGCGGCCCCTTCATGTGAAGCTGGCAGAATGGTGGTTTTGCAAGACAGAACGCTGCTGGGCTAAGGTGCTACATTCAGAACAGAAGTCATTCTTAACCCCCAGAATTTCAAAGATTTTACAGGGACAGGCCTGGGGGGAATGGGGAGGACTGGGGAAAGTTTGGATCAAGACCACGGAAGGTGTGGAGTGGGAACTGAGTGCTCCTGCCCAGCTCCATATATTTCAAACCGGTAGCCTCAGAACAGGAATGGGGGAGAGGAGACGGAGGGAGACAGTCGCTCCTTCCATAAAGGAAAAGCCTGGTGTGAAGGGCACTGACAGGCATGACAGGCTGCCATAAAAGCTAAAATCATCATAGGCAGAATTAATAGAGGTATTGTGCCTAGAACAAGAGGGGAAATATCCTGATGAATTCCATAGAGACTCCAACTGATATCTGAGGAGGAACATCTCAAGGGAGTAAGATTAAGACCTGAAGAGGAACTGGCTTCAGATCTCCAAGGGGTTGGCCAAGAGAGGCAAGGGCACATGGGTTCTGTGGGGTTTCAAGAGCCAAAATGGGGCCGATGGTTAGAAATTCATAGTAAGGAAGAAATACTGAAAGTCAAGCGTGTCTTAATATGGGCAATATCACCTCAGGTGGAAGTAAGCTCCCCACCCTTGGAGGCATGCAAGCAAGCAGAGGCAGGACTGACCATTGGGCAGGGATGCTGTAGAGCCTTGCTACCTCTCCAGCCGCCTTTCCTATCATTTTCCTCCCTATTCATGGTGCTCCAGCCACACTGGCCTCCTTGCTGTTTCCCAGCCACACCAAGCACATCCCAACCTCAGGGCCTTTGCACTTGCTTCCCCTCCCTTCCCCAGATACTGGCATCTCTCTCTCCCTCACTTTATTTTTTTTTAAGATTTTATTTATTTATCTGAGAGAGAGAGAAAGCACAAGCATGAGCAGGGGGAGGGACAGAGGGAAAGGGAGAAGCAGGTTCCTCAATGAGCAGGAAACCTGATGTGGTGCTTGATCCCAAGACCCTGGGATCTTGACTTGAGCAGAAAGCAGATGCTTAACCCACTGAGCCACCCAGGCACCCCTCTCTCTCCCTCACTTTTTTCTTAAAGATTTTATTTATTTGTTTGACAGAGAGAGAGAGAGCACAAGTAGGCAGAGAGGCAGGCAGAGGGAGAAGGAGAAGCAGGCTCCCTGCTGAGCAGGGAGCCCAATGCGGGGCTCGATCCCAAGACCCTGGGATAATGACCTGAGCCAAAGGCAACCACTTAACTGACTGAGGCACCCAGGTGCCCCTCTCCCTCACTTTAATCAGACGTCTTTCTGTCATCTCCAGAGAGGCACATTCCCTGACCACCCCCATTTAAAGTTATATCTATTTATTGTCTGTATCTCCCACATAATGTAAACTCCTTGTGAGCAGGATCTTGGTCTTATTCACTGCTGCATCTCTAATGCCTAGAAGGGCCTGGCACATAGTAGGTGTTCATTAAATATTTTCCAAATAAAGAAATGAATTATCTCATTTTTTCTCCACAATCACCCTTGCTCAATTTAATTCCTACAAAAGCTTCTCATGGAAGGATATAGAGGAGAAATTTCCATCACCAAAGGCATGTTCAATGGACAAGACATGGCATAGACATGGGAGGGGAAGGACCTCCCCCTTGAGTGGGTACCTGCCCTGCTGGGCACTGAGCCCGGGGCTTCAGATACATTGTTTCATTTAACAATGCTGTGAGGTGGGATTATTTCCCCCAAACTTCAAAGCTCAAAGGACCATGTAACACAAGTATTCATTGATTGCAAGCAACAGAAACATTCTTGCTAATGGAGGCAACAAGGGAATTCCATGGAAGGAAAGAATAGCGTGAGGGATTGAGGGAAACTATGAAGAACCAAGCTTCAGAGAAGGGGGCAGCAGACGTGACTCCCCTCGGTCAGGGGAGGTGAGGAGGACTTGGCTGACAAGCTCACAAACAGCGCCTATGACGGGAGATGGGGCTGCCCGAGGGAAGTGGCCACGCTGTTACCCGACGAGAATGGGTGCTGGCCAGGCGAAAACAAGATCAGACCCTCACAGATCATGGGTCCAATCCCCTGGTTTTGCAGAAGCTCGGAAGGGCAGGTGTATTCACCTAGGAACAGACACAGGCCACCCGGCTCCAGATGTGGTGTGAACGTCAAGTCTCATCAGAGTTTGGTATCCAGATCCTTCTTCAAACAAACCCTCCAGGTCCAACTCTTGTTCTCATCATGCTTGGAGGTCTTAGCATCACGGTGGGCTTTCTGAACAGTCTAGGATTCCAGGCCCTAAAAAAACCCCACATAAAGGCTTTCCTAAACTTCTTTCACTGCAACTCTGATGACCACTGGACCTCAAGTGAGCGCTAGCGTCGCCAACTCCAGGAAATGACTGTCATAACTAATTTATTTTCACGTCTATTAGGAAGCCCTCCCGGGGTGGCATAATCCACAGATACAAGCCCGCTTCACCTCTACTAGAAGGGTTTAAAAAATGAAATTAGACATGTTTTTGAGGCAAAATCTCTCACAGTTAACTCCCTGGTTCGGCACAAATTCTCTTAGCATTCGTGACCAAAGGAGACTCCTCCAAACCATTTCCTGTCATCCCCTCTGAGCTGTCAACTTTGATTACTCCTTGCCTGGTACTGGGCCTTGTCTTATACTAAAGGAATAATAAGTACCTCCTTCCCCCTTTCTGAATCTAGGACTCCAGCACTTTTTATTTCCTGCTTTATGGAAAACTTTTCAGAAAAAGCACAAAGGCTGTAACAGCAACTTCAAAAAATCACCTGGGAAGGAGATGGAGACTATTTCTAGGCAGTGACCCAGAAACGGGCTTGTTTGTCCAACATTTGGTGAGGCCTACTATGTGCCAGGCCTCCCCCGTGCCTGCCCCGGGCCCTGCACTGGGCCGTTTGCACTCAGGTCTGGTACCCAAGGGTCCTCAGAACTGGGTGGGATTTCATTCTCTCCCCCTCCCTTTCGCCCCTCATTAAATGTTTGCATTCCTTGGGGGTTCTGTCCTTCTTCCTCTGCTCTTCCCACTCTGCAGAGAAAATGCTCTGTGAGTGATCTCATCCACTCCCACACTTAAAACTTCCATCCATCCCCACACTGATGCATGAAGCCGAAAGTGAAAAAAAAGGGGTGGGGGGAAAGTAAAATTGTCGAGCTGGAAGTCCTTAGACACCTCAAAGCTTGGCAGGTTGAAGGTGTGGCAGAATAATGGATTTAAAATTTAATTTACATTTTGTTTTCTCCGATGTAGGAGAATCAGAGAACGATGTGTATTTTTGTCTCTGTAATTTTTTCCTCACCAATTTGAAGAAAATACCCAGGACTTCTTGCCTCAGGGACGTTGGCGGAGGCTAGGCTGAAAGCGAAAGTAGCCTGAAGCTTGGCACTTGCCTTTGAAAACAGAAACTCAGGGAGATTAGTCTGGATCAGGGTTTTCACTCTCAGCCCCGTGGACACTTTGGGATGGAATTCTTTGCTGTCAGGCTCTCCTGTGCATTGTAGGATCTTTAGCAACATCCCTGCCCGTAGACACCAGGTAGGAGCACTACCCACCCCTCACCCCCGCAACTGGCGACAACCAAATGTTCTAGACATCGTCCCTGGGGGGCAAAATCACCCCTGGTTGAGGATCACTGTTCTAGATTACCCACTCCCCCCCCCCCAAAAAAAAGATAGAGGAGGGGGCCTATGGAAATTGCCGAACTTGGGGACTGGACAGCTTTTCCTAGACCGGGAAGGGGGACGTTTCAAGGTTCCAGGAGCCACAGGGACCCCTTGTGTCCTTCCTGTTGCAGGACAGGTCACAACCAGTAAAAACCACAGGTCTCTTTTCCCAGCATCCCATAGGGAGCATGGCCCCCAGGCCTTCCAAGGTGGCATCAGGTGTAGAAGGAAGGGAGTCTTGTTGTCCCCAAAGACACTGGGTGTGTGGCCTCCTCAGTCCCACCCCACTCTGCCCAGAATGACTGTTTCCCCGCTTCCCCACGGTTCCCTGCCTGGGTTCACGGGCCAGTGACCTCGTCCTCCTTCCGTGCCCCCGAGCTGCTCTTGGCTGCCCCCTGTTGTCAGGAGGCCCCACTGCAGCCAGACACCCTCAGATCTTGTCTGTGGGAAGTTTGGTAATTCGCATTTGGGCAGTTTTTGACGAACTGTCTAAAGCATCCCCCGAATCCTCTAAATGTCGTTAGTCCTTCAAGACTGAATCTTCTGGAAAAGATGGACATCTTTGCTGGATCTCTGCTCCCTCCTCGTCAGAAAGTAGTCCTCTACTGAGTATAAGAGAATGATCGCTATTCAGTGAGTGATATTTCAACCCCACCTACTTGAGATGATCCAGCCCTTTTTGAAATCTCCTGCTCCACTGAGGTCCTTGTAAGTGAGTGACATTATTCAAGTACATCAGCACTTTCTGACAGCCACGAACAGGTGGCTATGCCCCAGAGATTCCAGAGGCATCCTTTACCTGGTAAATCTTACTGGACTTTATCCTTTTCTACCAGGAGTGTCTAGTAATTCCAGTCCTTAAAAACAAAAAACAAACAAACAAAAAAACCCTGAACACCCCTGGATTCCTGCCAGTCTACCTAAGGCATTCCAAACTCAGGGCATGCTGTCTCCATCACTCTTGGTTTGTTCAGTGTCCTGTAATGCACACCCATACTTCTCTCTCCCCACATTTCTATGTACCTGGAAATAATGCTCTGAACTAACAGTTTCCTTAATCTGCTCCCTTAAACCACTTTCTGTTTGTGGGGGGATCCTTCTAGAATGCTTTCTCAGAGGCTCCTGTAACTCTCTTCCAAGGGTTCCTTCTTTTATAGCCTACAGCCCACTCAGGAAGAAGAAATGCCTTCCTCCTGGTTTGAGGTGTCCCCATCAGCTTCTCTGATCATTCCTCAAGTACTGAGATCACCAAAGTCAGAATGGGTTCAACCCCTAGGACACTGTTGGCTAAAGCATGTCCCAGCCTCTCCCTAATGGTAAATATCAGCAAAAAGGTCACATTTTCCACTGAGTGGTGACCTACCCCTCATCTGCCCATTGTTAAATATGGTGCACAGGGGATGTGTGGGGAGGCTGTGTTACCAGCGAAGGCAGGCTAACACCAGAACAAGGGGAGACCTGGTCCCACTGGGGTGGTCCACTCTGTCCAGAGGTGCTGGGACATGCTTCCTCACAGCTGTCACAGCATCTCAACACCTCCCACCTCCATGGGAAATCCCAGCCTCCCACAGACACCCTCTGCGCATGGGCCTCCGAGATCACATCCCAACCAAATGTATTAAAGAATATGGCCAAGTAATGGCCACAGAATGACTGAAGATAACAGTGATCTCTATGTTTGACATACCTCTTTCTCCATTTGCCTGGACACCTTGGCCTGAGGTCCCACTGGCCTGGATGGAAAGGTCTGGAATTGCAGAATGGTAGCTTCCATGAGAAAGCCTGGGTCATAGGCAGGTTCGAACCTATGATTTCTTGGGCCTGAAGTGCTCTGGCTTCCATCACACAATTTGCCCTGATCCTGCCCATTGGTAGGCCCTGGGGAGCTGCCTGGCTAGGGACCAGGGGTTCCACCCACCCCTCCTGCCAGTGAACAGAAGATGCAAGTAGTTGTGCCACTCTGAGTGTGGCAGATACCAGGTGCCCAGGGGTCCACTGAGCTGCACTGTCCACCCAGGTCACTGGGAGTGGGGGCCCCATCTTGAGTCTCTGCCTGGTAGACAGGTTCACCTCCACGGGTTCTTCTTTACTTACATAGATTCCCCCTGAACCTGGTTCTGTAAAATCTGTTACAATAGGAGGGACCCTGGCCCGGGGACCTTGCTGGCCAGGGGCCACACCTCAAATCAGAGCCCTTAGAAGTCTCTGGTGGGCACATCCAACCTGTTTTTCCTCTGGCTTGTGGGTTATGACTCGTGCAGGGTAAACCCACAGGGGACTTAATTTCCTTAGCCTCGAAGGAGGCTTTTCTCCCCTGTTCCTACACCCTCCAACCTCCCCAGCCCCCCACACAGAAGTTCTGGATGCCCAGGGCAGACACAATTCAAATGAGCTGGTTGATCATATAGTCCTGTGGGTTTGGAAACAGTCGACTATCTATACTGATTAATTGGTGTCAACCTGGAGAACAGTTTAAAGGCTCCTCTTAATGTCTGTTTTTTTTTTTTTTAAGATTTTATTTATTTATTTGAGAGAGAGAGTGAGAGAGAGAAAGAGCACAAGAGGGGGGAGTGGGAGAGGGAGAAGCAGACTCCCTGCTGAGCAGGTAGCCCGATGTGGGACTCGATCCTGGGACTCCAGGATCATGACCTGAGCCGAAGACAGTCGCTTAACCAACTGAGCCACCCAGGCACCCTTAATGTCTGTTTTTAATGTCCTAAATCAGGACACACTTTTGTGGAGGCAGTCTTAGTGCTGGTTGCTGCGCACAGCACTTTCACCCAGACTCCATCCCTTGATGACCCAGATAAAGGCATCCGGGGCTGACAGAGTAGGAGGCCAGGTAGCCAGAGTCGCAACAAGAACAGAACTCACTGGCTGGACAGACCAGACAGGATGGAATGTACTGGGCACCCATTGTGGGCCCCGGACTTCCAGCAATGCAGTGAACAGAGCTGACACTAAAGGGCTTCCCACCGCCCATCATAGCTATGTGGAAATGCTAAGTAACATACAACATAGAGATGACAAGGGCATAGTCAAGCTCAAAAGAGAGAACTGAAAGTCCCAGGAGTCAGATAAAAGGGACCTCAAAGCCAAAGCAGTAAGCAGAAATAGATACTATGGTGGCCTACCAGGGGGCCTGGACCCAGTGACCCGGGGGCTGGGATTTTAATACTCGCAGGGCAGCACTGTGGCCTCCAGCCTGTGCAGGGTGAAAGCACAAAGCTCTCATAAAGAGTCAAGAGGACCCTTTTCCATCAACCCCAGGAAGCATCAAGCAAATTGCTAGGGCCATGGATAGAAAAAATTTTAAGTCGTCTGCGAGAATTCAAAACTCCAAGTGGCCGTCGTGTGTAGGTCTGAATTTATATTCCCTAGATGGTGCAGGATCCCCAAGCTACCTGCCTCTCTCTCTCTCTCTCTTTCTCTGTCTCTCTGTCTTTCTCTCTCTCTCTCTCTCACACACACACACACACACACTGATCTAAAGGAGATTCCTCAACCACGACCCAGGAAACATCTGAATATCCATCAACAGGCAAACTTATATATTGGAGTGTCTTCCCACAATGGGGAAGTATTATGCAGCATGTAGAACAATGTATAACTATATCATCAGGGATACTTTTTTAAACATAATTTGAGCAAAAAGGAACAAATTGCAGGATTATGCTTGTTTATTTTTCCACATGAATTTTATAATCACCTTGTCTAGTTCCCCATTCCTCCTGTCTCCCCCAAAAACAGCTATTGGAACTCTCATTAGGATCGTGTGAAGCTTAAATATTGGCTTAGAAAAAAATGAACTTAGGAGAAATGAAACAGTTATGAGATCAATTTTTCCCATCCAAGCATGTATATACAGACTTCAAATTTGTCCAAGATTCTTTCTGTAACCTTCAGAGGTGGATTTTTCCAGGGTTTTTGTTTGTTTTTTCATATATGCCTTGGACATTTTTTAAATGTATTGCTAGGTATTTTATCTTTTTGTTGATATTGTAAATAAGCTCATTTCTTCTGTTATGTCCTCTAACTGGTTATTTATATATATATATATATGTTAATGATTTATATATAGTTATGTTATACACCACTACTTTATTAAATTTTCTTATTGTTGACAGTAGTTCCAAAATATGTATTTCTAGGTTTTCCAGATATACAATAATATCATCTGAGAATTGTAATTTTATTTCCCCTTTTACAGTTTTCATACTTCTAATTTCTTCCTCTTACCTAATTTCATTGACTGCTGCCTCCAGTATAATATTAAATAAGAGTGCTGAACCTAGAAGTTCTTCTCTTGTTCCTGACTTTAATTTTAAAAAATTTTATATTGAAAAAAAATTTTTATTGAAGTGTAATTAACATACAATGTTATACTAGTTTCAGGAATACAACATAGTGATTCTATACATTCCTCAACAATTCTAGACATTACCCAATGCTCACCGTAAGTGCAGTCACCGTCTGTCACCATACACTGTCATTACAATAGTTTTGACTATATTCCTTATGCTGTGCTTTTCATCTCTGTGACTTATTATTTTATAACTGAAACTTTGGACCTCTTAATCCCCTTCATCTATTTTCGCCCATCCCCTCACTCTTGCTCCTGACTTTAGTATGAAATCTTCCAACATTTTCCCATTACGAATGATGCTGGGTTTTGAGCTGATATATATATTTTTCCATCTTAAGGAAATATCCATCTATTCTTAGTTTATTGAGTACTTTTTTAAAAATCAAGAACTGATCATTCCTTTTCGTCAGTTCGATATGATGAAGCATTTTGATTGGTTTCTTTTTTTTTTAAGATTTTATTTATTTATTTGACAGAGAGAAACATAGCGAGAGAGGACACACAAGCCGGGGGAGTGGGAGAGGGAGAAGCAGGCTTCCTGCGGAGCAGAGAGCCCCATGCAGGGCTTGATCTCAGGACCCTGGGATCATAACCTGAGCCAGAGACAGATGCTTAACGACTGAGCCACCCAGGCGCCCCTTTGATTGGTTTCTTAATGTTAAACCATCCTTGCATTCCTAGAGTCAATGCCACTTGGATATAACACTTTTAAGTGCTAATTCTGCTTGCTAACATTTTATTTAGGATTTGAAAATTGTCATAAGTGAAATTAGCCTGGCATTTCCTTTGTGTTCAGTCTTCACTGGGATTTGGTACCATTGTGTTGCTTAATTAATTTAAACAATTTGGCTTTTTCCTTTCTTTTAAATTTCTAGAACAGAATAGTTAATATTGGAATATTGGGATTATTTGTTTTTAAAGCAGATAAAATTCTTCTGTGAAACCATTTGACCCAATGCCTTTGGGGATATAGCTCTCTGACAACTTTCACCATATTTCCATGGATATTAATACATTTAGAATGTTTTATGTCTCTGGAATCACTTTGATAAATTATATTTTCTTAGAAAATTCCATAGCCCTTCTGGTCTTCAAATTTGTTTTCATAGAGCTGAGCAAAATGGTCTTTATGATTAATTCTGTCTCTGTGTTAATTCCTCCTTATTGTTTCCTATTTTGTGTATATTTGCCTTCTAAATTTTTTTCTTTATTAGAGCTATATATTCATCTATCTTTCTGTTGGCTTTTAAACCTTTTTTTGGATTTTACTTATTCTACTGTTATTCTAACTAATTAAATTATTCTTTAAAGTTACTGTATTAACTATTCTCTCAGCTTTCCTTAGGTCTATTATTCTTTTTCTAACTTCCTGGTTTGGATGCTTTGTTCTCATTCTTGTTTATGGAATTTAAAGGTGGCGCATTTAAGGTATGCATTCTCCCTCTGGCACTGCTATCCTGTTCCCACTGCTCCCCCACCCCTATAAAACAGGGGCTTTTTGTTTTCTGATTTTGTTATTTTCCACCTTATTGAATTATGATCTGGAAGTGATGTCTGTACTACTTTTATTTGAGGAAGAGATCTATTGAGGTTTAATGTGTAGCTTTATATATGGTCAATTTTTGCAAAGATCCCATGGGCACTTAAAGGAAAACTATAGCAGAGGAACTCTCTCTGTCTCTTGCTGTTGTGTACATGTCATACTTTGTTAAGTATATTATTTAGGTCTTATTTATTTATATATTTTTGCCCACTTAATCTGTCAAACAAAAAAGTACTCTTCTATTAGTGGGCTTCTCCTTGTGTTTCTCATAAGTTTTGTGGCTTTCCATGGCTGCGACTTTATGTGGCCCATAGAGAGTTCATAACCATCACTTTTTCACTGCAATTAAGTATATAATATTGTATTATTAGTATATGTAGAAACAGGATTATATTATTAGAACTGGAAAATTCTCTTCTTTGTCTCACTTAGTGACTTCATCCTGAATTCCACTTTATCTGATTTTAAGATGGCAATCCCATCACCTGCACCTTCCCACCTGTGTTAGTTTTCTAGGGCTGCAATAACAAAGTACCCTACACTGGGGGGCTTACAACAACAGAGATGTATAGTCTCGCCGTTCTGGGGGACAGACATCTGAAGTGAAGATGTGGGCAGGGCCACACTCCCTCTGATGGCTCCAAGAGGGGAATTCTTCCTTGCTTCTTCTAGCTTCTGCTGTTTCTTTCCATTCTTGGTGTTCCTTGGCTTATAGATCTAGGCACCGTTCCAATCACATGGCCACCCTCTCCCGCGTGTCTTCACACCACCTCCCTGTGTATGTGTCTGTCTATGTATCCAAATTTCCCCTTTTTAGAAGGACACCAGACATACTGGGTTGCACCCACTTGAATAACCTTGTTTCAGAAGACGTTTTGAGATCTCCAAGCGATGAGCTCTCTCATTGCTAAGATTTCTCTGTTCAGTTTTTGTGTCCTTTTCCTTCATTGATATCCTGCTTGGTCTCAGCTGGCTTTGGCAGCCCTAATTTCACATAAATTAGAGTCTGGAGATTAGGCCTGCCTTCTAGTTTCACTAAAAATGAAGTTTACAGACTTTTTTCGTCTTGTTGCTTTGCAATGCTTTCCAGGAGGAGAGGAGGAAAGTGCTGTTTTATACAGACACATTTCAGAAGTCTTTACCAATTTCTAAATAATAATAATCAATTCAAATTCCTCTTAAAAGATTCTTAGATCAGGGGTGGCTGGGTGGCTCAGTGGGTTAAGAGTCTCTTGATTTCGACTCAGGTCATGATCTCAGGGTCGTGAGATTGAGCCCCGCATTGGGCTCTGCACTCAGTGTGGAGTCTGCTTGAGATTCTCTCTCTCCCCCTGCTGCTCCCCCGCTCATGTGTACAATAAATAAATAAATAAATGTAAAAATCTTTTAAAAAAAGATTCTTAGATCAAATCAATCTGTGGGGTCACATTTAGCTCATGGTATGGGCTTTCTTCATTAGGGTTTCTTCACTAGGGTGTAGTAGTCAAGCACAAAGCTTTGGAAAGAGCCCAGTTCAATGCCATGGGTTGAATGATGCCCCCTATCAAAAAAATAAAAATAAATAAATAAAAAAGATATGTCTACCAGGAACCTGTGAATGTGATGTAAGTTGGATAAAGGGTCACTACCGACGTAACTAAGTTAAGGATCTAGAAATTAGATCATCCTGGATTATACGGATGGGCCTAAACCCCATGACAGGTATCCTTAAAGGTTCTCTTCCTTTAGACACACAGAAGAGAAGAGCCATGTGAAGGCAGAGGCGGAGTTTAGAGTGACGTGTCTATAAGCCAAGGAACATCGTTAGTCACCAGAAGCTGGAAGAGGCAAGGAACAGTCTCTCCTAGAAGGAACCAAAACCTTGCCAATGCCCTAACCTCAGAGTTCTAGTTTCCAGAACCATGAGAGAATATATTTCTGTGGTTTTAAGCCACCCAATTTATGGTCATTTGTTACACCAGCCACAGGAGACTAATATATACAGTTTGAATCCTGCCTCCACCAGTTCCAAGGTGTGTGACCTTGAGCAAGTCTCTGGGAGACAATGGAAGGAAATGAGCTGGAAGAAAAGTGTAGCAGAATTCAAGTCTTTGCAGAGTTGTTGAAGGGCATTGGTAGGACCTACACGCTGTATACAGAAGACAGGGCTAAGGTCAGGAAGTAAGTTGGGGCCTCAGGGAAGAGAAAGACTTTCTAAGAGTGGAAATCCAGACATGGAAAGCACCCAGCTTGAGTGATCGCAAGGGTACTGTCACTGCAGGTGTGCAAGGAGAAAACAGGACCCCCCACGACATGAATATTAGGAGCACAAGGCCAGAGTCAAAAAGACTTTATTCCTGCTGCTTGCTGCTGGTGACATTTGGCAAATTACTTCGTTTCTGAGCCTCAGGAATCTCATCTATAATACAGGGATAACAACAGCAACAAGGGCTGTTTGTGAGGAGAGCGTGAGAATTGCAATTGTGAGAGCACCTACTGTGGGCCAGGCACCATGCTGAGCACCTCTACTTGTGTTCACGCCTTTACAAGATGCTTAGTGTACTGACTGGCACCTACGTGCTCAATAAATGGTCATGATTTTGTTGTGGCGTTTTTAATGTCACGATAGAATGTTCTTTACCCCGGATTAAGTTTGGGGAATCCACAACTCCCCCCTCAAGGTGAGCGCACAAGTTGGTGTGTGTGTGTGCTTTTCTGGAGCGTGGATCCACAGCTGTCTTCTGAGTCTCAAAGGAAGAATGACCCAGAAAAGCACAGATATCTGCTCGGAGGGAATTGGCATCTGTGGCATCCTTCCCATCCTGGAACGGAATGAGATAGAGTAAAGGCTAGCTGCTTGCAAATGTGTGTCCAGGACAAACAGCCTGGGTGTTCTATCTGACGCAGGGACCCTGCTGCCTCCTGCCAGATTGTCCCCTCCGCTTGCTCCTGCCTGTCAGCTTCTGGCAAATTTGGGTGCGGGGAGCAGCAAGAGAAGAAAAAGGAAATTTACAATTTTGACGCACGCGGGGCAATTTCTACAGACAATTCCCAGTGTCCGGAAACGCCCACCACCTCCGGCGCATCCACCTGAAGCCTGAGGAGCATCATTTTCCATTCTCGTCTCTGAGATAATAAGTTGGAGAGAAGCTTCATATTTCAAATCAAAACTATTTTCCAACTAGAGGAAAGTGGAAACTTTTCAGGCAAATTTCATATGCAGTAACACAATTTCCTCCTGTTCCACTTCTTTTTTCACCTAATACATGATAAATATTCAAGATCTCCTTGAGGAAACATGAGCGGAGCTGGGGCGGAGATCGTCACGGCTCCTGGGTGGAGGCAGCCAGCAGGGCGGACACAGGTCCTTCTCCTTCAAGGCCCCTCTGGATCCAAGCCTCTGCCGGCTACCCCACCTGTCCTTGGGAGAGCCCTCACTCCTATGAGAACTAGCAGAATTAGATGACTGAAAAATATTTATTATCTTAATAGCGGTTCCCAAATTCTTCTCAGGCAAAAACCACATTCATTGGAAAAATGCCCTGAAGAGGTACTTGGTAGAGAAGGTGAGCCCCCCACAGACATTATCAGGATATTTAGTGACTTGGAGGCTTCCTTTTTCAGGGTTTAGAGGTCAGGGGACAGGGATGGGGGACACAAGAGCGAGAACTCTCACCAAGGGGGGGATCAATAGGCTCCAAGAACATGGTAGAAGGTTCATGACAAATGAGAGGTGGCTGTGTTTGGGGGCATGGAATGACATAACTAGCTCTTCTCTACTGAGCATTGGCCACGTGCCCAGTACTGAGCTATTACTCCATCTCCACCATGACACTGAATCCTCACAGCATCACTGTGAGGGAGGAATAATTATTATTCCCATTTTACAGACAAGAAACCAAAGGGAACTTAAGCTGCCTGAGGTTATGCTACTAGCAAAGTAAAACATGAGATACCCCTACACACCCACTGAATGGCACAATTAAAGACTCACCACACCAGTGTTGTCGAGGACGTGGGGCAATGGCGCTCTCATACACTGCTGGGGAAAGTGTAAAATGGTACAACCACTTGGGAACACTGGCCGTTTCTAATAAATTTGAGCATATACTTACCCCATGACCCACAATTCCACTCCGAGGTTTACCCAAGAGAAATGGGTGTAGTATGTCCACCAGTGAACAACAGTGTTCAAAGCAGCTTTATTCATTAGAGCCCCAAACTAGAAAACTCCAGAAGTCATCAACAGGTGACTGGACAAATACCCTGCGTACAGACGACAAAGGAAAACTGCTCAGCAATAAAAAGGAGCAAAATAACTAACACACACAATATGGATGAATCTCAAAATGGATATGCTGAGGAAACAAAGCCAGCCAAGAGTGCATACTGCATAATGACAGTGACAGAAAAGCAGAGCTGTGGTTGCCCAGGGCTGGGGTGGGCAGGTGTTGACGGCAAAGGGGGACAAGGGTGATGGAAATGTTCTGTATCGTGACCTCAATGGTAGTTACATGGGCGCAGACATTTGTCAAAACCCATCGAATGAAATCTTAAAATGGGTGAATTTTATTGCATATAAATTACATCTCAGTAAAGTTGCCTAAAACACAATTCAAAGTTCTTGTTGTGTCTTTATGATCCAACCCCTTGCCCTTCCCCACCTTTCCCCCTCCCCTTCCCCTTCATTCTGGCCACACCAGCCTCCCTGCTATCCTTCCCATCATCCAAACACAGTCCCATCTCTAGGGCTGAGCCCTTGCTGTCCCCACCACCCGCAAAAAGCTCCCAACGTATGCCCACATCACTCACTCCCTCACCTCCTCCAGATCTCTGTTCAAAAGTTACCTACCCATGTGAACTTCTCTGGCCCCACCCCACATAAAATAACACCCACCCTATGATTCTCTAGTCCTTTACCCTCTTTCTTTTCTGTAACATTTACCAATCCTGATATGTTATCATACTGGTTTACTGTCTGTCTCCCCTGCTAGAGAGAGCCCCATGAGAACGGGGACTCAATCCTCACTGATCATGCTCTGAGGTCTACAACAGTGCCTGGCATGGAGCAGAAAATCACTCCTTATTGAATGAATGAATTAGAACCTTCCTACCAAGGTTTCCCCACTGTTCTTCCCCTAAGAAAGGAGAAGTCCTTTAATATCAAAAAGATCTCTCTCAGAGATGTACCCACCCGACCACAAAACAGTCTTTTTTTCTGAAAAATAAAAATAATTATAATAGAATATTTTACTTCTCAGTTTCATCATCCACTCCCCATGCCCAGTATTACCCACAAGAACATTCAATGGATATTTATCCTACATTTATGTAACTAAAGAGCCTCCAAAACAAAGAACCATTTTTCCAAGGTGACTTCTGTCTTTAACATCAGAGACTGGTAGGAACTTAAATCTGCTAGCAACTTTTAAAAACTGCAGAATCTCCCTACAATATTTTTGTTCTGCCTCACTGATCACCCTTCTACATGTATATTTATTTATTTTCATAATCAGGATTACAAAGCATGATGACATATAGAGTTCAGTATCCTGCTTTTCTCATTTAACATTACAGAGTAAGTATTTTTCCATGTCATTAATAATTCTTGGTGAATATAATTATTAATGGGTATGGAATGTAATATCATATGGATGTACCATAGTTTATTTAGCCAGACTCTTACTATGGAATATTTAGGTTGTTTCTTCTTTTTTTAATTTCAATTATAAATAATGAATGTCGGGGCGCCTGGGTGGCTCAGTCATTAAGCGTCTGCCTTCGGCTCAGGTCATGATCCCAGGGTCCTGGGATCGAGCCCCACATCGGGCTCCCTGCTCTGCGGGAGGCCTGCTTCTCCCTCTCCCACTCCCCCTGCTTGTGTTCCCTCTCTCGCTGTGTCTCTCTCTGTCAAATAAATAAAAAAATAAAATAAAAAAATAATAATGAATGTCATTGTGTATGAATGCCTGAATTTCTGAATATTTCCTAGAGGCAGAGTCCTAGCCCCAAAGGATTTCCGGGGGGGGAGGGGGTTGTTTAAGGTTTTTATACCTAGTCCCTACTTGTTTTCCAGAAAAGAGATACCAATTTAATTTACCAACAATAGAATATGAGAGTCCTGTGTCACTTCATCCTTGCTGCCACTGGGCTTTACCATTTCTTAACTCTTTGCTCATTTGGTAGATAAAAATGCTCTTTCATCTTAATTTATATTTCTTTAATTACTGGTAAGCTGAGGCACCTGGTTGGCTCAGATGGTTAAGCGTCTGCCTTCGGCTCAGGTCATGATCCCAGGGTCCTGGGATCGAGCACCACATTGGGCTCCTGGCTCCACGGGGAGCCTGCTTCTCCCTCCCACTCTGCTTCTCCCCCTCACTCTGCTTCTCCCCCTGCTCATGCGCGCTCTCTCTCTCTATCTCTGTGTCGCAAATGAATAAATAAAATCTTTAAAAAAAATAATTACTGGTAAAGTGGGACATCTTTTCACACGTTCATTGACCAATTGTGTTTCATCTTCTGTAAATTGTTTATATATTTTCCCATTTCATAATTGAAGTGTTAGAGTTATCGTGAGAAATTGTCAGAGCTCTCAGTATATAATAAGGATATTAACTCTTTTAATAACTTTTTATACTTGTGGAAAATCTTTGTTTCTCAGTTTGCCTGCCTTTTATCGTGTTTCTGTTGCCTCTTGAAATATATAGATCTTTAACTCTCTTACTGCGGTTGGTGTTGTTGCTTTGTTTGGGAAGTCCTTCCCCATCCAGGGTGGGGTTAGAGTCCTGCTGAGTCCGAGGCACATTGTGTTAAATTACCTCCTGCCATCCCCACTTTGTTATTTTTTATTATGTAAAATTTCAAACATATACAGGAGAAGAGAAAAATAAATATATTGATTCTGGGATTTGTTTCAAGATAATGGGGGGTGAGGGAGGGGAGGTCATAGATCCAATAAGAGTGGCCATAAGTTGATGATCATTGTAGTTGGAGGTTCTCTTTACTTTTGTAGAGACGATGTGACCTGGTTGACACCTTAGGGGGCCAAAGGGCAGTCATTTCTGGACCCATTTCCTGTGACATGCACTGCCCTAGAAGACTTGTGTCATCCCACTGAGCCCTACAAGCACCCTTGGAAGAAGGAAATATTAGTCCCATATTACAGAAGAGGACACTGAGATTCAAATGGATGGATTATCTGAGGTCGCATAACTGGGAAGTACCCAACAGAATCTGACCCAGGTCATCCTGACCCAAGTGCCATGTTCCCTCCACTGGGCCATTGATGCCCTTGGAGGCAAGGAATTAAATGGAAGAGAAGATGGGCTTCTCTCGTAGAGCTTGACTAACCCCCAGGCTCCTCCCAGTCACAGTCCCAGGGAAAGGGCTCAGATTAGAAATTAATCTGATTGGGGGCACCTGGGTGGCTCAGTTGGTTAGGCATCCAACTCTTGATATTGGCTCAGGTCATGATCTCAGGGTCCTGAGATCGAGCCCTGCGTCTGGCTCTGTGCTCAGCAGGGAGTCTGCTTGTCCCTCTCCCTCCCCCACTCTCTCTCTCTCTCTCTCTCTCAAAAATAAATAAATAAAATCTTTTTAAAAAATTAATCTGATTGTTTAAAATAAGAAATGTGTACAGCATGGTAACTATAATTAATCATACCGTACTGCATATTTGAACATTGCTAAGAGAGTAGATCTTAAAAGTTCTCAACACTAGAAAAAAGATTGTAACCATACGTGGTGATGGAAGTTAACTAGACTTACTGTGATGATCATTTTGCAGTATATACCAATGCCGATCATTATGTTACACACCTGAAACTAATATAATGTTATATGTCAATTATACTCCAATAAAAAAACGAAAGAATGGAATACTTCTTGTACAGCTGACTTTATGGACCAAGATTCAGGCCTGCTACTCATTCATTTCCTCTGTCATTATTTCAGCAATCAGTTTTAAGCGCCAATCAGGCCTTGGACTAGGACTGGAACTTACTGAAAAATAAAAGGGTGGACAAATAAAGAGTCCAACACCACCAATACCATCAGGGTCACCCCACCCAGCATGGTGCCCTGGAGCTCAGATCACAGACATTTAGCCAAGAGCTTTCTTATTAACACAGCACTTTGATTCATGTGCCCAGTATATTAGTCAGCTATTGCTAGGATAATGTCGCATAACAAAGAGCCCGCACATTTTAGTGGCTTACAACAACAACCATTCCTTTCTCCCCCATGTCTGCAGATTGGTTTCTCCAGATATTACCCCATCTCCTACACCAGAGGGTCTCATCTTTTCATCTTCTCAAATATATTTAAAAATGCACCTGTAAACCAACATCTCATAGGTACACCCAGATTTTGATGAGACCAAAAGTATTTTCAAGACATGAAGCATTATGTGAGTTTAACCTTAGCAGTACTTCAGTGGGTGTTATTTCTGAAAAGCTAAAGTAGAGATGGGACTGGGGACACAATTCCCATTTCCTTTGTTGCTGCTCCTCCGTCTCTTTCACTCAGAAACCATGTTGAAATTTGATAACATAAGAGAACTAGCATGATGGTGAGGACCTTGAATCTCCTCTGATTTATCTTTTTTTTTTTTAAATAAATCACTCACAGCCATGGTACTTTATTATTCACCACAAATCACTAGTGGTACATTCTACCACCGAGAACTGCTGAATTACACAGCAGTGGGTAAGAACGGTCAGTCATTTAGCTATCTGGACAGCATATATTAGTTGAGCATCTACTATGCATTGCCAGACACTGGGAGGATCCTGCTCTCATAGAGCTACATTCCAGTCGGGGAGTGGCGGTGGAGACAGGCAATAAATAAATATATTCTTTAAAGATAATTTCAATAGGTAATAAATGCAATACACTTAAGGGAAATAAAGCATGACAGTGGGATGGAGTGGGAAGAGGAACAGCAGGAAAGACCTCTTGGAGGAGGTTGATTGGAGTTGAGCCTTGAATGGTGAGGAGTCAGCTATGCTGTCTGGAAGAAGAACATTCCAGGCAGAGGGACCTGCCAGGACAAAACCCAAAGCAGGAGCAGTCTTGGAACTGAAAGAATTCTGCCTGGCTAGAACAGAATGAATGTGGGGAGGTGGTCAATGAGGAGGACAGGTGGAAAGGGACAGCCCACAGAAGGCCTTGAAGGCCCGGAGAAGATGTTGGGAGTTTCCTCTAAGGACACTGGAAGGCCCTGGAGTGCTCCTCGGGGGAGATGGCCCCAGGGACCACCTGATAGAGCTGGCTCATCTGGCTGACCGGATGTGGGCCTCTCCTTCCCATTTTCCATGGCCCCTCTCCCAAATCACACCTTTGGAGAAAAAGAAGAGGACCCTCCAAAGAAGAGGAGGAGAGCCTCCAGGAGAACCAGCAGCCATGCCTCCCTGCCTGAATTTCTGGGCTTCCATGTACGATGAGAGCCACCATACTTTTCCTTCCAAGCAGCACTGGCCTTCAGCCCATACAACGAGCTAAATCCGCATGGGTGACTCAAATAGTGAGAGCACCAGATATTGGGGCACTAGTCTGCAGGTGTGGGCTGCCTCTAGGCCATCACCAGGCCCAGCGGAGTGTCTTGGACACTGTCGTTCTCCAGCAGATGAATTTGCCTGGTGCATCACCACCACTTTCTAGCTCCCAAAGAGCTGCATCCCACCTGAGATCCAGGAGGCAGTCAGGGCAAGGCTGCCAATCTCATTCACCGGGAGGAAACCGAGGCACAGAGAAATGAAGTTTGAGGCCAGAGTCACAGAGGCCTAAATGACGATGCCAGGAATCAAACCAGACACTTATCGCCACAAGCCCTGTGCTCTCTGACCTCTTCCTCAGCTCCTGGAGCAGTCAGAGGCAACCCCAGAAAGCTTACCACATGCCAGGCACTGTTCTGAGGCTTTCCACATATTAACTTAAAGACCCATAAGGTAGGGACTATTATTATCTCCATTTTCTAGGTGAAGAACTGGACACATATGGACATTAATTTGTTCAAGGTCTCACAGAGCTAGAAAGTAGCAGGCCCAAGATTCAAACCAGGCAGTCTTCACCACTATGCCATGCTGCATCTGGCACTTCTTTGTGGAAGGAAGGGAGGGAGAGGTGCAGGAACACAGCGCACTATGTGAATATCTGTGTAGACGGCTCTGTGTAGATGTGTACATGTGGTACACCAGTGTGCGGGTACACACTCGGGGGGGTGTGCAGACCTGCTTCTGCGTGTGGTTTTTGCTGAGTGCCTCTGCACCTGCTTTGTGTGCACAGACATTCACATTCATGAGCGTCCAGCTGACGTCGTCGGCGTGCGTCTCCTGCCTACAGGCACTCCTGCCTACATGCACTCACATGTACCCATGCCTACGGATGGGTTTGTTGGTGTAGCCGTGTGTGTGACCATGCAGGGTGTGTGATCTTGAGCATTTGCCCTTGCAGATGGAGGTGGTCTTGAAAGCCAGGACACCAGCTTATTTATACACTGGTGTCTGCAGCTGTGATGTGCGCCCGGAAGTGCACACACCCCTTGGGGTCTGTCCTGTGCCACCCAACACCACTCAGGGTCCCACATCAGAAACACAGGAAGCCCTAGAGTTAGCCCAGCTTCTTCACAGAGTCAAAATTCAGCACCAGCATCACCAGAAACTCAGGAGAAAAGCAGTTTTGAAAGTGGAAAAACTGGTCTGTGTTTGTTCCCTAAACCCTGACTTACTTCCCCCTTTGCTTTTGCGCTTTGGGAAGTTGCCTGCAGCAGCTTGGAGGATGTTGTGCACAGCCCGGTGTAGCCTGCGTGTGATCCAGTGCTGAAGGACAGGTGAAGGTCACTTCCCCGGGGAGCTCTGCAGAGCGTGCCACCACCAGTAGGCTCAAGAAGTATTGGCTGCCTGCATGCCTGCCTCGACCCTGCCCCTGCCCAGCCTGTACCCACCTCGGCCAGCAGTTTCCAGGGGCGGGGGGTGGGGGCGCTGGGGGCGCTACTGCAGAGTGGGAGCCTAGGAAGAGGCAAGAGAGGCCTTGGCCAGTACTGCAAGTTCAGGGCTGGGGTGAGGGCACCGAACCCTCCCTCTCTGCTTCAGTAAGACTCTGGTTTATCATTTTACCCTCAAATTGAGTGTCTCCAAACATGAAACCCAGGATTGTACTGTCCTCTGAACAGGCAGCTGGTTAAACCCTGTCCCAGTGGTTGTTCTGCCTCAGCTTGCATAAACCCAGGGATGGGCAACTCACTGCCTCCTGAAACCACCGGTTCCCACTGAAGAGCTGTTAGGAAGTGAGGGTATTCAGCATTTCCTGACCTACTGTGCACCCAGCACACCCCAGGTCCTGGGGTACAGAGGAGAGTCAGGTAAGACCTTCACCCTCCAGGAGCTCACAGCACAGCAGGGAAGAGGTACAGCAACATCCTCTTCCTGTCTCAGCAGCTGCTCAGGCTAGTGGCTCCCTCTACCCCCAGACTGTCCTGCAAAAGTGGGCACACCTCTCTTCCTCTAACCAAACAACCCCTCCCTTTCACAGCCATAGAGCCAGAAGTTGGGCCATAGAGCTCTGTCTCCACTTCCCTCATCACATCCCAGGCCTGCCCCGATCTGCCACCGCCTCTCCATCCCTTGCTTCCCAAGAGAGAGCCCTAAGGGCGAGGACTTCGCTCCCTGGCTTGGCAAGGCTATGGGGTCAAGATGGTTCTCAAGCTCCAGAGGCCAGGTGCTGACCCGAGAGGAAGAAGAGGAATCTCTAGATGCCTTCTCTGCATTAGGCAATACTCCGTGGGCAGGCTGGGCCTCTCCTACTCAGGAAATCCCTGATTACCGGCCACAGATCAGACGTGAGGTTCTCTGACACCACCAGCAAGTAGGCCACATTTTATAACAATCACAGCACTAAGTCTCTGGCTAAAATGGTGATGGCAGGGATCAGGAGAAAAGGCAGGAGATTCATAGGGAGAGAGAGGGACCAACAGATGTAAAACCAAAGAAAAATATACCCAGAACAGAGAGAGATGGAGAGAGAGAGACAGAAGCAAAGAGATAGAAACAGAGCCTCACAGAGACAAAGAAGAGAGGTGCAGAGATAGGAACATAAGAAGACACACCTAGAGACAGAGATCCAGTGGCCAGCCACAGAAGCAAGAAGACAGGCAGACAGGCGTGACCATGGAATAGCCATGCTTCCTTATTGCTCTCCTGCTTAATTGAAAGAAAGAAAAGAAAAGAAAAGAAAAGAAAAGAAAAGAAAAGAAAAGAAAAGAAAAGAAAAGAAAAGAAAAGAAAGAAAGAAAGAAAGAAAGAAAGAAAAGATTTGATTTGAGGTCACTTGCAATAAAGATCCACGTGTAATAAGGGGTAAGCATAGAAGTAAAAATTCAAAGCCAAACTATTATGGAAGAAGGAACAAGTAGTGTTGCGAAAGCCCTGGGTGTGGGAGACTGTGACTTGCATGATCTGCAATGAACCACTTGGTTTTCATGCTCTTGGGTACCCACCTCCTCCTGATTCTGGGCTGGCCCTGGGACATGTTTCAACCAGTAGAATGTTGCGGAAGCAATACTGTGCCAATCCCAAGCCCAGGCGCAAAGAAGTCATGGCGGATGGTGGCTTCCATTCTTTTGTGCTCTGGGGGGAAAGCCAGCCACCATGTAGCCAGCCTGACTATCCTGAGGCCATCTTGCTGCTGTGAGGATGCCTGAGTTAAGCACCTGGAGAGACCACTTGGAGAACAGAGGAACTCAGACAACAATGAGAACCAAGACCCCAGACCTTAGGACCCAAATTGAGCTGTGCCAGCCAGCCCTCTGCTGAAGCCACATGGAACAAAGATGAGCCCTCCCCACCAAGCCCTGCCCAAACTACAACATCACAAGCACATAATAAAATGGTTGTATTGTAAGTCATCAAGTTTTGGGGCAGTGTGCTACGTAGCAACAGTTAACTGAAATACTAGGTTAACACAGTAAATAAATCCAATGGATTCCATCATTTCTTTTGGCTGATGGATAATGTGGGAGACAGAGCATCTCCTTCCTCTGAAGAATCACAAATGATACTCAGCTCCTTCATGGGAAAATTAGCCAAGGTCCACCAACAGCACCCTTGGAAGAATATGGTCACGCGCACACTTGCCCTCAAGGATGGTGACTGCTGAGCACTGACTGAGTGATGGTGGTAAAGATGGTCAGAGGGGGTTGTTGTAGCGCTTAACACGGGCCAGTTCATCCCCTTCGACAGAGGATGGGAGGCTGCTCAGGGAGGGGAGCGACTGCTGAGCTCTCACAGCAGAACGTGTCAGAGCCAGGATTGGAGCCCAGACCCCGCGCACGTTAGGCTGTTAGTGTGCAGCTAAAACAAGCAGCATAAACAGACGCCTGTCCAGGAACCCTGGATCCAGAGCCACCTCTGTGTCTCAGAGACAGGAGCCTACATGCTCCCCAGGCCTTCTTGTCCAGGGGAAGGGGGAAGGACAGGTGGTGCTCTCACCCTCTCGGGGTAGCTGACTCCCCTTTATCCAGACCAGACCCCCCCCAGGGGATGAACATTCTGGCGAGGCTCCCCATCAGGGTCTGCCCAGCCCCAGCCCCAGCCCCAAACATTTGTCAGGCGGCCAGGGCCCCACACCTGCCGACTTCATTGCCAGGCCTGCAGGAATCGCCTGACTCTGAAATTGGTTCCAGGAACACTTTTGCTCCCATTATTATACTGCCTTCCCTGACACCCCCTCCCCCAGCACTTTTTTTTTTTTTTTACACTAAACTTTCTCTGAATTCACCTGATTTTTCCCCATCTCCTTTACATTCTTTATGGCAATGGAGAAATAATCACCGCTTCTCCGGCAGGGTGATGGGAGTGTGCAATATTAACTGTAAATCAGGCAGAAATTGGTGGAAGGGGAAGGGTTTGATGAGGTGCAGAGACATTATATCATTTTAAAGCACTTTTCTGGTCTCCAGTAATCCCCATGTAAATGAAAAGGAGTTGACGACGTGCCTCTCTCTCTGAGGCTGCCTTTAGGAATGCAGAGAAAATGCTCCTGGAAGGAGGACGCAGGGCAGAGGAAGGTTGCCTCGGGCCTGACAGGGGAGGCAGAAATGTCCAGGGCTGGGGCCCCAACCCCTCCAGACCAGGGCTGGGCACACACCCCAGACTGGAATAATCCTGCCTGAGCTGTGGCTTCTTGGAAGATGAGGATCCACCTCCAGCAGGGAGGGGGTTGGGGGGGTAGGGGGAAGGGGGAGGGGTGGGGGGTAGGAGGTAGGGCTGTGTATCAACAGGCAGCGGGGGCCCCATCAAACCACCCATATCCTGTAGCCCAGCGGACGCATCAGGAGTGGTGCTGCTCCCAAGGGGGCGTCTGAAACATACGGGGACTCTGGGGATTTTGTCTGTGGTTATAATGACTGGGACGCAGAACAGAACATGGTAGTAGGCAAGGATGCTAAACGTCTTGCAATGCTCGGAACACTCCCACATAACGGCCCCTCCTAAAATGTCACTGGCTCCCCCTACAAAGAAGGGATTATCCTGAAACATGACCATCGATCAAGACCTGTCACCAGCAGGAGCCATCTCGCCACGGAAAGGTTCATGACCTCCTGGGTGCCTTGAAATTTAAGTTCATTAGTCTAGGCTAACAGACCACTAGTTTAACTGAATTCAGCTACCTGTGTTTCCCCCAATCTGGGATGCCACAGATCATAAAGGGAATCATTGTTTTATTTACTACTAAGAAAGAAAATGATTCTGTGACCCAGTGCTTACTCATCACTTAGATTTTTACTTTATAATTACTGGAAATGTTCTTTAGTACTTATTTCATCATGGTTATATATCATGGGATATTATAAGTGCAAAGAATATTTTATTTTTTTGAAGATTGTATTTGTTCATTAGAGAGGGAGAGAGAGCATGAAAGAGAGCACATGAGTGGGAGGGTGTAGAGGGAGAGAGAGAGAGAGAATCTCAAGCAGACTCCTTGCTGAGCGTGGAGCCCCACAATGTGGGGGTCCATCTCGCCACCCTAAGGTCATGACCTGAGCTGAAACCAAGAGTCTGAAGCTTAACCAACTGAGCCACCCAGGTGCCCCACAAGGAATATTTTAAATGCAACGAATTGCTGACGGTATTCCTAACCTAGTCAGGGTCCACACCTGCAGGTTTCTTCTGGATCATGTTTCAACTCAGAGCCTTCAATGTCCATGTTTCCCACACAGTGTCATCCTCTGAGACACCAAGTATAGAGGACACTGCCTTTCCTCAAAGAGCACGCCCCCAGCATCTCTGAGATTTTCTTCTGAGCTACTGATACTCGCTTTAGACTTGTGATGCTGGCTCTTCCTTGATCTTTCCAGAGGTGTCAAAAGAAGGTTTTCAGATAATAAACAAGACTTATTCCCTTCCTCAAATGGCCATGAGCATTTTGTTGTCGGACCCATCGGGGCACTGGCTGTTGGTGCCTGGTCAGGCCTCCCAGCACCCCCACAAAGATCACGTGTGTTCAGTGGTGTATACCACCGTCCCTGCCAGAAGAACAACGATTTTAAGGTCACAAGATGGGTCCTGAGCATATAGACGCTAAAATAGGAAGTAGTGGATCTCACAGAACCTATGAAATATAATATTAGAAAACTAGTTGGTCCATGTGGATACACGCCCAGAGCTAGTGTGTATAGACGCAGCCCGGGACGCTGTCTCAGAGACCCTGTCTGCTGACACGCCCAGGACCCCTGTCTCAGGAGGGTGCGCATAGTTGTCCCTAGGCTGTAGAGTTGGCAGATTTAGCAAATAAAAATACAGGACACCTAGTTAAATCTGAATTTCAGATTAAAAAATTAACAAATAATTTTTAGTTTAAGTCCCAAACATTTCATGAAACATTCTCATACTAAAAAAAAAAAAAGAAGGTTTATCTGAGATCTGAATTTCCCTGGGCCAGCCTGGATCATATTTGACAATCTCACTGTGGTGCTTCATGTACAGCTAATATGTGCAGACATGGCCAGGATCCCAGGCCCAGACTTGGGTTCCTGTAGGACTCGGGCTGCCCTGCCTTCTCTCTTCTCACGAGTATGAGCTCAGGGTATGGCAGATGCAGGGATGAGGCGGCCTGGTCGAAGCCTCCTGATGCATTTATAACCAGCCTAGGATCAGCCTCTGTTTGGCTCATTTCCCACTCGTCCTGCACTAGTCACTGATAAGGTTGGAATAATGGGGAGGAGGCTAGGCCTGGGGCCCCGGGGAGGGGGTCACAGCTCAAGGCAAGCCGGGGTCAGGCTCCAACAGGGAGACACCCAACAGTGAAGCTGGGACTGCCTGAGGAGCTCAGGAAGCTTTTCCAAGACCAGGAGGATTTTTGGGCAAGCAGAGAAGTGGAAAAAGGTTGCCAGGGAGGGGGAATGATTTGCGCAGTGCAACATGAATATAAAGGTGCCAAAGTAGTCCTAAGAAGACGTGCCGGAAGTCCCACGTGCCTGGACAAGGAGTGTACTGGGAACTGGGTTGGACTTCCTGCTGTGTAACTTCATATCTGGGTGATCTTGGACTGCTAACTCAGTTCCTGAACATCAAACAGACAAGTACCCAGCCTGGGAACTCCCGGGGCAGCAAGCAATGCAGTTTGAAAACGACTTCCGAGGGCTTGAGGATGAGCGAAGGATTTCAGACACGAGATGTACATGATCGGATGTTTTAACAATCATCACGACAACCACAGCAGTCTACCACTGATGGAGGACTCGCTATATGCTAAGCACTTTGCTCTTATTAACAATAGTGATAATAGAAGCTACCGGGTTGGTCCCACATACCACAGCCATGGCATCAGGTGCCAGACAGGGTGATAAGCATTTACTTGCATTATCTCATTTGGTCTTCACAACACCCATCTAAGGCTGGTTTTTATTCTCCCCACGTCGTGAAGAATGAAACTGACACTCAACAGGATGACCAGACTTGCCCAAAGTTGCATGGAGGTGGTAGCAGAGCCCCGACAAGAGCCCAGACTGCTGACATCGAGGCCAGGAGGCCATCTCTCCCTGCGTCACTGAAACTCCTGCAAAGCCACAGAAGTGCCCTCACGTGGCACATTCTACAGCCTTCCCTGGGCAAAGGCAGAAGCCCGGTCTCTCCAAGCACAAAGAAAGGCTAGAATCAGAATTCCATGGGCATCCTAATTTCTGTGCATATTTTAAAGGACAAATCAGGCTGCAGTTAGAAAGCCCCTAACCAAAATTCCAGCCACATGCTAACAGGCTGTGGTCAACATCCCCAGAGGGGTCGGGAACCGAGTCTCAGCGGGAGGGTCTTTGAACCAGGGGTCCCCAAGGGTATGCCGCCTCAGGGACTAGAGGCAGGCACCTGATTTCTCTGCCAAGTGCCTGCAATTATAGCAATTCTCTCAGTGCCGCAGACTCCCGGGAAAGAGTCATCTGGCGTTCGGTTAAACTGATTAGGAATCACTTTCTGTTTCAGCGTCATCCCCGAATCTCAGCAGTGAGTAGGGCTGCTGCCCAGGCTTTCCAATTGGCGGGGATCCTAACAGCTCCAGAATCGTCCCAGACGCCCTTGGCGGTCCTGGGGATTTTGTTTCTGCCCCTTCCCCTTGCCAGGCTTGTTCGCGGCATCTTATTTGGATAACAGTAGCCCCCACTCCTTTCCGTCCTCACCTTGGGGCGATTCCAAAAATACAATTCAGGAGCTTTTGCCCAATCCCATTCAGAGTGTAGGGTCCCTCTGGAGCTCAGGTTAGCCTGGGCAGTGCTAGAAGGCAGCCTATGGGTGCCCATGCTTGGCCTGTGGGAACGTGGGCATCCTGCTCCCCGGCCTTAATGGTGTGACAGCCCCATTCTCTATGGCACCCAGCTCCCAGACACCTGCTGGGTGCTCTTCCCCAGTCCCTTCCTGGCAGTTTCTCACCTCTGTTGCTATATTAGCCAGTTACTTGTCACACAACAACCTCAAAACCCCACTGGTTCACCACCACACACATTTATTTTCAAATTCCTGGGTCTCCAGGTCTGACCTAAGTTTGGCTGCTCTAGACCGAGTTCACGTGGCCCAGGCTGGACCCAGGCTTTGGGGTGGGGTCAGGTCTCCTGGGTATGTCACATTCCGCGGCCCAGGCTGCAGGGGCAGCGGCAGCCTGGAGCATGCTCTTCCCACAGCAGGTCACAAGGGTACAAGGGTCCGAGGAGAAACGGGGATGGATCTTAGGGTCTCGGCTCCAAAAGAGCACACGGTCACTACCATTCACATCCCAGTGGCCAAAGCAAGTCATCTGACCCAGTTCATCACCATCATACACACCACCCACTGGGGTGGCAAAAACCGCCAAGTCCCATGATAGAGTGTGGACGTGTAATTCTAACCCATGGATGGAGTACGAAACCAGAGCAGTGGAGACACTATCACTGGGGTTCTCCTTGGGGCCCTCCGTCGCGAATGTCTGCCAGAGGATCACCTGACACACCCTGGATGAACACTGAGGCCAGACTCCGAGGCTGTGCACATGCACACACATCTGGAGCGGCCACGGGAATGGGTGTGGGCCCGTGGCTCCTTCCAAGGAGCACATGTGACCCCGTTGTGACCCCATGGTGACCCTGCGACCTCCCCGGAATCACTGAAACAATAGAACAACTTGAGCATCTGGATTCCCAGGACCAGTATCTGTTCCCCAAGTACCTCGACTTGTCCTAGAGAACCCAGGCTTCTGAGAGGCAGGCTCGGGCCCTCATCATCCAGAGCCAGAGCGTCATTTGGCTCAAAAAGGCCTCGTACGGCTCAGGGTCCCACGATGCTCACGGCCCCCCTCACCCCAGGGACCTGTCAGACACCCCAGAGTCCTGGTACAGAGACTCCCTACACCAGGACAGGAAGGGGACATGCAGGGCATCTCACTGGACCCCCTTGTATACAGATGGGAAGACTGAGGCCCAAGAACAGAAAGGTACGACAGACAATGGCAAGGCTCCCCATCTCCCACCTCGGTGCTTTTCTAACACCCCCGAGAACCCGAGGACAGCAAGGCCTCCTGGCCCACAGGCCCTCACGTTATCCCACACTGACCTTGCGTCTGTCCTGTCTTGGGCTCTTCAAGAATCCTGGCAGAAGCTGCAGGCCAGCTCATCTGTTTCTACTTGAAAGGAATGGCATTTTCCCAGGGAGGATGAGCTGGTGATAGAATCAGGGACAGGAGCTCGTTCCGGAAAGCCAGGGCCTGGACAAGGCCGGGCTGGGCGGATGGAGAGGCGTCGGGGCTTGAGCATCCAATTAGCACCCTCTGCTCTTGCAGCTGTGGCCGGTCAGCTGGTGAGTGAGCACTAATTGGGTGTCAAGCACGCCAGGGCCCACCGGCTCCCCTCACCTCCCCACTAAACTCTCAGAGACCACCGCAGAGAGCCGAGGGGCGGAAGGCAGCTAATTGGTCCGGCCTGCCCGGCAATCCCTCTCTCCACATTCTGATGCCCTGTCACTCAGCTTCCTTTGTCTTCCATTCCAAGGGCTTGGGGAAAATTGCCCACATCTGCTGCAAAGTTTCCTGTAAACCTCGGGGTGGGAGGGGAGCTTATTTTAAAAGAGGCTCTAAGCAGGGACATTTTGGCACATTTCCCACAAGTGGCCCCAGTTGTCCTAACTGTGGAGAACTGTGGGGACAGCCCTCCTACACACTCCTTCACACTCCTGCTTATCCATATTTTTAGACAAGAGTTTCCAAGTCACCCGAAAGCTAATGAAATGCTTTTTGTTGCCTTTTGCCTGACAGCATCACTGCTCATTTGGGGGTGGGGGTGGGGACTATTAATACTACTTCATAGTTTCCCACACTTGAACTAGAAGAAACCCTACTCACCTTAGAGGATGCAGGTGTGGATGGGAACAAGCGTGTGGGCACAAACACACAGGAGTCTGGTGACCCTTGTTTTAAGTACACCGAACACGCAAAGCACTGAACTTCCGGGAGTAGGGAAGTAAGGCTGGGATTTCTTCCACAGGTGTGGCTGAGATGGTATTTTGAGATACGAATCTCTCCAATCTGTGCTTTTGCTCCCCTGTGTTTTCCCCACTCACTCCCACCCCCAAGCCAGTCGTCAGCACTGTGTTCACTGCCTTGGGAGAGAGGCAGCAGGGCAAAAACCAGAAATAGCCTGCAAATCTCTCTGCTTTTGTGTTTCACGGGGGGAGGGGATTTCTCAGGCCTGGAGAAGTGTCCAGAAGCTGGGGAGAGCTGGGGTTCACTTTCCACCCATCCCCAGCCCACCCCCCCCCCCGGGGCAGGGAGGAGAGAAACATAAGGGAGAATGGGAGAGAACCCATTCTCATGCCCTCTGGGAGGGTCGCTCAGGCAGACAGAACTGTGAAGAGCCCTTAAATCATTCTCCCACTTCAAGCAGGACGCAGAAGTAACGGAAGGCCACTAGACCCTATAGGAAGTCATAGGGTGCTGTGGGGACAAATGACTCGGCGCAAGAGGCTGATTCCCTTACTCTCCCTCCCAATGCTTTGGCTCTGCCTAAGAGCCCAGTATTGAAACTCTTCCCTTTGAGTGGGGATCCCTAAGGAAGATTGAGAGTGATCTCCACCCCCAAGCTCTCTGAAATGAGGATTCAGAGACCAGACGTCAATTTAGTAATAGAAAAACAAAAAACAAAAAACACCATTTAAGGTAAAATGCCTTAAACACATGAATGGGTAGACACACAGTCTGTGGCCTGAGGATATTTTTGTATCACCTTCCTTCACTTTATCTGAAATAGCCCTCACTCTCCATGCAGCCCCCACCCTTAACCTGCCAGTTCTCCATAGCATTCATCATTACCTGACATTACATTCGGTATTAAGTGTTTATTTAGCTATTGTCCTTACTCCTGAAGGCAGGGATGTCGTTTGGATGGCTAGATGAGGGCCTAGCTCAAAGGAGCCTCAACAAACAGGTGTAGAAAGAATGAGCCGTGTGTGTGCTCAGTGGTGACACCTACTGGCAAAGGGGATATTGCAGCCCAACTCTACTAAACATGATCACTGCTCAGCCAAAAGGAGGAGGGAGCACCTTTCCGGGTACTGTAAGTGATAGGACTGGGAAACTCCAGGCCAAGGAGAAATTTGTCTGGACCTAAGATACAGATTTAAGAGGGAGCCCGGGGATGGGGGCAGAAGGGGTGGGAGTGAAGCATGAGTCTTACGAAGAAAAGGGAAGATAAGGTTAAGACCTCTGACTCACACAGTGTAGCCACTGAGCCTCACATTCTGCAGAGCTGTCACCTTCCTTCAATTTAGTTCTCCTAGTCTCCCTCTTTTATCTCAGTTCACTTCTCTCAAATTTTTATTGAATTTAAGCACCAGGTGAGGAGAGGAGACAGTTGCAAGGGAAGTATAAGGCCCACCCCAGATAAGCTTAAAACCAAGCTAAAGAGATAGCACAAAATGAGTTTGTCTTGACCTCTAGCATTTACAGAGTACTTTGAGGTTTGCAAAGTGCTTTCCCATGTATTTCTTTATTGGATCTTCCTCTGACCTATCTTGGTGGGCAGGACAGTAATAGAAAAAAATCGATGCGATGAACTCGATGAAGAAAGTGATTTGTCCAAAGTCCCCCACAAAGAATCTTGGCAGGGCCGGGTCCTCTCTGATTTTATACTTTCTGATGTTTTAGTTTTGGGGTCTCAGTCATTAGGGAGAAAAAGCTCCCCCTAGGGAGATGAGGCACGCAGCTAGGACACAAACCGTAGACCACAGCAGAGCACTGGAATTCGCAGGTCTCGGGGGGCCCAGGCGTGGAAGAGCTAACCCCACCCTCCGTACAAGTCTGTACCACAGTTACCTTCCCATGAATGATCTCATGTCAGGCCTGGATAAAGTGGGAACCTTGAGGTTCTCCCCATCAGGGCATCCACATTCTGGTCTTTGTAAGAGGAAACCACTGACTGCACCCCTGGGAATATGTGCCCTAATTCATTATCAAACTGCTTGCAATTATCAAACTGTGCTCCCTCGAGTTGACCTTTAGCTGGGGAACAGCTATATTTAGAGAAAACCAGCCCTTTGTAATTACCCCCACTCAGATTACTTAAAGGTCGGCTGCAGATGTGACAGTTTGATCCGTGGGAAGGGCTGTTTCCAGGATCCCTCGATAATTATTCAAACCAGACAATAATTAGCAAATGTTTTCTACAAATGAGTCCATCCCTGTTGTTCAGCCTCAGAAGGGAGCCCAGAAGGCTTACCAGGCCAAAGTTGCCCCCTGCAGATAGAGTAACAACAATCCTCTCACGCACAGCGTACATCTGTCCCTTTACAGTTTACGAAGAGCTTCCTGTCTCCCCTGGCTCACTCCTTACACCGGCCTTCCAGGAGACACACTTTCGTACTTTGCAGGTGAGAATACTGAGGCTCGGAGAGGGTAAGTGGACTTGCCCGGTCACATGGTTGAACCAAGACTTAACTCCAGTCTTCTGACTCCAAATTTCTTGCTCTTTCCTAAGGAAGTGTCTTCTTCAGCAAATACTTATTGAGTGCCGACTTTGAGCCAACTTTCAGCGGGCTGCAGGAAAGATAAGAAGACCCCAACACTGACCCCTGGGTTCGAAAACTCAGGGTAGAGTGGGGAGACGTGAAACATTAAAACACCAGGGGTAGCAGCATCTCTAGGGAGTGTCCATAAATTCCCTACAAGAAGAGCTTTGGATATCAGAAATGAAGAGTCTATCTATCTAAGGAGATTAAGGAAGGGTTTGGGTGCAAGTCAACCAAAGACAATGGGTGAAGGTTCCAGATTGGGAGGAAGGAAAACATTAAAATGGAGTCAACTGATATCCTCACTTCACATACTTACAGTAACTAACGAAATAGCACATGTCTCCTGACCCCAATGTGAAGAGGATTGAGGATGTAGATGACTTTACCTCGAGCACCATTATCTTGGTTATAAGAATAATCCTGGAGTCCATGGCTTCCAAGAAACCCATGGAAGGACAGCTTGGTCAGGGAGGGTCTTTAAGCCCACTTTCCCTTCACCTAGAGAAGCTCCATTTATATGTGTTTTACCTTTTGAGCTTCCATTAAATAAGGAGTCCATGATTTTTAGAAATATAGAAACTATTGGTTTATAGAATTAATTATAGGTATGGTGGTTAAAGATATTTATAAAGTGCCATGAGTATTGACTTCACAATTTCTTATTTAAGGTAAAAAAAAAAAATAGTCATCAATAGTCTCTGTAAATAAACAATCTCCACTGACTGGGCAATCATCCAATTCTGACAAGATGAAATAATGATTAAAAATAATAATGCTGAAATTGATAATTATCATCTATTTAGAGCTTACTCCATGTTAGGGACTCTTCTAAGTACTTTATGCACATTAGTTCATTTGTGTGTCCTGACAACCCCGTGATGTGGGTACCATGGGTCCTAACATCACTGCCATTTTGTAGGTGAAGTAACTGAGGCACAAAGGGTTCGTGGGAGGTGACACGCATGGGATCGTGCGCTTACATTGAGCAACACCAGCTGCACGATGGCAGAAAAACAGCAGCCAATGGGAAAGAGGTGGAGGACTTCTGGAAGACTTCATGTTCCTTCTCAGTGGGCAGAGGGACAAGGCTGCCAAATCAGCAGGAACTTGCACACTTCCTCCATCCGACCGTGAGCTACTGGTGAGATGAGCTTCGAATGGTGGGCTTCTAGGAATAGATGGAGTAGCTGCCGAGTGCCCTTCTAATGCAGAGCTTCTGTAGTTTCCCTGATGTGCACTTGGAGATGGAGGGTCTTTTGAACAACCGAGGCTTTGAGACAGCAAGCTCACACGGGCACACGAAGGTGGGGCAGAGGTGACAGTGGCTTCATTATATCACCAACCGAGCCCCCACTGGGGAGAAATTCATACCTCGTGCAAATGTGAGTCCGAGGTTGGCTCACGCTAGGCTGAGGGAGAGAGAGAGAAAGAAAAAAAAAAGGCCAAGTCTTAATAAACCCTTAGGATAAACTCCACCGTAAAGATAGCGTGTACCTCGGGCGCCTGGGTGGCTCAGTTGGTTAAGCGACTGCCTTCGGCTCAGGTCATGATCCTGGAGTCCCTGGATCGAGTCCCGCATCGGGCTCCCTGCTCGGCGGGGAGTCTGCTTCTCCCTCTGACCCTCCCCCCTCTCATGTGCTCTCTCTTTCATTCTCTCTCTCTCAAATAAATAAATAAAATCTTTAAAAAAAAAAAAAAAAAGATAGTGTGTACCTCTTTAGGGAAGATATTTATCCAACACTTCAGAAGCACTCATTTATTTTTCCATGTATTATATCAAATTTCCATTATTTTCGTCATTCATGCAAATCCCCAAAGGCCTGCCCTGACTGCCTGGGCACCCTCCCCGTGTCAGGCCGAGGCTACGCTCTGGGGACACAGTGCAGAGAGAAAAGCCTGCAACACAGGGCCCGGATCTGCGCTGTCCCATCCTGCAGCCACTAGCCACATGTGGCGATTTAAATTTAAATTTAAATTAATTAAAAGTACTGAAAATTACAAATTCAGTTGCTCAAACCCAGGGGCCACATGTCAAGTGTTTAACACGTGGCCAGCATTGTGACCGGCCAAACACAATGCAGACATGGAACATTTTCATCATCACAAAATATTCTACTGGAAGCACTGGTAGATGAAACAATGCTCGTACTGGGTGGGAGGTAAGCCCGCTTTAATTACTAGCTACCCTGTGCAGTAATGGTTGCCTATCTTCCTGAGTATTTGATCATTCTGGTTTTTAACCAATTCACATGGCTCAGCTCAGCTCAGGCCGAAGGAGTGAGGTAGACTAGTTCTCAGCTACATTTGGACACCATGAGCTCGGTAACAAGAGATTTTTCAGGGGGACATAATGTATGGACACAACCAGACGGCAATTTGCAGTGCACCTGCTCATCCGAGCCTGTCTTGCTGTGCGCGTACACGTGGACTCACATATCCTCACAGACACACATGCTCCCGCATCTATCTGCTCACTTAGATGCACACAACCACACAAATACAGGCTCACACAGTCAGTAACACACACACTCAGATATGCACACTCTTACACACATGTGATTTTATATGCAGTCACATCCAGCTCTTGCAGATACACTCACACGCGCGCACACACACACACACAGTGTTTTACACAAAGGCATCCTGCGTTACTGCCAGGTTGTCACACATGATTGAGTTGGCTACAGTTAAGTTCTGTGGCTTTTTGCTATCCTGATATAATACAGAAACAGATGGCCCAATTTTTCTTGCATTTTCCAGATTCAAGATAAATGCTTGGGAGCTCCACGGTAACCCTGTCCTTGGGATCCATCCATTCATTCACCGTTCAGCAAACATTGATTGAGGGCCTAGAAATCGACAGAATCACAGAGAAGGTTGGTAACTAAACCACAAAAATTCCACTGTGAGTATCAGGCTCAGGGGAGGGAGAAGGTATCATCCTATAGCACACAGGGCATCCAGGCCCTCCCCTGGGACCAAAACTTCAGGTGTGACCCTACTACCACCCCCCACCCCTGTGTCCCTGCCAAGGATACCAGGCTGTAATTGAATGGGGGCAAGGAGAGGGGGCATTAAATCTCTAGGTAAGAGCAGATGGTGTGGATTAGAGGGGTCCAAAGGTAGAAACACCTGCCAGCCTCAGCCAAATGTCCTCCTTTCTCTTGCCTGCACCTTCAAGCTCTCCCTCGCACCCAGACCTTGCTGTCAGCATGCACACGTGCTTAAGTTTTCCCAATTAAAAAAAGCCTCGCTTTATCCCACAGCCCCCTTTTTAACCTCTGGCTGTTGTCTACATTCTCTCAGTCACAGCAAACATCCCCCAAAGTATTGTCTTAACCCTCATCCCAGTTCTTGAGCCCACCACAGCACAACATGTGACTAGCCCCTCCACGCCATGAAGCCGCCCTCCCTGAATCACCAGGGGCCACCACTCTGCCAGGTCTGATGGTCACCGCTCACTCCCCGTCCTGCCAGACCACTGTGCTGCACTTTACGTGGCAGGTTAGTTCCTCCAGACTCCCTTCCCATTCTCAAACTCTGCCGTGTACCAAGCACCGTGGGGGACAGTAGTAAGTGTGAGTCCAGGTGGCCTCTGTGGGGAGACCCTGTTATGATGCTTTATAATGCCATAAACACCTTTGATTTGGGGAGAAATTATGTCCTCCAGCAAAGAGGGGTTCAGGATGCCACCTTCCCTGCAGCTGAACCCCAAAGCTTAGCTTTCTTTTCCTGGCACATGGACCCCAGGGCAGTGGAAGAATTCAGTGGTGGGCTCAGGGAGGGTAGATAGGATGTAGGGTCTTATAAGTCTGTTCTGGCTTAAATTGTATCCCTGAAAAGATATGTTAAAGTCCTAGAATACCAATACCTCAGAAGGTAACCTTATTTGCCAAAAAGGTGGTTGCAGATGTAGTTAGTTAAGATGAGGTCATCCTGGAGTAGGGCAGGTCCTTAATCTAATATGACTGGTGTCCCTATAGGAAGGTGGTCATCCGACAACAGAGGATTGAAGTGATGCATCTATCAGCCAAGGAGCATCTGGAGCTCCCTGAAGCCAGAAGCATTTTGGGCTTGCGTGGTAGTTGAGCTTCTTCATCCACCCAATTCTGCATAGGCTCCCTCTCCTCCGTGGGTGTGATCCCCAAAACATCTTGCTATCAGCATCTGCCCCTGGAGAACACAACCTACAACAAGAAGCCTCACCCTTGCCCCATCCATCATACGGTGGTCATCAACAGCTGGCTGTGGCCAAAGCCACCAACCATTGGGGTCCAGGCAGAACTGGGGTGAGGGTTGCCCTCCAAAGCAGCTTCGCTTGGCCTAAAGCCTCACAAAGTCTGCCTGGACTTTTGTCCCTTTCTGTCCAGGATTTCTTGTCCAGAATCTTAACAGGTGCCTCATGAAAGAAAAAAAAAAAGCATTCTGTCCATTCCTGGCTTTCTGCTGACCAAACTGCTCCAACCCAGACCACATGAGAGGCCAGATGGGAGACACTGCATCTCATCCACTCCAACCTCGTCCTCAGAACACCCTCTCCCCTCCCTGCTCAAAAATAAAAGCTGCCATGCAAATCAACGGTTATGAACCAGACCCAAGATGGGGGCGGGGGGGTGGAGAGAATTGGGGGAGAAACAGGAGTAGGCTCTGTTCCGCATGTAAAACACCTAGCCCCGAGCCAGGTCCACAGCAAGTGTCCAATAAATGATAGCTATTATCATCATTATTATTATTATGAACCACGAAGCTATCACCAGTAGTCGGTCTGTTGGCAGCAGGAAGCAATGCGGCTGGGCTGCTCCCTGCTCCAGATCACTAACCCAGGCTAAGTGGTGGTAATTACGACTTTGAGGAATACTAGTAACCGTGCCAAGTTCCAGAACAGCTACAGCAATGAGTCAAGAGGCCTCTGGCTCAGCTCCGGGCTGCAAGGCTGAGCAGAGATTTGCACAGTTGGTCATGTGGGTACAGTCCAAGGACATTGTGGGGAGACCGGCCCTTGTGGCACTGGGGGAGAGGAGAGCCCCTCCTGGATGCACCATGGGGAAGGGGCCCGGCACCGGCGTGCGGGAAGACTGCGGGGTTCCAAGCCTGTCGTAGTGACCCTGTCCCAGCGGCCTGGGCCACGTCGAAGCCCTTCTGTGGCTCACTAAGGACCTCTGCCTGGGTCCTGCTTCACAGGGAGCCACAGACCTCAATGCAGCCTGGCTGGGCCCCAGCCTGGGCTGCAATAAGCTGCCAGTTATTTCACCATGAAAGCACCGGGGAAGGGCAAGGCCTCACGGGAACCACTCAGGGTTGCCAGAAGCCGGTTGCGCATGAAGCTTGACACACAAGGAGTTAACATCTTCCTTTTTAGAAAATGATTTCTTCCCCCACCCCCTTGAAAATCTGCCCCGGCCTTACCCTGAATGACCAATGGGCCAGCTGACAGGCCCAGTGAAGTCTCAGCAGCTAAGAGATAGCTGAAACTATTTCTTCCCCTCAACTCCCTCTGCCTCCCTTCCTCCCCACAGTCAACAGCCCCAAGGACAGCAGGACAGGACAAGATGAGCAGGGCTCAACAGTGAGCTCCAGGTGGCCCACTATCTGGCCCCTATTTCCTGTCTGTTCACAGCGCATCAGCTCCCTCCAACTGGGAAGTGAAGGTGGGGGGGCTCTCCCCCAAATTCCTCCTGGCCAGGAAACTGAACTTCTAGGGAATGCTTTTGCTCAGAGTATGGAACAAGCTTCCATGATCAGTGACTTCCCACCAAGTCCACATCCCTGAGATCCAGGTACATGGACCCACCATGGTCTCCCTGCCTCCAAGCTTCAGGCACATGCTGTTCCTTTTCCCTGGAAGGCGCCCATCCAACCGTGAACTCCGCATCATTGGTCAGTGCCCATCTCAAGCCTCTGTTCCTCTTTGTAACTCTCCCTATCCCCTTCCCAGTACCCACTGATTTAATAACCTCTCCCTCCTCAGTGCTCCCACTGCACTTTGAGCTTCCTTCTAACTTTGCAGAGCATTTGTCTGTCTCCCCTGCAAGTGGCTCCACATTTGGGGGACCCTGACTTTTTCATCTCTGTATCTCTGGCATCTGGAAATTGGGAGGCATTGCTTCGTATTCATGGCAATGATGGAAAATGAACACAGGTGAAAGGAAAGGACAGATCAATGGGGAAAGAAAAAGAGGGACTCAGAAGACCCTGGAAAAAAAGAGAGAGAAGGGAGAAGAGAAGGAGGGAAGAGAGAAGGGAGAGGGAATGAGATAGAGGGAGAGTGAGCTAGAGAGTTGGGGAAATGGGGATAGGAATGATCACATTGACCGGGCCATGGTATACCTTCCATGGGAAGCTCCTTGTGCTCCGTGCTACTCCTGAAGGCTGGGAATGCCAGCCTTGGGAGACACCCAGATGGCAGTAAGGGGCACAGTCAGGAGCTCCATATAAAGGATGTGCCTGAAGAAGATGTGTTGGTGCCAAGTGACCCCTACGCCAAACCCAAGGTCAACCACACCCCAGTTTCTAGCAAAATCCCTGGGTGGAACTCCACTTACTCCTCCCGCTTTATTGTCCATCTTCCAGTCTGCCCCCCTTTGGCCCTGACCCCGACCCTTGACCAAGCACTCACCTGGCCTACAAGAGGTGTCCTGCCTTTCTTCCATCCTCGTACCTATGTTAAAACCGTGCTGATCATTCTCTTTAGTTCTGGTCTCTCCCTTCCTCCCCACTCATGTCTGGTTGAAGATATTAGCATTGTGAATTTGGTTGGAGTATAAATGATTTCAAATCGATTCCTAAATAATTGTCCCCTATACTGCCGACCTGCGCTAAAGTGAGACGCATACCTTGCTTTCAGACATCGGCATAGGAAAATGTGACCTGAGCCCGGATCTTCATTTATAAAACGAGAGCTAAGTGGAAAACTCAAGTGCTTTTTCATTTACTCATAAGTCATTAGGGCCACATTCCTCCCGTGAATCGCCTACGTGTGCCAGGCAGCACACACACCTGCCCCTCGGTGCACCACTCCGGTCCTCTAGTTGGATACTAGGAGCAGTCCCCACTCTCACAGACCCCACACACTTTGGAAATCTGCAGGCTTTTTCATTTAGTAACTTGAGTCTTAGTGTATACATGGCAGAACCTCCTGGAAATGGATCCCGTTCCCCCGTCCTGCACATAGACCAGAAGGGGCCTAGCAAATGCCTACTGAATCGATGAATGAATGAAAAAAAATAAATGGAGGAGTGAATGAATGGATGTGTGTACAAAAAATCCACGAATGATAGTATGAAGGAGTAAATACGTGAATGAGGGAATCAGGAGACCCACTGAGCACTAGAAGCTATTCCAGACATCTGGACATCCATTGCAAGATCAGCCCCTGGGAAGCTGCATTACGGCCTTTATGAACACTTCCTTTTTCCATTATAAGCCTGACTGCCCTTTGGAAAGACATTTAAAGCACATTGTCCCACTCTCTTTATTGTTAACCAGCCAAGACTTTGAAATCATTTTCTATCTCCGACCCTCAAGAACAACCTCAGATCTGAAGTGTGGGACCATTTGGGGCCCAGGTGTTCATTGAAGACACAGGTCCTGCAAGAGATAGCGAGCTCCCCGTTGATGGGGTTTATAAGCAGACACTGGACATGGTGAAGATGATCCTCTCTGATAGACATGATTCCTCCCAAGTCTGAGTTTCTCTGTATTCTATGTAAGCAGAAAATCATCACCCAGATCCTTCCCCTAGTTTTTCCCTTTGGATGACACTCAGTAAGTACCAGGTAGAAAGAAAGCATTCAATAAGCAGTAACTATATGCCATTCATCTGTGAAATGTCAGGCTGGATTCCCAAGCATAAAAATTCTATAGCACCCCCTACTGGCACTTATCATAGTTGCAGCTTAACATGTATTGATTGAAGTCTGGTTCTCCTACTAGGAGATTAATATTTCTCAAGTTATTTTAGGAAACAGTGTAGTGTGGTGATTAAGAGCATGAGCTGAGTTCATACTGTGTCTCTTCTGCCTTTACGGTGTGACCTTGGGCAAGTTACTAACCTCTCTGTGCCTCAATTTCCTCGTCTATAGGGGCGCCTGGGTGGCTCAGTAGGTTAAGCATCTGCCTTTGGTTCAGGTCATGATCCCAGGGTCCTGGGATCGAGTCCCGCATCGGGCTCCCTGCTCAGTGGGGAGTCTGCTTCTCCCTCTGCCCCTACTCCTGCTTGTACTCTCTCCCTCTCAAAAACAAATAAACTCTTTAAAAAAATTTCCTCATCTGTAAAAAGGATGATAGTGGCCACTTTATGGGGTTGCCGTGAGTGTTAAATGAAATAATTCAACCAACATGCTTTGAACAGTGCCTGTCACATAGTAAGTAACCACGGCTGCTATTATTTGAATAGTTTATTTTATAGGAGAAACTATAGAGTCACAATTATTTAGCCTCCGAATTTTATAAATATTTTCCATCATATTTGAGCATAAGTTGAAGACAAATCCGTCAACAATCTGATCCTTTTGTTGGTTTTTCTGGCTGGTACTAGTGATATCTGTCCGATAATCTCTAGTTTTGAACTTCCTTCAGTGCTCCTTCCCAACCCTTGGTGGATATTGCTATTTGAAGATGTATTTATTTTTTTCAACTCAAGGACACTCTCTTCTTCAATTATAGCTTCACTTCTAGAAAGCTCTCTGCTTCTGGGACTTCCATTAAATGGACGGTGAATTTCCTGGATCTGGCCCTCCATGCCTGTTTTTAGTTAAATTCTCCATTCATTCTGAAGTTCTTTTCCTTTTGTTTAACACTTCTGTTCTACCTCTTCAAAAATCTTCATCTGAGTTTTGGGAGAGTTTCTCAAGCTAGTTTTCTAATTCATCAGGCTGTTCTTTGACGTGTCCTTTCGGCTAGGCTCAGCCTGGATGGGGTAGAAACCAATGGAAACCATACCTCTCCCTTCTAAGAACTCTTTATTGCTTTCAGATTGATCTTTTAAAATCAACATAACAGCATCTCACACAATTAAGAGGGCTTTTTGAAATATTGTTTCCGCCGGGTGCACTGTTTGTGCTGAATGTTCAGACTGGTCTTCCAGTCCCTCTCTTTGAATCGCTGTCTTTTCACAAAACCAGCATCTTTTCATCATTTCCTTATACTTGCTGATGACATTTATAGTTGGTTCACTTTGGATAATCTGCTGGTAATTATAAGTCACTATACCTTTCCTGAAAGTGACCAAGGGCAATGAGCAATCAGGGTTCATAAATTAAATTTAGCTTCAGCTGCAAGTGACAAAATTAAAAAAAAAAAAAAACAAAAACAAATAGTGGCTTAAGCAAGATGGAAGTTTATTTCTCTCTCAAGAAACGGAAATCCAGAAGCTGTCAGTCTAGCTTTGATTCCGTGTTCCACAGTGTCAGGGGTTTGGGCTCATTCAGTCTTGTTGCTCCACCTCCCTCAGGGTAGGGTCTTATTTCATAGTCCAAAGTGGATGCATCAACTCCAGTCCTCAAGTCCAGAATCCAGCCAGCAGTAGGAAGGTGGGGAAAACACATACACCCTCCCTTTAAGAACACTTCCTGGAAGGTCACCTGGGTGGCTCAGTGGGTGAAGCATCTGACTCTTGATTTCAGCTCAGGTCATGATTTCTGGGTCATGGGATCAAGCTCTGTGATGAGCCCTGTGTCTGGCTCCATACTGGGCGTGCAGCCTGATTGGGATTCTCTCTCTCCCTCCATCCTTCCCCCACCCCCCAACCACCCCCCAACATAGACTCTCTCTCTCTCTAAAAAAAAAAAAAAAATACTTCCTGGAGATGATCATTACCATCATTACCATTTCTACTTACATTTCAGGGGCTAAACCTCAATCATATAAGGGAGACTAGGAAATGTAATTTTTATTCTGAGTGGCCACTTGACCAACTAAAAATTCTACTGCTATGAAAGAAGGGGAGAATAGATATTAGGGTACAACCAGGTTTTTTGTTTGTTTGGTTGGTTTTTTGTTTGTTTATTTTGCCATCTTGGGGATGGCTGTAAGAGGACTGAGCCCTACCCTTCCTCTATCAACAGAAGTTTCTAACATAGAATGTTTCCCTTATTTCCATCTGTACCACTCTGATCCAAGAAGAACTAAGGAGTGGGGCAGAGTAAAACTGTTTCATTCTTTCCACCAACCAATGGACAGAAGAGCGAGCAGCCAGTACCTGCCCCTACCTGTGCTCTCCACTTCCAATTTTATTGTGTTTTGTTTTGTTAAAAGTCTCAGAGGTTTCAGAGAAGTGGCTAAGATCTCTCTGTGGCTTTCAGAAATTGTGTAGAATTTCCCTGTTCCTTTGGTTGCATCGCTTCGGCAGGAACGATGAGAAGAAATCAAATTCAAGATCTTCGTTCCATCTTGGTTCAAGAACCTAAAACACAGATTGGAGCGTATGAGTCCACTGTGGAAAATCCTGCCCCCAACAAGTACACAAAGAGATGCCAATATCCGTTATCCTTAGGAAAACACAAACTATAACACCATGAGATGCCACTAGAAACCCACCGGAATGGCTCCAATTTCATAAATGTAGAGCTCCTGGAATGATTGTACGTTATTGGTAGGAAGTCGAAATGTTACTACCTTGGAAAACAGCATGGTAGAAGTCAAACACATGCTGCTCATTTGACCCAACAATCCCACCCCTAGATATTTACCCAAAATATCTTGATATTTACCTAGATATTTACTCTAAAAAAATTTACAAAGTCTTCCATGATCTGGTTCCTGCCTCCTCCAGGCTTCAGATATTCATGTGATCACTATGACCTGCGACTGCTCAAAACTCCAAACAGCTCTGTCTCTCATGAAGAGAATATGGAGGGCGGGGCAATCCATTATTGCTTAATAAATGCGGAATTCCTGACAGATACTGTCTTTCAGGACTTGGATGATAGAGAAATCATAAAAGAAGACCTAACTGGCCAGGGGGCTGCGGACTGTTGAGAAGATGCTCTCTCAATCCTTCAGCCCCTGGACATCAGTCCATCGATGCCCACCAGAGCTAACCAGCTGTAGCTATATGCTCCTAAGTAAGTAGTTTTGCTAGAACAGCTCTGTTATTTTCCTGCTTGAGAACAAATTTTAAATTTTGAAGAGAAAAAAAAAAAGCCCTCAGATACTTTTAGTCACTCTTTGCACACCACCCATAATATGTCACTCTGTCTTGAAACCTTCCCCTGCATGGCTTGGCTTTAATGGGTTCAGCATTTAGTGAGCTAGGCAGTGGATTATGTGCAAAATGCATTAACCTCTCACATGATTGTAAAAATTGCCTTAATAAAATAGAGCTAAATCCTACTTAATAGCAATAAAACAGAAGCCACTATGTTCCAGGGATGCTAATGACCTGTGAGTCATTCCTTTTGATTTTAGAAGGTTGAACATTTGGAATTTGTCCCCTTTTATGAAACTTTTAAGCTTGGATAACTGCTGGAAAATCACACAAGTTAAGGTAAGTTTCCTGCTCACAGATAACCAGAGAGCCAAGAAGCTTCCATCATCTTCTTAAAGCTCATCATCCTGAGACAGCCTGAGACTTTGAGGGCACAGATGCAGATGACAAGAAGGAAAGGACCAATTGATTATAATAAGGAATATTTGCCTAGTGTTTTCCAGCTCACAGAGCTCTTCTTTACTTGTTGCGATTGAGTCAGCTCACCTAACAGACTTGGGAAGTAGATACTATTATCTCCATTTTATAGGGAAAGAAATTGAGATTCGGGAGGTGCAGTAATTTGTTCAAATTCTCACAGCTAATAGGATGAAGAACTGGTACTTGGATCCAGGTCCTCTGAATTCAAGTCTCACACCATCCCTAAATGCTATTTTCATATTTATCCTTTTTTTAAAAAAATTATTTATTTATTTTAGAGACAGCACATGCTAGTGGGGTAAGGGCAGAGAGAGAGAATCTCAAGCAGAATCCCCACTGAGCTCAGAGCCTGATGTGGGGCTTGATCTCATTAACTGACGTCATGACCTGAGCCGAAATCAGGACTCGGACACTTAACCGACTGAGCCATCCAGGCGCCCCTCATATTTATCCTTAACAATAGTCACCTCCTTACGAAATGGAAGAAAGGTAACAGGTACTCAGAAATGGCCATGCTCTTGCCTCCCTGTCCCCATGAAGTGAGATTACATCCCCCCAGCATCTGTTCTCTCTTATCGGGACCATGGTGTTCCTGCCAGTCCTTGTAGTAACTATAATAATAGGAACAATTATTATGTAATAACAGGAACAAAAACAGTAACAATAGTAATTGCTGATCTTACTAAGCGCTGCCCCTGCTATCATTACTGAACACCATGCCAGGCACTGCTAAGTGTTTTGGGTGTTCATCTCATCGAATCCTCACCAGAGTGTCGTATTATTACTATTCCCCATTTTCCAGGTGTGGAAACTAGGGAATCAAGGAATTAAGAAACTTGACTGTCATGGAGTCAAAACATGGGGTAGATTAACTATAGAATTGCTCTTAATTTTCCACCCCTCCCTGTATCAAGGTGACTTCATTGATCTTCCCATAAAGAAGCGGGAATATTTCCATACCCCCTTGAATCTAGTCTCCAATTTGCTTTGGCTAGGAGGATGTGGCAAAAGTGATGACACGCCAGTTCAGAACTGGTACACTCCTACTCTCTCTCTCTCAGAACCTGACATGGCCACAACTATACGCCTAGGCTTACCCACTGGATGATAAGAGACTACATGGAACAAAGCTGATTTGTCCCAGTTCAGGCCATCCCAGGCCAGCCAGCCCCCAGCTGACCCAGTAGGTGACCACAGACACGAGCAAACCTAGCCAAGGTCAATCAAGTCAGGTCCAGATGAACAGACCCCCCCCCAAAACCCATAGACAAATGAGAAATTATAAGTTGTTGTTTTAAACCACTAGGTTATGGAGAGATTTGTTACACAGCAATAGCTAACTGCTATAAAGTGGAAGCAGAATTTAGACCGAGGTCTTAGAGGCTCCATAGCCTGGACTCCTTTCTATACCCTGTATGGATAGATAATGTCCTTCTAAACAACCCCAGCCAGCAGGGTTGGGAGAAATGTCAATGTCATCCTACCGGAAAAGGATAGGCTATCTTGTACAGTGAGACTTCGGACCATTGTCTATGTAGGTGGGAAGGTGGAAAGACTCAGATCTGCCATGAGATCGGTATAACTTTAAACAAGCCACACATCTCTCTAGGCTTCGGTGATCTTAACCGTAACCCTGAAGAGGTCAGGATGTATTTGTTCAAGAACTAGTATTTGCCAACACCTGTTGTGTTAAGTAATGTGATACATGCCAACGATACAAAACATATACAATTCTCATCCTCAAGAAGCTCCCAATCCGATAGAGACATAGACACCCGGAACAAACAAACAAAAAAGGCAACATATAGGTGTTGTGGTAGGCAGAATAACGGTTCCCAAAGAAGTCCACATCTTAGTCCTTTGGCTGGGAATTTGTGACTATGTTACCCTACACAGCAGAGAGCACTCTGCAGATGTGACTTTGTTAAGGACCTTGAGATGGGGAGACAATCCTCAGCTATCTGGGATAATCACAATTCATCACAAGGGTCCTTATAAGAGAGAGGCAGGGACGGTCAGAGTCAAAGAGAAAGGTGTGAAAATGCTACACAGCTGGCTTAGAAGATGAAGGGAGGGGCACGAGCCAAAGAATACAGACAGCCTCCAGGAGCTAGGAAAGGCAAGGAAGCAGATTCTCCTGAAGAGCCTCCAAAAGGAATGCAACCTGCCAATACCTTGATTTTCAACAGATAAAACCCATTTTGGACGTTCGACTTCCAGAACATGAAGAGAATACATTTGTGTCAATTGAAGCCGCTAAATGTGTGGCCATTCCTTACAGCAGCAGTAGGAAGCCAATACACTGCCTGGCTCACTCCCTGACTCTGAAGACACAGGGGGTGCCTCCAAATGATTTCCTGGTGAGGCTGCCAGTGTCAGGCGCGGGGGAGCTTCTCAAAAAGGTCAGTCCTCAGGACTGTGGCTTTTTTTGGAGAGCCCTGGGGGAAGGATGTGATGAGATGTCTTTGGCTGGCCACCAAATTCCACCTGCTCTTGGGTTCTGCGGCTCCTATCCAGCCACACGTTTGTTCCAGGCTGAGGCAGAGAGACAGAGAGAGGGCCAACCTCGACCTCAGGCCCCCTGCAAACAGGGCTGCGAGGCACGGGTGTCCAACTTCCACGAAGGCACTTGGCCAACAGAGCAGGGGGACGAGAGAAATCAGCCTCTCGCCACTTGCCAAGCCGGGGCACTCTCCAGGCTGCTTCCTTCCAGAAGGGACTCCTTTTTCTAGTTCTCACTCAGCTGCTGTACAGACGCGCCCTGTGTAAGAACCACAGTCCTACGATGCCTGCTAATCTCATTTCTCCATCGCGTTGTGCGGAGGACACGTCGGGCGGTGCGTCCCGGCTCAGGCATCAGAGGCTGCCAGGGAGGCGTCAGACCAAGGCTCGAGGCGTCAAGCACGGAGATCAATCCCGCCCCTCCCCTTTAATTAATTCTCTCATCCCCTTTGTGTTGAATATAGACTGAGCCTATTCCTCAAATTACTTCATTTGTCTCTGCAAGAGAGGTTTCCCAGAGATAGGTATTTTAAACAAGTCTTCACTTTTGTCAGGGTAACATGTGATTATAGCCTTCCACTTGAGCTCTGTTATAATACCAAGTGGTCCTTGTCCCTCAAAACCGGCCTCGAGAATTACAAATGACCCCCAGCTGAGTTCTAAGAAGCAGACTGACCCTGCACACTGTGAGACCGTCTCACCCCCTCCTGCCCTTATGAGCAGGTCACTCACTTACTGCCCTAACGGCAAGACCAGCTCCACTGACTCAAAGCCCAGAGCTCTTGCTTTCTAAAAGCAATCTCTTAGCTCTGCCACAAAAATATCGTTCATACAAAAGATACACATACAGTATCACAGCCATGGACAACCTCAGAGACTGTGGGTATTTAATGGGGACCCAAAGGTGGCACCAAATGAGTGTCTATGTTGCTCCAGACCAAGGACACTCCTGAACTCTTGACCACAGGAACCCCCAAAGTTATCAAGTTATGCCCTCTGTGCCCCCAGGCAATCCAGTGTAGCGCATCCCCAGTTAGCACCAGAGTCCCTCAGCCTAGCCTGGGAGCTCCGAGGCCAGTGACCCCCACGCAGAGGTTCTGCTAACCCTGCCGCTGGCTCAGAGCCCAGTCTGCCCTTCCTGTATGCATCTGGCTTTAGAGAGGGCTGGGGGATGGCGCATTGAAAATCAGTCCAACCAGGAATTGTTGGGCACCAAAGGAACATGAATGTGTTTTAGAAGTCATGATGGACCAGGGCGCCCGGGTGGCTCAGTCAGTTGAGCGTCTGACTCTTGGTTTTGGCTCAGGCCCTGATCTCAGGGTCATGGAATTGAGCCCCACATCAGGCTCTGCACCCAGCACGGAGTCTGCTTGAGATTCTCTCTTTAAAAAAAAAAGAAATCATGAGGCACCACGTAAACAGTCGAGATCCCATTGCAAGCATTACCCTTGTCACTCACGTCCTGCCCTGCTGCCCGCCCCACTCCGCTCCCCTCCCATCCTCCTCACCTAGCTCTTGTTCTGGGGTTGGGTGCGGCTTGCTTTCCATCTCGACTTCTCCACTTACCAATCGAAGCACCTCAGTCACATTGTTCAACGTCCCTATGCCTCCATTTCCTAATTGTAAATTGGAGGTAAAAATAGTTCTTAACTTGTGGGATTAGGAAGAGTTCAACAAGGTGCCTGGCACAGACTGATTAATGCACAACCCAGCTTCACACTTCCTGGTCTTTGCACATACTGTTCCCTCTGCCCCAAGTTCCCTTAGCCCGGAGAATTCCTACTTTCTTTTCAAGGTTCACCCTGGATGCTAGTTCTTCTAGGAAATATTCCCCCATTTCTTCCAGGCTGAGTCCTCCACTGCCTCCTCCGTGCTCCTACACAGTGGTGCCCCTCCTCCATGACACCATTGGCCACACCAGAATACTATTTTCTTTGCACACTTCTCTCTCCGCAGTTACGAAGTCCTGAAGGCAGGAACCATGTCATTCATCTTTGGCCCTCTGAATTATGGTTTCATGCGTGGTATAAAGCAGACACTCAGTAAGGTTTGGCTGACTTAATGGAAGTAATGAATTCATTACGCTCGTTAATGAGGGAGAAGCAAGGAAAACACACAGAAGAGTCTGACAGCCACGTGAGATATATAGTGGGATCAAGCATCCCTTTGAGCAATGTAAGTAATAAACTCTACAGCTGTGATCCTCTACCCTACTGACTTAATTGATCTGGGGTGGGACCTGGGAATTCAATTTTTTTTAAAGCTTTCCAGGTGATTCTAATGTGCATCCAGATTTGAGAACTACTACTCTACCCTCCTGCCCTAATGTCTTCTCCTATGAGTTCAAAAGAGGGGCAATTCTTTGGGCTCTCATATTCCACACAGCCCAGCCACATCCCCCAAGGGGTGATGCCTCCCTACGGGCATGGCCTCTGGGGTTCTAATCTGGCAGCTGAGTGCCATGTGAAGGGTAGGGCAATGTAATAAAGGGGGGCTGGCCAGACAGATGGGGTGCACAGGACAGGTGAGAGGGGCGTGAGCTGAGAGATGAGTCCCGGATCAAGCCAAACCCATCACCCTTCAAGAACCAAGTGGATGGTCACTTCTAGGAAGCCTTCGCTCAGGTACCTCCATGCCCAGAGCTCTCCGTAGCTCTGGACAGCCCCTGCTCGCTCTCCCCGAGGCAGCACTCTCCTGCGAGCACCGTCCCTGAATCTTGGGCATCCTCACATGGTTGGTAAAAAACAAGGTAAAGGGGCACCTGGGTGGCTCAGTCGGTAAGCGTCTAACTTTGGCTCAGGTCCTGATCTCAGGGTCCTGGGATCGAGCCCCGAGTCAGGCTCCCTGCTCGGCGGAGAGCCTGCTTCTCCCTCTGCCTCTGTTTGCCACCCCCCTGCTTGTGCTCTCTCTCTCTCTCTCTGTCAAATAAATAAATAAATAAATAATCTTAAAAAAAAAAGTTAAAGAGAAAAGTCCAAATTACAGAGTATTTTTAAAGAAAAGGACCATAACTGCCTTCAAATGTAAAAAATTCTCCCACCAAAAGCTAACAGAGTAGACCAAGCTCTGCACTGAGAAAGAGAGGAGTCATTTGCAATTAGCACACTGTTGATATGTAAACAGCAGCCTCAAAATAGTTGAAAATAGTTTGTTTGCTTGTGTGAATTAACATTCCCTTGCAATATTATGATAACAATGGCCTACCTTAGTTTCCCTGCACTCGCCCCCTAATCTTGTTTACACTCTTATTAATAGTGAAAAGGAAGCCTGGTTTTGCTGGCATCAAATCATCTGAAGTCTGAATTAATGAGCTTGAACTGCCTGCATTTGCATCCTGAACCTGTCTCAGCTCCCCTGCACAGCCTTCCCTTCAAGGACCAGCTCTCAGCTTTAAATGATACATTGGACCAGATGGACCTCATAGATATTTACAGACCATTCCACCCTAAAACAACAGAATACTCATTCTTCTCGAGCGCACATGGAACTTTCTCCAGAATAGACCACATACTGGGTCACAAATCAGGTCTCAACCAATACCAAAAGATTGAGATTATTCCCTACATATTCTCAGACCACAATGCTCTAAAACTGGAACTCAATCACAAGAAAAAATTTGGCAGAAATTCAAACACTTGGAAGCTAAAGACCACTCTGCTCAGGAATGTTTGGGTCAACCAGGAAATCAAAGAAGAACTTAAACAATTCATGGAAATCAATGAGAACGAAAACACATCGGTCCAAAACTTATGGGATACTGCAAAGGCGGTCCTACGGGGGAAATACATAGCCATCCAAGCCTCACTCAAAAAAATAGAAAAATCCCGAATTCACCAACTAACTCTACACCTTAAAAAACTAGAGAAAAAGCAACAAACGATGCCTAAGCCACGCATTAGAAGAGAAATAATTAAAATTAGAGCAGAAATCAATGAATTAGAAACCAGAAACACAGTAGATCAGATCAACGAAACTAGAAGTTGGTTCTTTGAAAGAATTAATAAGATCGATAAACCACTGGCCAGACTCATCCAAAAGAAAAGAGAAAGGACCCAAATTAATAAAATTATGAATGAAAGGGGAGAGATCACGACTAACACCAAGGAAATAGAAACAATTATTAGAAATTATTATCAACAACTATATGCCAATAAACTGAGCAATCTGGATGAAATGGAGGCCTTCCTGGAAACCTATAAGCTGCCAAGACTGAAACAGGAAGAAATTGACAACCTGAATAGGCCAATAACCAGTAACGAGATTGAAGCAGTGATCAAAAACCTCCCCAAAAACAAGAGCCCAGGGCCTGATGGATTCCCTGGGGAATTCTACCAAACATTCAAAGAACAAATAATACCTATTCTACTGAAGCTGTTTCAAAAAATAGAAACAGAAGGAAAACTTCCAAACTCATTCTATGAGGCCAGCATTACCTTAATCCCCAAACCAGGCAAAGACCCCATCAAAAAGGAGAATTTCAGACCGATATCCCTGATGAATATGGATTCCAAAATCCTCAACAAAATCCTAGCTAATAGGATCCAACAATACATTAAAAGGATCATCCACCACGACCAAGTGGGATTTATCCCCGGGATGCAAGGGTGGTTCAACATTCGCAAATCAATCAGTGTGATAGAACACATTAATAAGAGGAGGGAGAAGAACCATATGGTCCTCTCAATTGATGCAGAAAAAGCATTTGACAAAATACAACATCCTTTCCTGATTAAAACTCTTCAGAGTATAGGGATAGAGGGAACATTCCTCAAGTTCATAAAATCCATCTATGAAAAACCCACAGTGAATATCATCCTCAATGGGGAAAAGCTGAGAGCCTTTCCCTTAAGATCAGGAACATGTCAAGGATGCCCACTCTCGCCACTATTGTTCAACATAGTACTAGAAGTCCTAGCAACAGCAATCAGACAACAAAAAGAAATAAAAGGTATTCAAACTGGCAAAGAAGAAGTCAAATTCTCTCTTTTCGCAGACGACATGATACTTTATGTGGAAAACCCAAAAGACTCCACCCCCAAATTACTAGAACTCATACAGCAATTCAGTAATGTGGCAGGATACAAAATCAATGCACAGAAATCAGTTGCTTTCTTATACACTAACAACGCAACTGTAGAAAGAGAAATTAGAGAAACGATTCCATTTACAATAGCACCAAAAACCATAAGATACCTCGGAATAAACCTAACCAAAGAGGTAAAGGATCTATACTCTAGGAACTACAAAACACTCATGAAAGAAATTGAAGAAGACACAAAAAGATGGAAAAATATTCCATGCTCATGGATCAGAAGAATAAACATTGTTAAAATGTCTGTGCTACCCAGAGCAATCTATACCTTCAATGCCATCCCGATCAAAATTCCAATGACATTTTTCAAAGTGCTGGAACAAACAATCCTAAAATTTGTATGGAATCAGAAAAGACCCCGAATCGCCAAGGAAATGTTGAAAAAGAAAAACAAAGCTGAGGGCATCACGTTGCCCAATTTCAAGCTATATTACAAAGCTGTGATCACCAAGACAGCATGGTACTGGCACAAAAACAGACATACAGACCAATGGAACAGAATAGAGAACCCAGATATGGACCCTCAACTCTATGGTCAAATAATCTTTGACAAAGCAGGAAAAAACATGCAATGGAAAAAAGACAGTCTCTTCAATAAATGGTGCTGGGAAAATTGGACAGCCACATGCAGAAGAATGAAACTCGACCATTCGCTAACACCATTCACAAAGATAAACTCAAAGTGGATGAAAGACCTCAATGTGAGACAGGAATCCATCAGAATCCTAGAGGAGAACATAGGCAGTAACCTCTTTGACATCGCCCACAGCAACTTCTTTCAAGATACATCTCCAAAAGCTAGTGAAACAAAAGCAAAAATGAATTTTTGGGACTTCATCAAGATAAAAAGCTTCTGCACAGCAAAGGAAACAGTCAACAAAACAAAGAGGCAACCCACAGAATGGGAGAAGGTATTTGCAAATGACACTACAGATCAAGGGCTGGTATCCAAGATCTATAAAGAACTTCTCAAATTCAACACCCAAAAAACAAATAATCAAGTCAAAAAGTGGGCAGAAGATATGAAAAGACACTTCTCTGAAGAAGACATACAAATGGCTAACAGACACATGAAAAAATGTTCATCATCATTAGCCATCAGGGAAATCCAAATCAAAACCACATTGAGATACCACCTTACACCAGTTAGAATGGCAAAAATGGACAGGGAAAGAAACAACAAATGTCGGAGAGGTTGTGGAGAAAGGGGAACCCTCTTACACTGTTGGTGGGAATGCAAGTTGGTACAGCCACTTTGGAAAACAGTGTGGAGGTTCCTCAAAAATTTAAAAATAGAGCTACCCTATGACCCAGCAGTTGCACTCCTGGGTATTTACCCCAAAGACACAGATGTAGTGAAAAGAAGGGCTGCATGCACCCTAGTGTTCATAGCAGCAATGTCTGCAATAGCCAAACTGTGGAAAGAGCCGAGATGCCCTTCAACAGATGAATAGATAAAGAAGATGTGGTCCATATATACAATGGAATATTACTCAGCCATCAGAAAGGATGAATACCCAACTTTTACATCAACATGGTTGGGACTGGAGGAGATTATGCTAAGTGAAATAAGTCAAGCGGAGAAAGTCAATTATCATATGGTTTCACTTATTTGTGGAACATAAGGAATAGCATGGAGGACATTAGGAGAAGGAAGAGAAAAATGGGGGCGGGGAATTGGAGGGAGAGATGAACCATGAGAGACTATGGACTCTGAGAAACAAACAGGGTTTTAGAGGGGAGGGGGGAGGGGGGATTGGTTAGCCCAGTGATGGGTATTAAGGAGGGCACGTACTGCATGGAGCACTGGGTGTTATACGAAAACAATGGATCGTGGATCACCACATCAAAAACCAATGATGTATTGTATGGTGACTAACATAACATAATAAAATTAAAAAAAAAAAAAGGACCAGCTCTCAAATGACAGAGCCTCCATCCTCTTAGAAAATGCTATTGCTGATCCTGTTTACAGATGGGAGAGTGGAGGCGCAGAAAGCTGATGCAAATGGCCTGAGTTGCACAGCATCTCAGCCCAGGGAATCTGCCCCAGCACCTGTGTTCTTCATCGTAAAAATCCCAGTCCTGGGAGAAGATTCACATCCCAGCCTGGACATCAGCTAGGTTCCCTCCTGCCTGGGCAGCGTGCCCGACCTACCCTGGTGCTTCCTCCTCTGGGCCCTGCACAGCGGCGGCCCCCTCCTCCCGGGGACTGTGAGCAACAAACTGTCTCGTCAATGGCGAATGTTTCTGGATCTATTGGCCTCACCACACCTGAACCTATTTCCTCATCTGTCCAATGAGGACAATAGCACTGACTTCTCGGGTCTGTCGTGGGGACAAAATGAGGTGATGCAGGCAGTGTGTGCTCTACAGTAAGACCCTCACAAAGGCTGCATTGTCACTGGCCTCATTCCTGATGTTATGTTCTCTTTGCTCTTAACTCCCACGCTTTACAGCTGAGGAATCCAAGACCCAGAGATGTGTGACATAAGGCATCCTGCCCAGTGTCACATGGCAGGCTGACGATGGGGCAGGGACTGGAACTCCTGTCTCCTACCTCCAGCAGCCCCTCTCCTCCAGCTAAATCCCCAGTGCTGGGGTCCTGTTCCCTCTGCAGATGCCGTGAATCATCAGGACCAGTCTGAACACACACACACACACACATACACACGCACACCCCACTTCTGTTTTCTCCCCCTAAGGAGGTCTTGCTTTTGAGGCACGCAAGCAGGTGAAATCATTGAGGGTTTCCTCTTGCTTTGCTCCCTAGTTTACCCCACAGGGTTTTTAACCTGTGACACAGGTAACAGAAGATGCTGTGAGTATACATGGCTGCCCCTTTAAATTCCACCAATCAAAACCATTCAGGGGACCAGAGAGTGGGCTCCAGCTAAGCTGGCTTTTCTTTAGCTCTTTAGTTCTCTTCTGATTCTTCGAGGGTGGTGAGTAGGGGAGGGGGTCGCCTCCACTTCTCCCACCTCCCCAAAATATCCTCAGCAGCAGCTGCCAGGGACCCTCCTCCAGCACAGAGCACAGATGGAGTGGAGGCCTCCATAACCAATAGCCCCATCCCTCCTCCTGCACCAGACTCTGTCTCCCCACTGACAGGCTCTTTCTGGGGGCAGGACCAGCCGGTACCCGAGTCCTTCTGAAATCAGAACGCCCTGGATATGATTTGAGCAACAAATAAATAAAATAGTATTGGATTATAACCCAAAGTATAAAATAAATATATGTGAGTCTATACAGAGATAACTAAATGAGTGAACCATAAATAAATGGGGGAGAAGAGACAAATCTTTGATGCAAAAATATTCCAAATAATTTATGTACATCCTCTGTCCTCAAGGAGGTGGAGCATAATTCCCCACCCTTGGGTCATAGTGGTGTCCTTCCGAAGAGTACGGAGTATGGAAAGCGGGGATAGAGAGTAACTTTTCAGTGGGAGAAACCAACTGACACGTCTCAACCAGCTGATCAAGCAGTGATAAGTCACGCGAGGATGGGACATACCCTTGATAACGATTCACTCCTGGGGTCACCCTCCCAAAACCCGTAACCCCAGGCTAATCATGAGAAAAATATCAGACAAATCCCAGTTGAGGGACATTCTACAAAATACCTGACCAGTACTCCCTAAACTGTCAAGATCATCCCAAAAAGGGAAATCTAAGAAACTATCCCAGCCACGAGGAGCCATGATGAATAGATGGAATGTGGTGTCCTAGACGGCATCCAGGAACAGGGGAAAGACATTAGGGGAAAACTAGGGAAGTCTTCATGAAGTATCGACTTCAGTTAATAACAATGGGTCAATATCGGCTCGTACATTGTGATAGACGTACCATGCTGACCTAAGAGGTTAATAATAGAGAAAATTCGGTGTGGGTTATATGGCAACTCTCTGTACTCTCCTCACACCTTTTCTCTCAATCTAAAAACTATTTTAAGATAAAAATTTATTTATAAAATAAAAAAACAAGAAACTCTCCTTGGGCAGTCCAGGACATACCTGCTTATGTTGTGTTACCTCGGAATCATGAATAACACTGGAGGGCCCTTGTTCCCACCCTTGGCACTCTTGAGGTGGGGGAGTCAGGGAAGGGAGGGCAGGGACTGAGCCTGTGGGCAGAGCCTGCTTCCCCCTTCCCCATCATCTCCCTTGCATCTGCTTTTACCCTCACTTTGTTTTTTCTTTTTTTTTCTTTTTTTAAAGATTTATTGATTTATTTTAGAGAGAGAACGGGGGCAGAGGGAGAGGGAGAGAGAGAAACCCAAGCAGACCCTGGGCTGAGCGCGAAGCCCGACGTGGGGCTCGATCCCACAACCCGAGATCAGGACTTGAGCCAAAACCAAGAATCGGACGCTTAACTAACTGCGCCACCCAGGCGCCCCTACCCTCACTTTCCACATAGGATTTTTACTAGAACAAAGAATTCCTCTGCTCAGAAGAGATAACATTGCTGACCTAGTCCTACCCCATCATACAAGTTCCAGAGAGGGGAAGGGGCATCCTCAGGGGACTCACCAAGGCAGGGACAGAGCTGGAACCAAAGCACAAAGGGGGTACCTGAGACCATGCCCCAGGTGCTGCCCAGGCTCTCACCTGTGAGCCTGGAGCTCCTTGAGGCCGGGACGGTGCCTGGTTCTTCTGTGTCTATAGGACCCAGGAGAGAACTTGAGACAGGAAGGAGGTCAGCAAGTCCTGCGGAAAGAATGAAGGACATCGTTCCCATCACGTGACTGTTCCAAAATGCCAGCAGCATCCAAACCTAGAAAATTCTGCTGACATTTCAGGTAACTGCGAGGTAGAGTGGTCTCCCTGGTCTGCGCCCATATAGCGTTTGATTTTATTAAAACTGACTCTTTTATATCTTTTTAGTGAGCCTGTGTATCAGAGACTGGCTTTGGAGAGACATGCATGTATCCATTCATTCATTTTAAAAGCTTTACTGAGCGCCTCCTACACATTATTAACAATAAGAACAATAATATTCATACAATAAGCATTCACCGAGCACCTGCTCTGTGTCAGGCTCAGTCCCAGGAGTGACAGATGCAGCCCCGATGAGACAAACGCATTCATGCCCCCGGAGAGCTTACACTCCAGCGCCCTAACGGGGTCCCTCTTTGTCACCTGATGCTTCCTGAGTGCCAGGTATCGTGCTCAGAATCTCTCATTCAGTCTTCACAACAGGGGTGCCTGGGTGGCTCAGTTGGTGCAGCAGGCTCCCTGCTCAATGGGGAGTCTGCTTCTCCCTGTCCCTCCGCTCCTCCCACCTGCTTGTGCATTCTCTCTCTCTCAAATAAATAAATAAAATCTTTTAAAAAATAAAATAAAAATAATCTTCACAAAAGCCTTAAGAGGTGAACACTATTGATGTCCCTACTTTTTAGGTGAAGAGATGCAGGCCTCGTCACTGTCCACAGTCATTCAGTCAGCAAGTAGTGAGCCAGGATTTGAACCCAGGCCCTCTGAATTGAGGAGGATTGTCTCAGTGACCACACGAGGGACTCAGTGGGGGCCGTGGAGGCCTGCCTGGTGAAGCACACGCACCAGGCATTGTACGCAAATTAGGAAACCAAGCAGCCCCTTATCCGCAACTGGCCATGGGTCCAACATCTTTGCCTCACCCTCTCATAAGCAGGAGTCTGTGGGAAAAGCTGAGACAGGCAGGGAGCAAAGCTTTGCCAGGAGGTCTGACCCTCAAAGATGAGGTTGGTGAGACCCTCAGAGCAGGTGCCACATGACTTACCTCTCGGGCTGAGGCACAGAAGCTGCCTCAGAGGGGTGGGAGGCGGGACTGTGTGCCCAGCTGGATTAACAGGCCGAAGAGGAGCAGAGTCTCTGTCCCTGCCTTTAAGACACAGACATGAGTGCAATTTGTTCCAGAGAATGTCCTCACTCTGACCAATCAGACTATCAACATCTCCTGTGGTGGGAGGGCGCAGGTGGGAAGGGGTTGAAGCAGGGGCACTTCCCGGCACGAAGGGAGGCAGAAGGGCTTTCCCATCTAGGAGCAGAGAGAAAGCATGGGGAGAGGAGAAAAAACGTCCCCTCATCACGCTAGGGGCCAGATCTCGTGCTGGTCACAGGTGACACGGGAGAATAAGATGGGCTTCCTGTCCTAAAGCAACTCACAAGAGGGTAACACAGACGACAAACTTTATATGAGTAATACAACCCAGCAGGACTGGACCAGCTGGCTGGGGGTGGAGTAGGCTTCTCGGAGGAGGGAAGGCCTTGGTTCCTTCATCCAAGCTGGGTTTTGAAGGGTGTGTTGAAGTTCTCCACAGAGAAGGGAAAAGACAAACCCAGCAGTAGGTACCAAGACTTAGAGCACGGAAGCCTCGGGTGGGTCAGGAGATTCTGAAATGTGGGCTGTGCCTAGGGCCGGCAGCGTCTGGCGGGCGTGTGAGCACACGGGGCTGGGAAGACGAGCGGGATGGCCCCTGTGTGCACTCATTGTTTCAATGAGCCCTCGGATAAGTTTGAGTCACTTGGTTTTGTCAGGGAAGGAGAGAGTTGTGGGTTGGGGGCTTGTGGGTCGGATTTGTGATTTAGAAGTTTATTCCGACAACCCATCTAAAGAACTCGTTTTCATTCAAATAATTATTTGGCACCTACCATGTCCCTGACATGCCACAAGGGGCTGGAGATATAATGGCCGACTGAGTAAACCTGATCTTAGCCATCACGGAGCTTATGGCCTGGCAGAGGAGTTAGACATGAGATCAGTATTTAATTCCAACTGTGACAAGTCCATGGACGAAAAGCCCAGGGGATGCCGAGTACATTTATCTAGGGAATATCTAACCTTCCCAGGGGTATCAGAGAAGACTTCCATAAACAAATGACATTTAAGGTAAAACCTGAAAACTGAGAAGTGTCCGCTCGGGGGCAAGAGGAAAGAGCTCCAAGTGAGGGGACAGCATGGGCAATGGCCATGAGGGGGAAGGAACAGGGCACACAAAGATGGCCAGCATGCCTGGGATATAGCGAGCCCAGGACCAGGCGTGGGATGAGATTGAAAAGTGTGTGTGTGGCGGGGGCGGGTGGGGGGGGCGGTGTACAGGAGCCAGACAGGACAGGGTCTCAAAAGCCATGGTAAGGATTTGGGACTTTCTCTTACCATCAGGGTCAAACCACTAAAGGGATTGAAGAAAAATCATAACAAGATCCCATTAGCCTTTTAGAAAGACTTTTCTCCCTGGTACATGGAAAACAAGACTCAGTGAGAGCGGGGGGGATCATGGGGGTAGAATTGGGAGACTTGGTGCCTTTTTTGAGGTCAGAGGCAAGGGAGAACGTGACTCTGAGGATTTGAACTTAGAGGGAGGGCAGAGGGCAACCTAGGACCAAGTGGGACCACAAAGAAGGAGCATTGTTGGCAGGGACCAGGAGTATCTGTGCAAGAATCCCTGCAACCCTCACTATTCAAGAAGAAGGAGCAAAGGTGAACTTCCAAAGAGAGGGGAGGAGGAGAGACCACGAGAAGTGGTAGGTAGAAGGCACCCTGACTCCTCTATAATCCACTGCTTGTTCCTCCCGGGGAAGCTGGCTGGGAGGGGCCAGGAGTCTTCTGAGCTGCTGTCCTGACCCCACGGGGACACAAACTTACTTCCAGCTGGCTCAGGGAAGCAGAACCAAAGGCACAAAAGTTCCCCACTGGCTGACATTTTGGGGAGCTCACAGAAGGGTGAGTTTCTCATATCCAATCCCAGCACCAATGAGGAGCTGAAACATATTGTACCCATTAGAGAAGAAATGCAAATCAGAAAGTCAGGCATTTGTGTCCATGACAACAGGGGGAACGCATTTTGGCAAATCTGAGTTCATTTATATTCAAATAAATATTTCAGTCTATGACTCTGGCACTTTTTTGCATGAGATATTTCAGAACCATATTGAATGTTGCTCTCACGCTAAGAACTTGAGAATTAAAATGAGGGCCAATTTCAAAGTCTATCAGGCTCCAAGATTTAGGGTTGGTTTTACCTCAAGGAATGATGAACTGGAGGGTGATTCAGCACATTTGTGTACAGACTTTTTGAACTGGAAAGGCCAGCTCAGTATCATCCCACGCAGCCCCTGTTGGGTACAAATGAGAAAACAGGCCCCAGCGAGGCTCAAGTTCACCCAGCAACTCAATCCTGAAGTCAGGGCTCCTGATTCTCAGGTCAATGGTGTCTCCAGCTCATCAAACCAAATGCTAGAATCGGAAGAGCAGCAGGGACAAGAAGGCTTTATTTAGTTCATCATCAATTCTTCCAAGGGAGACTCTTTTCCCTAATTATGTAAGCCATCTCTGCCCTTTGTGGCAAATCTGTATATTACCAAAACCTCCAAGATATTGTCTCTAATAAACCCTATCATTCCCTATAAAGTCTCCATGAACATATTAACATATTCCATTTCTGGGTTTTTTTGCTGTGCATATGTCTTTACTGAGCGGCAGTCTTCGTCTACATATAATTTTGCATGATAAGCTTTTCCCAAGTCATTAAAAACTTTTCATATACAAAAAAGGTTAATGGATGAGTAACGTTCTATGCTATAAATATCCGATAAATTTACTAGATCTTTTTCACTGTTGGATATTTAGGTAGTCTCCAAATTTTTTATTATTTATTTTTTTAACGATGTATTTATTTATTTGAGAGAGAGCATGCACGAACAGAGGAAGAGGGGGAGAGAGAGAATCCCAAGCAGGCTCCCTGCTGAGCGCAGAGCCCAATGCAGGGCTTGATCTCACAACCCTGAGATCATGACCTGAGCCGAAATCAAGAGTCGGACACTTAATCGACTGAGCCACTCAGGTGCCCCAAATTTTTTATTATTTAAATAGCACTGCATTGGATATCTTTGTGCCTAAATCTTTATTTACACATCAGCCTGTTTCTTTAGAACAGATTCCTATACATGGAATTACTAGGCTAAACAGCACAAGGCATTTGGAAGCCCCCTGGCGTGTTGTACTGTTTGCTACTGGAATGTGCGATGCTAATCTCACCGTGATCTCACCGACACATTCCACGTCACTCCAGGCATCAGGCAGCCCGAGAGGAGAGACAGGGAAGGTCCAGATAAACAATCTGCTACCGGAATTTAGAGGTGTCTGCCTTCGTGGTGGGGAAACATCCTTAACCAGGTGCTGGCTCTGCTCTCTGGGAGAATCTTCCACATTCATGATTTCTTATGGCTCCTGTCTCTGTTAAAACAGCCCTGTGAGCTGTTTTAAGGCAACTCAGCCAAATCTCTCTTGAGTTCATCTCTTTCTTGTAGTCCATTGCCAGAAGCGGAGAGTAAAATCCGGCGTGTTATCAGACTCTTTCCAGCTGAGTCTCCTAGAGCCACAGGCCCAGTAGGCACATAGCCGGCCTTCCTATTTATCTTAGGTGAAAATTCCACCAAAGGTTTTGCACCTGTACATCATGGGTCTCCATATTTCCAGCCTCCAAGATCAGTTTCCTCAGTGCATGCCACCTGCCCACCAAGGCAATGTCCTATATTGTAGGTTTCTGTAACAGTAGCATCCCACTTCTGGTACCAAATTATGTATCAGTTAAGGTAACAGTAGCTGCTGGAGAGAATACAGCCCCCCAGATCTTAGTGGATTAATAGAATATACTTTTTTTTTTAATTCTCTTAAGATCCAGAAAGGCGGTCTTGATCTGACTGGTGGGCTGCTCTCCTTCACTAGTGACCCCATTTCCTGGGTGATTTTTATCTGGCAACTCTGTCATGTTCAACCCTTGGCTTCTGAGGTCCCCATGCTCGTGGGTATCAAGCTGAAAGAGCATGAAGAATCAAATGTTGGTCTGGAGTGACTCACATCAATTCCAATGACTTTGCACAAGAACTTAGTCACGTGGCCACACCTAACCGCAAAGGAGAAGGAAACACATAGTCATCTATGAGCCAAGGAGGAAGGCAAATGGCTGCTGGTGAACCCATAGCAGTGTCCTCCATCCTTGGACCTTCCATCCAAGGTCCACCCCACAATCGCCCAGTCTGTCCCATGCACCTCACTCTAATCCTGGGCCTGTCAACAGAGCCCATCCTTAAATAAAATGCTAAAATCTTATTCATCACAGATCTTTTCATTAATTTTGACTTTTTTAAATACTGTATTGAAATGCTATTTATATCGATGGGAGTTTTTCAGCACCCCCTTACATTTTGCCTCTAGGTGAATGTCTACTCATCTTACCCAAGCCCTGGCCCTGCTCGTGTTGCAGAACCAAGAAGAGGAACCCCACATGGGACTGATTGTTCCCCCAATCTGAGAGAATCATTTTCCACTTTCTTCTTTTTGAAAGAAGAGCTTACCCATGAGGCTCATCCATTGTTTATTATCCTACATGTTATGGCAGAAACAGAACTAGACTGAGAGTCAAGTCGTAGCTCAGCCACTGACCAGCTAGCTGTGTGATGCAACACAAATTGCTTGACCTCTCTGTGTCTGCTTGCTTATCAGTAAACTGGGGACCACAAGTCCTGGGTCATGGGGTTTCTGGGCTAAATGAGAGAGCACATGAGAAAGCCCTCAGGCCCCGGCTCACAGAGGCATGTAATAAATATTAGCAGAACCTGAACTCTTAATGTTTACTGAAAAGGCCAGCCTGATCTAGGTTGTACATGAAATACAAAAATTTCAGTCTCTGTGGATTTTTCATTTTAATCAGGAGTCAAATGGAATAATGTGTGCGAAGAGCCTTGAAAGCGAATCCAACCCTCTGTGCATCTACAACCACAGACAGGCAGGTTGTGGCCTCAGTGTCCTCCTCCTGTTTGCATTTTTAAATAGGCTGCTTGGTGTAACAGGGGAGGGAAGAGGAGCAGGGGAGCCGGGGGGTTGGGGCGAGTAGTGACATTGTTTCATCTCAGGTAGTGTTTCACCTAGCAACACCCATCAACTTGAAACTCCACCATGCCTTTTACAAAATACCTGCCCAGAGCTCTTTTCCAAAAGGGTCCACAGTCCTTGCCACCAAACATTTTTAGCACATTTAAACCCAAATTTTGAGCATCAATTTAAAGTGGTCCTGTGACATCATGCACAGAATATATAGAAACCTTCCATGAGCAGAATGTTTCATTTAGCCTTGTTGTCAACCGCACATCTGTCTGGAGCAGCTGTAGCAAGGGGCCAGGCACTATTCTGGGCACTGGGGGCAGAAGCAGAGTGAGGGGCATGGTCCCTGCCCCTGAGAGGTTCACAGTCAAGGCGGGATAGAAACATGAAACAAAGTAACACCTTGGTGACTCAGAACTCTTTGGGCTGCAAGTGACAGATACTCTACTCAAACTAGCTTATGCAAGGAGGGTATTGGTGATGAGAATGTTGGGGTGTCTCTCAGAACCTGCAGAATAACCAGAACCAAGGACTACAATGCTGCCAGACCTCACTCCATCCTTCATTTCTCCCTTTCCTGCGTGAGAGCTCCTCGTGGCCTAGCTCTCTCCTTCCGTGCAATGGAACACGTGGCCGGGCTGCCAATAGCTTCCAAGCCTGAGACGTGATGGCCTTAGCTGCCCCCAGAGAGAGACAAATTGGACGCTCCTGAGTCTAAAACTCCTAAGGAAGGCATCCATGGCTCATTTCAGAACCCAGGGAACAGCCAACTGTATCCAGGAGATAGAATTACAGAGCACCAACATGGCTCCCATGATAATCACATGGATGGAGGAGGAGCAGTTCCTAGAAAAGGGGCGTGGGAGGGATCCCTGTAAACCATATGGGGTCCAGCACCATTAGAACCAAGAGAGGGGCATTAACAGGAGGTCAGAAGAAGCAAAAGATCTCAACCCTGGCGCTGTGGTAGTCGGGGCTTCCTGGAGAAGTAGGGCCATCGTGAAGCTGTATTAAAGGGTGGTGCATCAAGGGGCCCTAAATGACAGAGGACCAACGGACTCAGGGGCAAGGATGAAGGGGCAAAGGGATGAAGCCCTTAGCAGCCAGCCCAACTATGTGCAAGGTACTGTGGTAAGACTTTACATTCATTACTTTGATCAATCCCACCAAATAAAAGCCTATGAGGGAAAAAGTGAGTACCCCATTTTACAGATGAGGAAACGGAGCGTAGCAGAGATTAAGTAACTTGCCCCAGGTCCCACAGCCCAAAGTGGAAGAGCCAAGCTTTGAACCAGGTGCGTGTGTGATGCCATGCCTCAGGGCCTGGCCTGATTGCCCCTCCCTGGCTGTGTCTACCCTGATAGCACTGAGGGTTTCTGGATAAATAAATGCTTCAAGAAACATCTATTCATTTCCTCTGGAACACCCTTGGGAAGGTGTATTAGTCTGGATCCTCTGAGGTTAGTTGTGCAAAAATTGATTAGGGGGAGAAGCTGTGGAAGAAAGTGGGAAGTCACCCAACAGAAGGGCCCCAAGTCTCCTTAGAAAAAGTCTGTCTTCGTAGCCCTGCCATGCTCTGCCATCGGCTGGGGATAGGGTTTAGGAAGCGTGCACTTCAGGCAAGCAGTCAGAGGATCTCAGAGCCCAGCAATGGGGTCGCTGGTCAGTTACACTCCCAGCCTTTGGAAATCTAAGCGGTACCTCATCACCTCTACCACTGAAGGGCTGCATCACACCAATACCCCCTGTTAACCATTATCTGCAAGATATGAATGCTTTATTCCCATTGCAGGGAATCGATAAACAATCTCAAAAGCAAATGGTGCCTTTTTTCCCCCCATGATTGATGAGTGTCATCCTGTTTCCCCATCTATCTTTGGCAGTTCAGATCTCTTCTTGCCTTTGCCCTCCTAATTATGTTCCTACTCAGTAATGCTATTTCCTTCTGTATCTCTTGGGAGCTGGGGCCCTCCGTTATGTGTTTCCTTTCTACATCTGTATATGCTTGCAGATTTGATGCCCAAACGATGGAAACTCAAACTGGTAAGGCTTTAGACACTGTCTCTGCCGTGGGCCTCCGAAGCACCTGGGACTTCCTCCATCATAACAGTCCTCACACATCACTATAATTTCTCACAAACATCCCACGTAATAAACTGCAAACTGCATGAGAGCAGGAGCTGTGACTACTATATTGTTGTATGCCCAGCTCCTTAGCAGGGTGCTTGGCTCAGCAAATAATTCTTGAGTTAATAAATCACCCAATCTAGTCTCTTATATTTTCCATCAAACACATTTGATGACTGATTGGTTTATTTTTCTCAATGACAATCTAATGGTATATCAACATTTCCAACTGATCGATTTCACTTAACAATGTGCTTGATTTTCCCCACTGCAAACAAATTAAACTATACTTGTACTTTGTGGCCAAGGGCTCCAGGAGCACCGGAGACAAGTGTGTTCTCTACCACCATGACCCCCACCATGAGCACCACAATGATGCCTGTGGACTGAATAGAGGGAGCATCATCTTCTACCCCCATGAAAAGCCTTGAGAGGTTTGCACATGACAGGTTTGTGTCAACAAGTGTGACATGGTCAGAGTAAAAATTCAATAGGTTACCTCCAAGTCAGTGGGCAAGAGGGATAGCAGAGGGAGCAAAAGGGAGTCTTAGAGTCAGGAGATTAGTTGTGAGACCATGTCATCAAACAGGTGAGAAGCATAAACAGTCTTACCTTCATGTAAGTCACAGAATAATTTAAGTAATTTAAACGTCCTGTCTCATATAATAATTAAACCCTTAAACCTGATTTAAAATTGAGATTTTTCCACTCTGCCCACTCCAGACTACTTACAAGTGGGACGCCTGCAGTCAGAGAAGGGAGACGTGGTAGATCTCTTCTTTTTCCTCACCTATGCTTCTACTCCTCCTCTCCCATTTGCCATCCACCTTTCTGACATCTCCAGGGATGGAAGGCAAAGAGGAGGAAGAGGTAAGGGGAGCCTGAACGTTCTGTTTTGACTGGTACATGGAAATCTAGCATGGCTGTTCTCTGAACTTAGCAGACGCCTACAGCTGACTTCTTTTCTCTCGCTGGTCCTTTGGAGACTCCACGCTCTTGCAACTGCAGTCCTCTTGATCAGGACAAATATATCACTGCCTAGGCCATTCACTTGCCCTGCCTCAGTCCCAAGGCCTTGAGTGACACCTGTAGCTTCTCTCTGCTGAGGTCTGATGACAAAGGTCCTGCCCAGGACCTCACAACTGGCTTTCTCTATCACACATTCTCAGCTACACTCTTGCACTCTTGATCCCAATAGATGGGAGTGCAGTGCCTCCAAATGCCCTGACTTTTACTAGGCTGCCTTAGGCCACCTCAGTCAGTCTCCTGACCTTTGGATTTCTTAGGTATAAATCATACACAGGCTAACTGTCTCACAGCGCCATCCTCTTTCCAAAGCCCTCATCCCCACATCCTCCGCTCGTCCTCCTGGTCCCTCTCAGCTGGTTTGGGATTAAGAAGTAGAAGATCTGGGCGCCTGGGTGGCTCAGTTGGTTAAGCGACTGCCTTCGGCTCAGGTCATGATCCTGGAGTCCCTGGATCGAGTCCCGCATCGGGCTCCCTGCTCGGCGGGGAGTCTGCTTCTCCCTCTGACCCTCCCCCCTCTCATGTGCTCTCTCTCTCTCTCTCTCTCTCTCAAATAAATGAATAAATAAAATCTTTAAAAAAAAAAAAAAAGAAGAAGTAGAAGATCTGACCCCTCCCCGGGGAGGGAGGCCAAAACTCACAGCATAGCCTTCCCTGAAGAAATCCTCCCTGAAGACCGTCTCCAAATCTCTGATTCCTCTCCTTTTTGTACCCTCAGTGTGGGTGAGGGCTTCAAGAGTTTTCAACCATCACCTTTGAAAACTTGTCACATGGTCTGGCTCAACACTCCAATGCAGTAGCCACTAACCCACGTGGCTGTGGACCACTTAAAATGTGGACAGTCAGATGGAGATGGCTTGTAAGTATGAAACGCACAAAGGATTTTGAAGACTAAGTACCAAAAAAATGTGAAATATCTCCTTAATTTTTAAAATGATTACGTGTTGAAATTATAGCGTTTTGGAAATGTTGGGTTAAATAAAATATATTATCAGAATTAATTTTGCCTATTTACTTTGACTTTTCTTTAAAAGGCTACTAGAAAATTTAAAATACTTGGATCTCTTAGAAATGATAGCAAAGCACAATTCATAAAAGAAAAAAATTGACAAATGGGAACTTCATAAAAATTTTAAACTTTTGCTCTACCAAAAAGACATTGACAGGAGAATTAAAAGGCAAGCTACAGGCTGGGAAGAAATATTTTCCAACCACGTATCTGACATAGGATTTGTATCCAGAATACATAAAGAATTCTCAAAATGCAATAATAAGAAACAGCCAAAGGACTTGAGCAGACACTTCACCAAAAAGATATAAGGAGACCAAATAAGCTCATGGAAAGATGTTCAACATCACTAGTCATTAGGGAAATGCAAATTAAAGCCACAGTAGACACCACTTAACACCCCTTAGAATAACTAAAATTAAAAATATTGACAATACCAAGTGCTGGTGAGGAAGAGGAACATCTGAAACTCTCATTGCTGCTGGGAACGCCAAATGGTACAGACACTCTGGGAAAGGTTTGGCAGTTTCTTTCCAAGTTAACCATACACTTACCATCTATACCCCAGAAATCCTGGCCCTGAATGTTTGTTTACCCTAAAGAAATGAAAATGTGTCTTAGCAGCTGTTATGGAATGAATGTTTGTTCCTCCACCCCGAACATTTGATACTGAAATCGAATTCCCACTGAGATGATATTAGGAGGTGGGGCCTTTGAGAGGTGAGTCACTCCTGTGAGTGGAGCCCTCATGAATGGGATTAGTGTCCTTAAATAGGGAACCCCAGAAAGCTCTCCCTCTCTTTCCCCCACAGGAGGATACAAAGAGAACTTGGCAATCTGCAGCTGAAAAGAGGACCCTCACCAAAACCTAGATGGTACGGACACCCTGATCTTGGACTGATCTTGGACTGATCTTGGACTGATCTTGGACTTCCAGCCTCCAGAACTGTGAGAAATAACTTTCTGTTGTTTATAAACCACCCAGTCTATGGTACTTTGTTATGGCAGCCTGAACAGACTAAGACAACAGCTTTGTCTGTGATAGCCAAGGGCAGGAAGCAACTCAAATCTCCCTCAGGAGGTGAATGGATAAACAAACTGTGGTATATCCATACCATGGAAAACTACTCACAGCAAAAAGGAATGAAATATTAACAAACGACTTGGATGAATCTTAAAGACATTCCACTGAGTGAAAGAAGCCAATCACAAAAGCTCACATACTGTATGATTCCACTTATTGGGCATTCCTGTAAAGACCAAACTGTAATGGTGGAAAACAGATGAGTGGTTGCCTGAGATTATGGGTGGGAAAGGGTGTGATGACAAAAGGATGCCGCGGGGGAGTTTTTTGGGTGACGGGACTGTTCTACATTCTGTGGTGGTGGGTACCTGAGTCTATTCCATGAGTTAAAATTCTTAGAACTGAACACTGCAAGAGGGGGGAAAAAGTCGATTTTACCATATAATTTTTAAAATAAAACATTTTAAATTACATTGGTGGCTCGAATTATATTTCTCTTGGACAATGCTGGTCGAGCTTCTCCCTCAGCACGTTGTGTCTGTTTGCCTTGAGTCTGAGGAGAAACTGTCATCCAGACACCCTGCTCCCTCAGCGTCTCTGTGCTTCCCACGATGGCTCTCTAATTTCTCATACCACTGCTTATCTCCACCACTTGTCCAAAAGCATTGTGTGTGCAGAAATGTAATCTTTGTGCCCAGTTCCTGGAACAGAGTAGATACTCAGTAATATTAGTCAAATGAATGAGGGAGGGAATCAACAGAATACATGCTTGAGCTTTTGGAGAACTAAGATGAAATATGACATGTTTTTAAAATTCCTCCCTTCCTCTGACTATCACAGGCTCCCGGCCTCAGCCCAGGACCTCTAGGAGCTGAGACTGGGGGTGGGAGTGGGCTTGACCAGCCTTCAGCTTTGGGACACAGAAGAAAGGGGCATCAATGCCCAAGAGTAGGCCAGGACAGCCAGAAAGCTCACCAAGGAGGCAGGAGGAAGTGTAAAGGGGATCTAGATCCCAGGGTGAGCTAGAGAGAGGAGATGGGACAATTGTGCAGGTCTAGAAAGCAGGGACAGAGGGTTGTCATTCCACATCACCAGCACACATTCCCAACTCCATGGCTTGTTATTCTTCTGAGGGTTGATATTCCAAAGTAAATGGGAGGAAATATGATGCACGCTGTCATAGATACAAAGTGGCCATGTTTTCAGCCTGGCGCATTTTCCAAGGCAAATGAAAATTGTTATGAAAACAATTTATACCCAGCAGACATGGATGATTGCCTGTGATGACCTTTTGCCAGAGAAAATGGCTCTGATAAAGAAAAAATGTGGGCTCATTAGGACAAATTAGAAAAAGCAAATGATTGTTCTTAAATTATGGAAACTCCAAGACGGGTGAATCTCTCTGTCCTTTTAGGACATAAAAACAATAAAACACAAAAAAGAAATTGTTTATTCAGAGGAAAAGCGTTGCAATTTGTGTGAATAGATGTAGTTTTGTTTCTTGGGCTGTTTTAGAATGGAGATTTTTTTATAAACCAAATGAAATTTAATTGACTTATTAACTCTGCTCTATGAATTCTCCTTCCATAAATCTAGCAACAACTAAAAGAAGAGAAAAAAAACCACTGAGAGTGAGCAAAATTAACCTTAACTTTCTATAAATGCTATCCAAGGAATATTTCGAGCAGTGTGACATGAAAGAACTGGGGTTCAAATTGGTGCTTCCACTAAAAGAATGTGGGTGCCCAGAATGGCCAAGAAGAGAACAATTGCAGTGAAGCATCGCTCAGCCACATGTCAACATCCTCCTACCTCCCTGATCATCACCCACAGGCATATTGAGCTTTATAGTTTATAAAGTGCTTTCATATACATTATCTCATCAAACCCTCACAGAAATTCTCCTTATTCGTACAAGCCCATTTCACAAGTGAGGGCACTGAGATTAGACAAAATTAAGTGATTTATCAGCTAATAGAAGCTACAGGCAGGATGAGAACCAGGACTATCCCTGCTCTCTCCCAAGCAATCCCTCTCTCTCTCTCTTTCTCTCTCTTTTATGCATCAGAACCTTTTATGCATCGGAACCACAAGTTACTGGATTCATATATAAGGAATATATAGGGAAACAATTTATATAGGGAAACAATGGATTCATATATAGGGAATATATAGGGAAAGCAATCCCTCTCTCTCTCTCTCTTTCTCTCTCTTTTATGCATCAGAACATTTTATGCATCGGAACCACAAGTTACTGGATTCATATATAGGGAACATATAGGGAAACAATTTATATCTAAACAAGGGTCTAGAAAGCAGACCTTTCAGATATAGGGAAAAGCAGTGGGAGCGCCAGGCAATGAAGGAGGTGGAGGGAAGAGGTCTTTTCCATACAAATCCAAGCAGGGCTCCAAAAACAGGACTCAGAGAAGAACTAGGTAGCAGAAAGGATAACCTAATTCCCACATTGGACAACCCCCAAATCTTAGTGTTTAGACACAGAGAGGTTTATTTCCTGTTCAAGTCATAGTTCAGTGCAGGCCAGTAGGCAGAACTCTGCTCCATACAGTCATTCAGGGACTCAACTTCCTTTCATGTGTTTGCTCTGTCATCTCTTAGGGACTCAGCATCCTCCACCGGATCACCACAAAAGCCAGAAAACAAGCAGGAAAGAGAATGTGGACGGTCTCATGAAGCGCCAAGCCTGGAAGTGGTATAATTACTTCTGCCCATGTTCCATTGGCCAAAGTGAGTCACGGTGGACCCTCTTTTTCCATGTGCCCTGGAAGGAGGGGAAAACACAGATGTTGGTGAAGCATTAGCAGTCTCTGCCACAATGTTGTTTGGGTTTTTTTTTTTTTTTAAGATTTTATTTATTTATTTGAGAGAGAGAATGAGACAGAGAGAGCATGAGAGGGTCAGAGGGAGAAGCAGACTCCCTGCCGAGCAGGGAGCCCGATGTGGGACTCGATCCCGGGACTCCAGGATCATGACCTGAGCCTAAGGCAGTCGCTTAACCAACTGAGCCACCCAGGCGCCCAGTTGGGGTTTTTTTTTTTAAGATTTTTTTTTTAAATTTATTTGAGAGAGAGAGAGAGAGAGTGAGAGAGAGCATGAGAGGGGAGAGGGTCAGAGGGAGAAGCAGACTCCCCGTTGAGCAGGGAGCCTGATGCAGGACTCGATCCTGGGACTCCAGGATCATGACCTGAGCCGAAGGCAGTCGCTTAACCAACTGAGCCACCCAGGCACCCCTGCCACAATTTTTTTTAAGTATTTCTTTTACTATGAAATATTTTCACTGGTGCTTATGGAAGACCTTTTCTATGAGCCCCCAGCCAGATCCTCACACCTCTGGGTGATTCCCCAAGTGTGACCACATGACTACACAGGGCCAGACATAGGACTCTTATTTTTTCAGGTTGGAGGAAGTGGACTTTTCAGACTTATATGGCAAAATCTCTCTATATATTTTCTTCCAACATAGCTGAGTGAAAGGGCAAACAGAAATTTGAAAGCGATGATTGCTTCCTTTGTGGGGGAGAAGGATACCCACTGAGTTGGGAACATATATGAATTCTGATTTGCAATCATTTCCACTATTTATGAGGTCACTGGACTTACTCCTGCTGAGTCCAATTTACAAAGAGCTTTGGTTGGATCAGGGAAAGGAATATTAGAATCCCGTTGACTTGGTGATGGCCAGAGGACGATGGATACCAAATGCAAGGGATGTATCAATGAGCTGCAAGGAAGCAGAATCCTCCACATTGGCTCCAACATGCTACATCCAAATGGATGGGAAGATACATCTCTCCAGGGAAACTATCAGTGCTGGGTGCACTGACATTGCAATTTGACTACATACCCCAAAAACAGACAGGGGGATTTTCCAAGTAAAAAACTTGTAAGAAAAGATCCAGGATACGTAAGATAAGCAAAAGAGTTTGCCTTACCCCATCATCACATCCCATTCCCAGAGCAGCTATGGGATGTTGTCTGAGCATTGGTCTCTCTGGTTCTGCCCCTTTCTGGTGTTCTCCTGCCAATATCCACCATTCCCCTACGTGTGCCACAGGCACATCTCTTTTGGCATATTCCAATCTGAGCTCGTTTCTCCATCCCAGTCCAGCCCCCATACCAGCTCCACCACCTTCATCACCATCTCAGTAAATGGTGCCACTGCCACCAACACAGTCACCCAAACCAATGACATAAGAATGAAGGATGCCCCCCTCTCCTTCACCCACTGCTCCACTCTGTCAAGAAGCTCAGCCAGTGTTACTTCCCAAACAGCTCTCAAACCTGTTCTCTCTCCTCCATCTGCACTGCCACTGTTTTCCTGGATTACAGCAACTGCCTCCCAACTGGATTTTTCTGACAGAGAAAATGGCCACTCCACCCCACCTACCCCACTGCCACCATAAGAAAGCAGCCCAGCTGCAACACTCCCTTGCTTAAACTTTTTCATGGAACTCCTTCACATGTTATTAAGGATCCTCCTCAGTCCACCTCCTGAAGGTCTCTCTAGTGTGATCCCTGGTCATTCTGTCCACATCCCTCTCACCTGTGCCTTTTGCCACACCAGGTGAGTTGCAGTTCTCTCAACTTTCCTCCCAACTTTGATACTTGCTATTGTCTCTGCTTCACATGCTCCCCACCTCTCCACCCACTGTCTACATAGCTAACAACCACCTGTCCTTCAACACCACAACCAACCAATTGGGAAGCCTTGATAAAACACTGGTTTGATGCACACGCTGCTCTTCTGGATTCTTGTCATCGCTGAGCTTACCTCTGTGACAGCACTTCTTCAGTGACCTTCTTCCCTCCCACTTCCCTCTCCACACCCCACCCTGTGAGCTCCTTGAAGCAGGGGCATGTCAGTGGAGCTCCCTGGCTGCAGCACAATGTCTAGTAAAGAATAGGCGCTCAGTAAATGCTCAATTGCTGAACGAGCGCCTGAGTTAGTAAATAAATCATATGGCAAGTATAAAACCCTGTTCAAATGGATTCATCCATCAAGGCGGATAGAGAAGGAGCGGTAAGAAGCTGCACTGGGGGCATGGACTGCTCAGATGAAAAAAAAACAATCCAGAGAGTTCAGTCACTACGTGCCCAAGAGATGTGGCTTCTCAGAGAAATAAAACATATTCATTCACTCAGCCCAAAAAATCAAATACTCATGCTTCAAGTGCATGCTTTGAAAAAAAGAGTCTGTAAAAACAGAAAGCAGATGTTGTCACTGATACCATAGTCAAACAGGATAAACTCAGAGGGAAAAACAAAATCCTCTGTGAAAACTTCTGTTCCAGATGCAACTGCCTAGTGCCAAGGATCAGACACTCATGCAAACCAGCATGAATAAGAAGGTGGTTTGGGGTTTTTTGTTTGTTTGGTGTCATTGTTTCGAGTGATCTCAATGTAAGGTGGCGTAGAGATGAGAAGCCCAGCTCTGGACAGAGCCCACATGGATCCTAATCCAGTTCAGCCACTTTCCAGCTGTGAGACCAAGTCAGGCAAGTCACTTTTCTGAGCCTGTGTTCTCACTCTAAAATGGGGTGAGAATAGAACCAGCCAATGGGTTGTCATGAAGGTGATGTGAGATCACGTATGCAAAGGCTAAGCAAAGCACCTGGCAAATAAATGTTATTTTTATTCAGGAGAATGTTCCAGAACCCTCCTGGAGGAAGGAGAGTGAGAGCATCACAGGGGCTGGTATCCCCATCTCACCTTCTCAGCTGGTCTGCCCCCTTTATCTCCATCCCCAAACTGTCTGCTCCCCAATACGTCAGCTTGCCCAAGGCTCCAGCCTGTCATGGCTCTGACCCTCTCAGGCTTCCTAGTTCCCCAGCCCCAGGCAGATTCAGTCTCCCTGAAAACCAATACTTCATTCCTGAAAGGAAGACAATACTTGGAACAGCTGAAGATCAGATGTACCTACCCGAACCAACCAGATGGCTACAGCTGGAAGTGGGTACAGGAGGAAAGAGAAGAGACAGGATAGGCTCACTTCTCACCACCACAAATTTTAGAAATCCCCGCTCCACCACTTACTGTTTGAGCGTGGGGACATGACTTAATCTCTTTGAGTCTCTAATACCGTATTGTTAAGTAAAGATTATCCTGTATTTTTTTCACATTTTAGCATTCTGAAATTGGGCTGTGCCTTACAATTGATTTAGGCATTTAATATGATAGTGTCCTCCACCCCCCAAAAAAGCAAATCGATGGATGATGTGTCTTAGAATCGAAGAATTACAGAACCAAGACCTATCGCACAAGATGGGGGTACAGATCGTGTCGGCCAATGCAAGTACGTGCCGAACAAAGTGTCTGGTGTATAGGGAAATTCCAGCAAAGGGCACCTGAGCAGGAGCCTAAGTAGAAGAGACTACTTCAGAAGGGCAAATGTCTGGGAAAGTCATGACTGACATGTCCAACAGTTTCAACCAGGTAGAAAGCTGCCAGGTTGAGAATTAGCTGAGAAATAACCACGAGTTCAAGTGTAAAGTCTCATCTGAACCAGGGCTGGCTAAGAACAGAGGAGCAAGGCAGTGCAGTGCATAGAAACTGGTCTACAGAGTAAGAAAACTGAGTTCCAGTTGCTTCTCTACCACTGCCTCATGGTGTGACCTTGGATAAGTGCTTTGGTTTGGTTGTCCCAGAAGCAGACCCAGAGAAAGGGATCTGACTGCAAGCGGTTTGTTTGGAAGGTGAAGGAGACACTGGCAGGGGTGTGGAGGAGTGAAACAGGGCAGGGAAGGCAAACAATAAAAGGTGCGTTATGGTGCTAATTGTTGCAGTGGGGCCATGGAGCTTCACCCTGCTAAGGAAACTGGAGGTCAGAGTAGACATGCAGCCGGTTCTCCCATCCCCAGGGAGCAAGGAGACCGGAGGAGTATTTAGGTAACAACTCCTGGCAGTCATCTGTGGAGGGCTGCTCTGGAAGAGTACGTAATTCCCCGGGCACGGTTGCCTGCTGCTGAGGTGGGGAAAGTGAGCACTGACAGAGAGAGAAAGCCCTCAGGCACAGAAATGCGGGTTCTGGCAGACGAACGTGCACCGAAATGGTAAAGGGGCAAGGACAAATAGGCAGGGTACCGCCGGCATCTGCTGCTGAAGGTGTATCCCCTTTAGTCTCAGTTCCCCATCTGTGAAATAAGAATAATTGAATCTGATTTGAGATTTTGTACATTATGCTTGGATGTAACCATATCTCTTCAACCTGGATGACTTCGTTTGGGTCCAATCAGGAGAGAGAAAGCACACAGAAATTTGGACAGGGAAAGTTTAATATAAGAATTCGAACTATAATGGGAATACAAGGGTTTATCAGGATCTCAAAGAGATATTAGCACTCCAGTGTTTACTGAACACCATTCACAATAGCAGAGACATGGAAACAATGTAAGTGTCCACAGACAGAAAGTGAGAGAAGAAAATGTGGCATCTACCTACAATGGAATACTATCTAGCCTTTAAAAAGAAGGAAACACTGCAACATGGGACAACACGGATGGACCTTGAGGATATGATGCCAAGAGAAATAAGCCAGGCACAGCAACACAAATATTGCGTGATTTTATTTATAGGTGTTCTCTACAATAGTCAAACTTATAAAATCAAATACTGAATGGTAGTTACCAGGGACAGAAATGGGAGTTATTAATCAACAGGCATCAAGTTTCCCTATGTAGGATGAGGAAAGTCTAGAGATCCGTTGAACAACATCGTTCGTAGAGTCAACAGTAACGTATTGTACACTTAAAACTTACGAGGATAGATCTCCTGTTTACTGTTCTTAGCACAATGAAGTTTTTTTTTTTTTTTAATGCACACACACACAAAGAGTTTATTACAGGAGTGACAAAGGGTTAAGTAAAGAAAACCCTAAAGAATATAGGAATAGCAGCTGTAAGGAGGAGCCCCCACTACCCCCAAGGGCTGAGATAGAGCCCCCAACCCCCAACACCCTATGCTGAGGTCCAGAACTAGCTGGGGGTGTGGGGGGGGGGGAGGTGGAGTCTGAGTGGGTTCCATTCAGACACAAAAGGAATCCTCTTTCCAACTCTGTGCTATGTCTTGAACCTAGATCCTCAAAGTATATTACAAGAATTTTCTTAAAATGCCATTCATGATTATCTTACCTTGAAAAATAAAAAGAGAAAAGCAAACACAGGGCATGCTCGTGTTCTTCAAGAGCTGTAGTAAGAAAGCAGAAGTAACTATGTCCCCTGGCAAATGCTGATGCAAAAATGTATTTGTTTCTGGCATTACTACATTTTGATGTACGAAAAAAGATAGAAACGGCTGGACCAATGAGCAGTAAGCCTTCACTTCTGCCGTGACAACATTGGGCGTAGGCCAGCCAATAGGAAGTCAGTCTCCCCTTTAACGTAAGTGGAGATGGACCAATGAGGAGCCAGAACGCACTCGGAATGAGATCAGGACACGGGGCCAGGGCTGCTCCTGCTGGTTTAGATGACATTTTGAGACCCCACTCAATTTGCCAGTATTGACAGGAGGTCTCTCTTTGCCTCCTATTTGCAACTCAGCTCGTAAAGGGGACTACATCTAGCAACACTCCAGCTCCTCTCAACATCCTTGTACTTGCTTCTCTTGATGGAGAGAAATGACGAATCTAATTGGCCAGACCTAGACATTCGTTGAACCACGTTTTATCAGGGGTCAAAGTTCCCGTGGTTGATGGCAAGAAGTAGGACATCCCCTTCTTCTTGCACATGGGCCTTTTTCTGCCTCGTGGGCAGGTCTACCTGTACTCTATACTACCTGCGACTAAGGGAATGAGGCAGAGAACCCATTCTCCCCGCCAGCTGCAACAGTTGAGAGGAGGTTCGGCTTTATGCCCCACCACATGGGTCTGTTTGTCTCTGAGACCCAGCCTCCTCACTCTCTTCGGATTTCATGAAACACTCCGACACCCTTCTACTAAGCCCTCATTTTTTGTGTTAGCTCCAGCTGAGTTTATGACACTTGCAAGCATCAGCCCTAGTCACATAGACAAAGCTAGAAACAGCAACCATGGGAGAGATGGACCCGTGATGAGCAGACCCTGGCTCTGACTAAAGGCAAAAGGGATAAGGACAAAAGACAGTCCCAGCCTCCAACCTGAGCCAGCGCATCATACTTGTGTGGCGAACACTGAGACCTGGCTGAATTTCTTGGCTTAACAAGATCCTAAAGCCAGGTGCCAAGAAGTAATTTAGCCATGGTCCAAAAGCAGACACCTGTGTCTCGGGGGAAGAAAGCCATATCTTGGAAGAAGCTCCCCTGAGCTCAGGAAGGGAAATTGGAAGGGCAGGATATCAGTCCTGTCTTCCCATTTCACCCCAAATAAATAGGTCTCTGCCCAAGAAGGTGTTAGAATGCTAAATCCCATCAGCCCATTTGGGCAGGTTGGGACAGGCTGTTTCTCCAACTGCCCTTATTTGTCTTGCTAACTCTGGAGATGTCTGCGAACAGGAGGTCTCCTTGAAAACAACGTGTCATTATCTCTCTCTAACCTTCTTGTCCTAGACGCTTGTACCCTCCTCCTACACTGTCCTGCTCTCCCTCTGCCGTATATCCACCTTCCTCAGTATAAAAATAAAACTCCCAGGCTGGCGAACGCCGTCTCCCCCTTCGTCTCGAATGTCACGTCCTAGTGAAGCTCTCCCTGACACTCCAACCTAGATGGGCCCTCCGACATATGTTATCCTAGCTCCCTATACCTCTCCCCTCTACAGCCTTACCGCTATTTGTGGTTTTATATGTGGATGAGTGCCTGCCTTCCCCACTGGATTGTTCGCTCCATAAAGGCAGAGACCATGTTTGTTTTGTTCATTACTTATTTCACGGACTTGAATATAGCAGGCATGTAATAAATAATTGAATGTGTGGAGAGTGGTCAATGTTCTGAAGTCAGACTGGCTGGGCTTGAACCCCAGATCCAGGAGAATAATGTGGAATGATAACAGTATCCTTGGGGGCTGTATAGGAAGGACTAAGTAAAAGTGCTTGACACACAGTAGGTGCTCGATAGATGTTTATTAATATTAGTATAGTTGCCATTAGTCTGCTATGAAGAAATTGGACTTGCAAACTGGCCCTTTTGCTGATGACTGACACATCCGATATCTGGGTTTCAATGTTGTCAAACATGTTATGATCCAACAAATCCAACAAATCCATTCCCAAATAAGCAAAGATAATGGACTTAACCAAATTTCCATTTATCATATAATGGATAAAAAAATTGGAAATATGGCCTCATAACTTAGTTTCTTGTCCCATAGGGAAGGACTACACATTGGAAGAAGGCACCCCAGGGCCCAGGAAGTCATGAGCACATACATGCAAATAGAGAGAAAGAGCCACAGTCAAAAAAAGGTTAAGGGTTATCCATTAATGCTTCAGAAAAGGACACCAGCCTGAGAACCGCGGTCGACGTCTTTGCTTACTTCTTACTCTGGGCAAGTCACTTCCCACCTCTGAGCTTGTTGCTTTCTTTGTTTTTCACTATAAAATATATCATACAAAAGAGGGTTTAAAAGACATATGTACTCTTTGAATAATGATAATAAAATGAAAATCCATGTACATACAACCCTGTTATCTTAGAAGCCCCTTATATATTCCTCCCCTGTCTCCTACCCTCTCCCACAGATTCCACCCCACCCTAAGGTAACCACTACCCCAATGTTTTTTTAACCATTCCTTTGGTTTTCTCTATAATTTTATCTCCATGTATGAATCTCTAAACAAAATATTTTATTTAATTTTTTATGAATTTTCTATAAATGGTATCATACTATAGACGTTCTTTATGATTTCCTTTTTTCACCCAACATTGAATTGTAAGTTCACCCTAGTTAATGCAAATAGTAATAATATGTTAACTTTTATTTCAGAATGGCAGTCCATTTTATAGGTTTAACATAATTTTTTTATCCATTATACAATAAATGGAAATTTGGTTAAGTCCATTATCTTTGCTTATAGAAAATGATGTTATGAACATTTTTGTATATGTCTTCTGGTAAACATATATGAGAGTTTCTTTAGGGTATATTCTGGGAATGGATTTGTTGGATCATAACATATGTATGTGTTCAAATTTTCTAGATAATTTCAAAATTTTGCCAAAGTGGTTGCACAAATTTATACCCAGCAGCAGTGGATGAGAGTTTCAGTTACTCCTCATCCCCACAAAAACTTGGTACTGCCGATCTTTTTAGTTTTTGGCAATCTGATGTAATGATATCTCACTATTGTTTTAATTTGTAATTTCCTAATTTTCAGTGAGGTTAAACATCTTTTCATATGTTTATTGCCCATTCATATTTCCTCTTGTGGAAAATACCTGTTTATGTCTTTTGCCTATTAGTCTGTTACAAATGTATTGTTCTTACAAATTTGCAGTCATTCTTTACATACTTTGGATATTAATCTTTTGTTTGTTCTGTGTGTTACAAATATCTTCTCCTGGGGTATGACTTGTCTTTTCACTCTTTGGTATCTTGTGATGAATGAGTTCTTTAATATAGTCAAATTTATTCATCTTTGTCATTATAACATATATGTTTCATGACCTCAAGATTATGAAGATATTCTCCTATATTATTCTAAATATTTTCTAGTTTTTCTCTTCATTTCTAATGATTTAATCCACATAGAATTTATATTTGTGTAGATCATAAGGTAGGAACCAAAATCTTTTTCTTTTCCAGTAAGGATTACCAATTTTCCCAGCACCTTGAATTGAATATTCCATTCTTTCCCCTCTAATCTGCAACACCCACGACATCAAGAGTCAAGTTTTCATGTATGCATGACTTGTTTCTGGGCTCTTTCTTCTGTTCCATCATCCTATTTATCTATCACTGTCTTGATTACTATAGCTTTATGATAAGTCTTGCTAATCTGGTACAGGAATAGCCCCCAAGCTTATTCTTCTTTAGAAGGATTTTGGCCCTTTGCTATACTCCATAAGTGTTAAGAATTAGTTTGTCAAGTTCCCACCTCACTGTAAATCTAATTGGATTTGCACTGAATTGAAAGAGCAGTTTGGGAAACTTATGTCTTTATAATATTTGTTATTTTGTCCAAGAACATGATATATCTTTTTATTTGGCTCTTAATTTAACATAATTCAAAAAATTTTTATAAGTTTCTCCATTGAAAATTTCGTAGTTTTTGTTGTATTTACTTCTAGGTACTTCTATATTTTTGTTGTTAATGTGAATGGCTTATTTTATATTTTCCAACTGATTGCTATTCATGTATAAAAACTCAAACTGACTTTTGTATATTGATTTTGTATCCAGCAACCCTGCTAAAGTCTCATTTTGATTCTAATAATTTGTCTATGTTCCTTTTGTGTTTTCTACATAGTCAGTAGTAGATGTGCAAATAACAACTATTTTTTAAATGATTTTATTTTTAAGCAATCTCTACACCCAACATGGGGCTTGAACCCACAATCCCAAGATCAAAAGTCACATGTTCCACCAACTGAACCAGCCAGGCACCCCTGCAAATAATAACTATTATTTCTTCTCTCCTAATCTTTATACTTTGTATTTAATTTTTTTACATACATATCTTGGCATGAAACTGGCAAATGGGATAAGCATTACCATTATTCCTATTTTTATAAATAAGGAAAACAAGCCTCAGAAAAATTACAAAAAAAAACTTGCCTAAAATCTCAAAGCTAGAAATAGACAGTCAGGATTCAAACCCCAGTCTAGTCATTCCAAAATCCATGTTCTTATTTTATGCTGTGGATTTCTTTTCCCCCATCACACATAAACATTTGAGATTTGTAAAATAACTGATCTGCCATTAAGGAGAAGGATTTTAATTTCTTGGTTTCTTTTAAAGAAAAAAGAAAGATTATTTCGAACTGGTCAGTGCATCTGCACCATCTGCAAGCCAGAAAAAACAAAAAACAAAACAAACAAACAAACAAACAAAAAGCTGAAAGGAGAAGGGACCTAACATACTGTTTTGCATATGTTTGCTTATCCCATCCCAACAGTAACCAGCAAGTTGAGTGTCAGTGTCCCAATTCTGCAGCTAAGGAAACTGAGTCTCAGAGAGATTAATATTAAAAAAAGCAATGACAAAAAGAGTAGTTTTCCATGGCAAGCAGAATAGCAAAATGTGTATATTGCATAAAAAAAATTTTGGAATATTCTCCAGTTATAATTAGCAACTTAGTTTTACAGCCCCAGGTAAATACAAAAGGATGAGACCTTGGAAAGATTCCTTGTGTTTTCCCTGCAGGTCCATGGAAACAAAGAACCCCTCCATAGAGTTCTTCACCGGGGCTGGGAAGGAAAAGAATTAGGAAGACATTTGTTCATTTTCATTCATTCACTCATTCACTTAACAAATACAGTATTTATTAAGGGCCATCTATCTGAGTCCTGGGGTTATGGTTGAAAATACAAGTGGGAACAAGCCAGGCACCATTCCTGCCCTCATGAAGCTTTCAATCCAACATGAGAGTCCAGCATTAAGTCAGTAATCACTGGTCTGCTGCCATAGTACCCATCTCCAGGACCCACCATCCGGCAAACAGAAATCCCTTGTGAAGCTGGAGCTGACAGTGCTGTGCTCCTGAACATCCTCAGGTCCCCATGTGGAAGCTGCCACAGCCCTCCCGCAGGCTGGCGAGCCCCCCTCTCTCTCCTCCTTGGTTTCCTACAGCCCTGATGTTGCCGGGAGCCTGTCCATCACAGTGCCAATCGCAGGGGAAATTGAATCCAGGGGCTCTTTCTAGTCGTGTTTGCTCACTTTTTTCTTAGCATGATCTTTGGTTTCATTATATTTAGGTATTTCTTTTATTTATCCATGCACTAGAAAAAAAAAAAAAAAAAAAGGAAGGTGCCTCTTTAAACCAAGCGTGAAATGTATTAGGAACCTAAAGTTGAGAATAATGGGCTTTTTTTTTTTTCCCTCCTGGAAAGCTAGCCTACAGGAGGAAAAAAAATCCATTCAAATAATTTCGTTTAGTCCTAAGTATAAAATAACCGAAGTCAAGGTGTCTCTGCTGTTATTATTTTTTCTGATGTTTTTGACACCCGCGTGTGGAGTTCTCCGGCGCTCACAGCTTCCAGAGCTGTGAGCTCCCACTTGGTATATTCGTAATACTCCTTAATATTTTCATTTTGATGTAATTTGCGGCCCCAGCTTTTTAAATATCCGCTCTGTAATAATGTTTAATTTCAGGGGTCACTCCGCCAAGGAGTATATTAAAGCTTATAAAACTCATTTCCAAAGCTCAAATATCAAGCTGTGATCAGGTTAGGAGGGCAGCATCTGTGAATATTTCATCTTTTATCATGCTGATAATAAGGAGATGACAGAGGCACATTATTACAATGAGAGAATTGCTCATTTCAGGCCTGGTGCTGGAAGCTGGGGTCTGCAGTGTGTATTACTCAATAAGAGCAATTCTGATATGAAAAGCAAGTTTACTGAGGCACCACTGTGTCTTATTTGATTGGAATGAATAATATATGGAGCTGCCGTTCGGGCGGCTGCTGGCCGGGGGAGGGGAGGCTTGCATGGAGAGGTGCACTTGGGGATAGACGGCGAAATAATTTATCAAAGGATATGTTTTATGGCCTGAAAATAAAGTTAAGATAACCACTGTTTATTAGAATCATTATTTCGGAAATCTGTATTCTGGAAATCTTAAACATGTGCCGGCTTACACAGGAGAAGAATCTTGATCCCTTCAACTGGTAGAGATGCCTCATAATTATCTATTTGCACATAGGAGCTGAGTGAATTTGACACCCGGGCTGATTCCTGCCACATTCTCCATTGGCGACTTTCATTATTGCTTTGCGTCAAGCCAACTTCATCAAGCGGGAACCTTAAAACTCTGGTTTTTCTGGTAGTGAGATGATGAAACACCATCAAGAGGGAGTGCATCTTTTGCCTCCTGGAGAAAATCAAGTATGAACCACCTCTAATTATTGCCCCCCCACCCTACAGCTGCCTCTGCACCCACACCCATCCTCTCCTCCTGTTCTACCATAGTGGAAGGGGGCTGCCTCCTTGGTCAAGGACTAATCCTCTCAGTGCCATGGATCTTGTCCCTTCCCACCTGTTCTGACCCCGTGAGGTGCCACTCTCCGCACCTTCAGTGTCCTTCATGTCCCTTCCTTGCAGCTGGCTCCTTCCCTTCAGCCTCTGAACATGCTCACATCTCTCCCATCCTAAGAAAAAGTATGTGAGATCTTGACCTTCCATCTCCCTCCAGCTATCACCGTAGGTCTCATCTTACCTTTTCATCCAAGTGTCTCATAAGAATTGAATACACTTACTGCTCCCCAACTCACACGGCATTCACTCCTCACTTCATTTCGACTTCCGTACCCACCATTTCACAGACCACTCCCACCAAGGTCACGGATGCCCTGCTAATGACCACACTCACTGGACACTTTTCATTCTGCACCTAACTTGACCTCTCAGCTGCATTTATTATTATGTATTATTTATTATTGTCCCATTATTTCAGGACACAACTTGCTGCTTTTCCTCCTTCCTAATCCCTGTTCTTCCTCTGATTGCTTTCATGGAAACTCTTCCTGCCCTCCCTGAAGATGTTGGTGTTCTGAAGAGCTACCCCCTTGCCCTCTCCTCACTCTGCTCTCTCAGCTGGGCAGCAGCATTCACGGCCTTCACTGTAACTACCACACAATGACTGCTGACTCAACTTAGGATCAACAGTAACTGGCTTATAATAAAACCTCTTTCTTGAAGCGCCAGACCCATATATCCAACTGGGTGCCCCACCGGCACTCCAAACACAACAGATGGAATATTTAAAGACCAACACAAAATTACACACACACCCCATGCCTCCTCCTTCTCCTCCTTCTGATAGTCCTATCTCCAATGAAAAGAGAACCTTAAAGGCAGTCACTCGAGCCAAAATACAGGCCGGCATCCTCAACACCTCCACTTACAATCAGTCAAGTCCTATCGATTCTGTTACTTTCTAGAAAATAAATAGATCTATTATAATTCCTGATTATGAAAATAACACCCATTTATTGAAAAATTTTTTCATACTATACAGAAATAAACAGAGAAGAAGGTAAAAATCACCTAACACCCTCTACTTACAGATATTCATCATCATTAACATTTGATATACACACATCTAGCCTTTTGGGTTTTTTTTGTTGTTGTTTTTTGTTTTTTTTTTAAAGATTTTATTTATTTGACAGCGAGAGACAAAGCGAGAGAGGAAACACAAGCAGGGGGAGTGGGAGAGGGAGAAGCAGGCTTCCCGCAGAGCAGGGAGCCCGATGTGGGGCTCGATCCCAGGACCCTGGGATCATGACCTGAGCCAAAGGCAGATGCTTAACAACTGAGCCACCCCGGTGCCCTCGCCTTTTATTTTTGATTTAGACCTTAGCCATTCAACATTTACTGAGTGCCTACTACGTGCCAATCATTGTATTGGGCATATATACACTTCCTTTTTTGAATACAAAAAAATAGGATCTTAATATACATGTGCCATCTCTAATTTAGCAAGGGACATCTCTCCATTTCAATAAATATAAATCCACATAATTCATTTAAATAGTTACATAGTATTTCACTGAATGGCTATAGCATAGTTTACTTACTTAATCAAGTCCCTGCTGATGGAATTTAGGTTGTACCCCAAATTTTATGTTAACAATGACTTGCAATAAACATCCTTATATATAAATCTCTTTTCACTTGTTTGATTATTGCTTTGGAATAAATTCCTGGACATGGAATTGTAGAATTCAAGGATGTGCACATTTTTAAGATTTTTTGATAAATATTAGTGCACGTCCTCCAATGATATAACAATTTGCTTTCCCACCACTAATACGAAAGTTTCCTTACACCCTCTTTGACACTGAAAATTATCAATCTGTTTACCTCTGCCAATCTGCCAAATAACATTTGCATAATATTGCATATGTTATTGCATAAATTTGCAATAACATTGCTTAATTTGGATTTATTTTATTACTGTTGAGATTGATCATCTTTCCATACTTTTGTTGGTATTTGCATTTCTTTTGTAAATTGCTTGTTTGTGACCTTTGCCCATTTATTTATGAGATTGTTCTAATTTTTACCTTTGACGTATACAGACTCTTTATTTATTAGAAACAACAATCATTTATCTATAATATATGTTGTGTACATTTTTAACCAGGTGGTAATTAGCCTATTTGTGTTTATAATATCTTTAGAACAGCAATTTGCAATTTCATGTAGCCTAATCTAATACCCTTTTTATGGTTTCTGTTTTGGGGAGTAATGCTTAGAAAGGACCTCCATACCACTAAATTATAAAAGATATAAAGATGTTTTCTCATGTTTCCTTTTAGTTATCCTTAAGTTTTAATTTTTGCTTTTTAATATTTTTGTTCTAAAATTTCTCCTGGTATAATATTTATTAATTTTAAATTAAGGAAAATACTTAAATCAGTACAAATGGGGGTTATACGGCAAAAACTCATGACCAAAAAAGAAACTCTCCGCAAACTAAAAATAGAAAGAAATTCCTCAACTTGATAAAGGGCATTTATGAAAAAAGTACTGAAAACTATAAAGTATTACTGAGGGAAATTAAACAAGATCTAAATAAATCAAGAGATAGAGCATAGTCACACATTAGAAGACTCTACAACTCGAAGTTGTCCCCCAACATTCTCCCAAGATTGAGCTACAAATTCAACACAATCCCAGTCAAAATCCTAGTGAGATTTTCTTGTACAAATTGACAAACTGATTCTAAAACTAAGTGGAAATACAAAGGATCCAGAATAGCTCAAGCAAAATAGGAAAAAAAGAATAAAGTTGGGGGATTTACACTATCTGACTTTAAGATTTATACTATAAAGCTACAGTTATCAAGATAGAATGATATTGGTATATGGGTAAACATATAGATCAAGTGAACAGACTAGAGAATCCAGAAATTGGCCAATATATGGCCAATTGATTTTCAACAACATAAGCACCAACATAACTCAATGGGAAAAGGGTAGTGTTTTACGACTAGGTGGTCATATAAAAGAAAAGGAAATTCAACCTCTACCTGATACCATACACAAATGTTATTTTGAAATGGATCAGAGACATAAACATAAAACCTAAAACTATAAAATTTCTAGAAGAAATCATAGGAGAAAATCTTTGCAGTTTGGGGTTAGACAATGATTTCTGAGACAGGAAAAACAAAACATTAGTTGTAAAAGGGAAAAAAAGATAAATTATACTCCTTCAAAATAAAACACTTGTGCTCTTTAAAAGACACTATCGAGAAAAGGCAAGCCACAGACTGGGAGAAAATATTTGTATCACACGTATTTGTCAAGGAGCTTATATCCAGAATACTTAAAAAACTCTCACGGATCAATAATAAAAAGACAAACTACTTAATTTTCTAATGGGCACAATTTTAATAGATTCTTCAGAAGAAGACATACTAAAGGCCCATAAATTCATGAAAAGATATTCAACATCATTAGTCATCAGAGAAGTATAAATTGAAATCACAATGAGAGACCACTTCACACCCACTGGAATGGCTAAAATTTGAAAGCCAGACAATTCCAAGATCAGATGATGAGGATGTGGAGGAACTAGAGTATTCATATGTGATTGATGAGAATATATAATGGTTTAGCCACCTTGGAAAACAGTTTGGTGGTTTCCTACAAAGGTAAATGTATATGGATACAACCCAGCAATTCCACTCCTACGTATTTACCCAAGAGAAATTATACATAACATATGTAATACATATATAATTTAGGTATATAATTTATACATTATGTACCTATTTATACATACATGTTCATAACATTTGTATTCATAATAGTCCCAAACTAGGAACAACTGAAATGTCCATCAACAGGTAAATGGATAAACAAATTATGCTGTATCCAGACAGTGGAATACTATTCTGAAAAAAAAGAAAGAAAGAAAGAAAGAGAAGAAAGAAAGAAAGAAAGAAAGAAAGAAAGAAAGAAAGAAAGAAAGAAAGAAAGAAAAAAGAAATATTGATACACCCAACAACATGAATGAATCACAAAGTATTTATGCTGAGTAAAAGAAGCCAGATAAAAAGGGGTATGTATTGGGGCGCCTGGGTGGCTCAGTCGTTAAGCGTCTGCCTTCAGCTCAGGTCATGATCCCAGGGTCCTGGGATCGAGCCCCACGTTGGGCTCCCTGCTCCGCGGGGGGCCTGCTTCTCCCTCTCCCACTCCCCCTGCTTGTGTTCCCTCTCTCGCTGTGTCTCTCTCTCAAACAAATAAAATCTTTAAAAAAAAAAAAAAAAAAAAGGGGTATGTATTGTAGGATTTGTGGACCTCCGATTATACCATATACTAGAATGGGCAAAACTAATCAACAGTGCTAGAAATCAGAACAGTGGTTGCCCGGCAGCAGGAAACTTTCTGGGGCGATGAAAATGTTCTACATCTTAACTGGGTGGTAGTTACATAGGTATCTACCTTTATCAAAAGTTATCAACCTGTATGTTTAAAACATATGCATTTTCTTGTATGTAAATTACATCTCAATAAAGTTAACTTCAAAAAAACACATACAGTTGAACAGGATTTGGACAGCTTCCAAAGGCCAGTATCTTTTCCTTATGCTCCTAGCTCTTTTCTGGCTTCCCCCCCTACACATTGTTTAGTAAGAAATGTTGGGCGATACATAGCAGACAACATTAATCAAGATTCTTTTGGTTTTAAGTAACAGAACTCCAATCCAAACCAGCTTCAGAACAAAAGTTGGACTGACCAGAATGAGTATCTTGGGTAGAACTAGCAATGCTGCTGCTCTGCGGGACTCTAGCGCATTCCATCCCAAAAGCACTGAAGCCCTGGGCCTTCTGGTGCCCCTGTAAGGATGATGGTCATTGGTAAGGAAGGGTGGTGCGTAGCTGCAAGCAGGACACCCCATAACAAATCTTGCCAGGGAGTACATCTGTTCAATCTATTCCTTCCATTTATCCTTTTCAGATGATGGTGTCCATGAAAGAAATGGAGAAGAACCAGAAGTGCGCCCCCAATGATGAGGGTCCTACCACCACTCCTTCCCATAGGGGGAAAGCAGGGAGAAGGAACATGATTCTTCTTTGCCCATTAGAGTTCCCAGAGGACATAATGTATTGTTTTGTCACCTAAATTCATCTAGGGAGATATTTCAATGCGCAAGATAATATGTCCTTCCAAGCCCATGGGTTGTTGGTTCTACCAGGCTTTCATTCTTCTGAGTACGGGCACCCCAGCATGTCTGAATCCATGTGAGAAGGAAGCAAGGTCCACCTCTTGGCATTCATATGGACACCCAAATACTAAGGTACTATGTGTACTCAATAGAGGCCAAACCCTTGGTAGGGCTAGGAGGAAAGACAGGAAGGAAGAAAAGAAGGGAGGGTGGGAAGGATGGAGGGAGGGGACAGCTAACACTTGAAGTCACAGAGTTATTCTCCAGACAAAGTGAAGAACTCACTGGTATTACACACCTCCTGCTCCAACTCTGTGCCACATTCTCTAGGCCTTGGAGAACCCACCCCTGTTCCTTCCACCTCTCCCACTATCTCCACGTGTCCAAATATCACCCATCCTTCAAGGCACAGCCCCGGGGCACAGGCTGAGGCCACCCCCCATCGCACTCTCCGGGAGCTCCCACCCATGCACTTGGCCACTCCATTAAAAGACCAGTCTAGCCTTATTAGCAAGTCTATAGCCCCAGAAGCAGAAAAAGTGCTGCTTATCCCATTTATTGGGCATATTATTCTCGTCAGCGGCTTTTAGAGGATTTTGCTAATGGCTTAGGGACAGTACGCACCATCACAATTAAGACATTGCTAATAAATTAAGTTTTATGGACATAAATCAGCAGGTATGCTTATTCAGCTGTTACACCTCACTTAGGAGTGGGTTTCACACCTTAAGAGAAAGCATATTTCTATTCAGGAGTTGTAATGGCCTTGTTAATGGAATATTAATTACCTCACTTGTTGGACAGCAAGATGTCTGTTCCTGCTCTCTTGCCACAAGTGTTCTTGGAGAAACACACTTTTCCAACTTTGTGTCACTGTGGCTGATGGATCTCAGCTAAGCCCACTCCATCGTCCTCGGCAGAAGGACAGAATGAGGTTCACCCTCCTGTGATGAGCTAGGTAAACAAAGGCTTCAGTGGTCACAGAGAGAATGTGCAGCCTACCTTCCCACCCCCACCCCCCCACCCAGAGATGAGGCAGAAGGATAGCTGAGCTGAGAGGCTGGAGTCCTGGCTTCTTACCTCCCACCTTAGTTAGTTCATGCTGTCAACAGGGCAGCTCAAGCAAACATTCACTTCTCACAGTTCTGGAATCTGGGAAGCCCAAGATGGAAGATTTGGGTTTGGTGTGAGCCCACCTTCTCATGGTGTGGCGCATGGGGTCTGCACCCTAGCGTGTGCTCATGGAGGGAGTGAGAGCTCATGTCCCTTCCTCTTCTTTTAAGGACACTAATCCTATCATGAAGGCAACAGCCTCATGACCTCATCTAAACCTGATCACCTGCCACCCTCCTAATACCATCACATTAGTGGTTAAGATTTTCCCACATGAATTCTGGAGGGACACAAACACTCAGCCCATAACACCTCCACTCCAACAATAACCAGCAGTGTGACCTTAGGCAAACCACTGACACTCTCTAGCCTTAGCTTCCCACTTAACACATGAGTATAATAAAGTGACCATGGATAAAACTAAGTGGAATGCCCAACCCTTAGAAAGATACCAATATTGCACCGTTTTGTGATTATCTTGCCAAGAGCATGGGAGAAACACCAAGGATGGGAATGGATTTTGCCTGAAAGAAGGTGAATGTTCTCATTGTCAATCATCCTATAATGTCATTAATCTGGGAGAAAGAAACAATCTAGTGTTGTGGGTGGACAGAGGGGGGCTCCTTTCTCTCTGCCAATGCACGAGGATGTCTTTGGCTCCAAACTCTGTAGAATGGAAGGACTGGAGAACAGTGGGCTCCCCCAACCACACAGGGTGGGCCAGAGAGAGCAGTGCAACAAGCCTCCATATTTTATCCCCAGCACCAGGGACCAGAGTGGCCCAAACACAAGCCTTGCAGGAAGGCAGTCCTGTTCAGTTAGCTTCACAGGCAACAGGTGCATTGCCCCACCACCAACAATGCAAGCATGGGAATGACCCTTTAAACCCAAGAGAGTGGGGCCAGGTCATGAGAATACCTTGAAAAGGGGTATTTTCCAGCAAGAAGATAACTGAAAATTGAACCATGTGAGGGTGGTAACCCATTCAGCAAAGGAAGAGCTCAATCAGGACCTAGCACACCCTACCCTGCCTCAAATCACTGTGCGATCTTAGACAAGTCCCCACCCTCTCTGGCCCTAGTTTCTTTCTCCTAACCTGATGATCTCAAGGTCAAACAGCCTCTTCCTCTGAGAAATACCAGTGAAAATGACTTCAGAACACACATCACCTTTCTTTTCTTCATCTAGGAGAAAATTCTCAGACCCAGGCACCTGCTGGAAGAATTTCTTTCTTTGCATCCGTTTAGCATATCAATTCTCACATTTTCTGCTTGAACTTCAGAGCAAAGGACTTGGAAAGCTGAGCCTTTGCCTTTTTAATGCAGAGTTTTGCATATTCTCTTGGACTCTTTAGGGTCCTCTTTGCCCTTCAGTTGCTCACCACAGAGCAGCCCTGTGCCCTGGCTGAGGCTCAGGCCCATTCCCTCCACAGCTAATTGGGGTAACTGACCTTCCCATACATCCCTTCCTTCTCCTGCAGCAAGAGAATAAAAGTCCAGCCCAAACTGGAATGCAGAGAAAGGGCAGAGAATGGGAATGGGCAGTGAGAACCCCAGAAGGTGGGGTGCAGGTGCAAGGTGGTTGTGGTTGGGAGAAGCCATGGTTTGCAAGACTGAGGAAATAAAACTGAAATCACTGATGTTCTGCACTGAGCTGCAGGGCTGCAGGAGGCCATGAAGCCATGTCTGGGCTGAGGGGCACTCACACAGGCTGTTGCATATATCAATGTCAGTAGCATCCAAGAGCCTCGAGGCACCTCCCAGAGGTAGAAAAGGAAGGAAAGGCCAGGCTGTGACAAGGTGTCCCTACTACCCTGTAGCACATTGTCCTTTTCTCACTTCACAATGGAACTGCAGCCCCAGAGAGAGAAATCTAGTTCTCACCAGAAATCACCTTCAGAGGTGCCTTGGTCATCTATTGCTGCATAACAAACAATCTCAGTGACTTACCATAATAAGCAATCATTTAGCTCAGGCATCTACAGGTCAGCTAGGGCTCAGCTGGGCAGCAATAAGTTGCAAGTTAGGTCTGAGTTTGCTCCTCATTTCCCTCATTGTCATTGGACCAGTAGGCTAACTGGGACATGTTCTAATCTCATGATAATGACAGAGGCACAAGACAGCATGTGGGAACATCTGATGCCTCTTGAGGACTAGCCCAAGCTGCACCCTATGGCTTCTGTCCTTTTCCATTGGACAAATCAAGTCATATGGCCAAGACCAAAGTTAAGGGCCAGGGAAATATACTCCATCTTATAGAAAGATCTGCAAAGTCATATGGCAAAGGGCATAGAGATACAGAGAAAGGTAAAGAATTGGGATCAATAATGCAATCTACAAAAGGAATGAGTCCCACAATGTTTCATAGTTGATGAGACATTTTCATACTCTCCTTCATCTATTCTTCATAACAACCCTAAGAGACAGTGATTATATTTCCATTTTACGGGTGAAGAAATTGAAACTCAGAAAGAAGGGACATGCCTGAAATCACACAATCATTAAGCTTAAGAGTGTGTACACCAATCTCTTCATTCAATTTTGAGTCCAGAATATTTGCCATAACTCCAATGCTGGCTTTCCTTAGGGAGCCCCTAGAATACCTGGGATTTGTGGAATGGTCCCCTATTACTTACATAAGGGTCTCACATTGGTTTTATTTTGTTTTTGTTTTGTTTTTTTTCTGGATGACAAAATTTTATGGATGGCAAAAAGGACCAGGATGCTTTTAACCATAAATTAAAGGATTTGAATGAAATCAGGAACAGCAAATATCTGGCATGCATGCTGCCACATCCATTCCTACATCCTTAGCAGACATCACTAATCAATGATGGCACTCTTTCCTCATGAGTCTCAGAATCTTTCTCTACACAACACGCCAGAGCTACTGAGTTGGAGAGGACATGGAAGGTGAAGAATATTTTTAAATCCTATATAAACCGGGGCACCTGGGTGGCCCAGTCAGTTAAGCATCTGCCTTCAGCTCAGGTTGTGATCCCAGAGTCCTGGGATGGAGCCCCGCATCGAGCCCCTCATCGGGCTCCCTACTCAGTGGGGAGCTTGCTTCTCCCTCTGCCTGCTGCTCCCCCTGCTTGTGTGCACTCCCTCTCTCAAATAAACAAATAAAATCTTTTTTAAAAAATCCTGTATAAACCTTTTCTGAGGCCCACTCACTCCCCAAAGGCTATGATTCTGAAACCAGCAATACTGTAGAACAGCAGCATGGAAAGGCCACCTGGCTGGGATCAGAAGAACTGATTCTAGTCCCAACTCTGCTGTAGCTCACTCTGTAGAAAAGACAATTAAAATTAAACTTCTCTGAGATTTGTTGCATCAGTTTTGTGACCTTTAAAACCATTTATTTCAATTCCCTAAACATTAATTGGGTACCCACTGTGTGCCAAGCATTGCCATCAAGGGAATAAAGAAATGAATAGGACATGTCCCTATTCTAGAAGGAAGGCAGGGGGGTGGGGAATGCTTTGATTTCTGAGGTCCAGTCCAATGCTAATATTCTCCTAACATGACACTAAAAAGCACAAGACATTGTCATGGGACTCATAAATCCTGCAGGCTCCCCAGGCTTGAAGACCTCCTCCAAGGCAGGAGCATGGGGTTATGGATGAGGGGATCTGACCTCAGAGTGGGGTTTACATGTTCCACTGTTCTCCATGCTCCCAGAGTTGAAGGCAAGTTCTACTGCTGGGCCAAAACTTTCCAGGCTCATCTTCCAAATTTTAGAGTCAAACAGACCTGGGTGTGAATCCCTTCTCTGCCACTTACTAGCCTTGTGACCTTGGACATCATCCACTCACTCACCAAGCAACTGGTTTCCTTATCTGAAAAAAAAAGTGGGGGGTGGGGAGGGGGAAGAATCATCACTCCTGCATGGAGGTCTGTATCTATTAAACAAGCAAACTTAGGCAAATGCCTGCAACACAGATGCCCTGAATGAATTAACATCCCTTGCCTTCCTCTCCTCCACCAACCCCATGCCCCAGCTAAGAGCTTCTCCACCCTAGCTGCACAAAGGAGTCCCTGGACAGCTTGTAAAAAATAGAGATGCCCAGACTGACTGGACTAGAACCTCTGGGGATGGAGCCCAGGAAGTCATATGTTTGTACCCTCCCAGGTGTTAATAATGGGCAGTCGGTGTTGAAAGCCACCACCCTGGCTATATATGAGTGAAGATTTTCAAGAGGAATAGAACCAATAGGACATAGATATAGATAGATATGGATGTATAGATATAAATATAGAGCTAGAGATATAGAGATATAAATGATATAGAGATAGATATATAGATGATATAGATGAATATAGATGATGTATATATAGATATAAAGAGACTTATTATAAGGAGTTGGCTTATGTGATTATGGAAGCTAAAAAGTCCCAAGATCCGCAATCAGCAAGTTGGAGACCCAGGAGAGCCAATGGTGTAAGCTCCTCTGCCAGAAGATTCAGCCCTGCCAGGCCAGGGGGACATGGAGAGCTCGCATCACCACCTCCACCAGACATGCTGCCCTGGGATGCACATCTCTTGGAAGCATCCACGGTGTTCCCCCTGATCCCCTGTCAGATCTGGGGGCCTGCCCAGTGGGGTCGCTATTGTTTAGGGAGGTAGCATGCGTGTATATGCAAGAGGTATGTATGTGTGTTTGAGGGAAGCTGCCTACCCTGGTGCTGGACCTCCACCCAGCCCCTTCCCACAGCCAAATCCTGGTGAGCATTTGTTCACTGAGAACATGCCGGGCACTGTTCTAGGTGCTGGGGATGTGATGGCCATCACAGTTAGGCTGTAGGTGCTTGGACATTTCAGTATCATATACCAGCTTCAAGTATCAAAATATTAATATTTTTGTTGGTGCAATGCCATTGTTTCAGTATCTTTTAAAATTTGAAACCTGAATTACTTACATCTGGAGAGACACCCAGAAATTTTTATGCTACATCAAAATTTTTAACTGGCCCAAGAAGCACTCATTTAGAAATCCATCTATCTATATTTCTCCCCTGCTGTTAAAATCCCATGACCTGGATCATTGGGTAGTTGACCATTGTTTGCTTTTCCCTTCAAGGTTGAGTGCTATTAGTAATTTATACTGCTCCCAAAGCCAGTCTGGGTTCTACTGTTCTTCTGAGGGCCCAGTCGAATCTCCTTAGAACAAGGATGAGGGGACACATTAAGGCAAACAAGAGGAGGATATGGCAGCAGGACTGAGGGTTAGGGAAGGGACAAGGAAAGAATGAGGTCCCCAGATCTTTCAAGCTTCTTTTCCCCAGGGCCAGATTTACTCTGCTCCCTTCTCAGAAAAGGGCTGGATCCCTTGTTGGTGCCTGATTCCTCCTCCCCTGGGTACTTTATCTTGACCATCATTCTCCTGGAAGAAGAAAATTGCCTCAGTCCTAGCCTGGCTTTCCCTCAGTAAGAACTTAGGAAAAAGTGTAGAAGATTTTGGTGGCAACATTTCACCTTTTTTAATGAAATGACAATATTTTGGTCTTTCTTAAAATACCATATTGTCATACTGTCATTTTGATCCAATGCTATAGCTATAACCACATAATACAGTGATGAGTAAACCTCCCTACCCTCGAGGAATTTATATTTTAGTGGAGGAGACACAATATAGAAATGAGCATACATATAAGATAATTTCAAATAATGGCATGAGTTAAATCAGTTACTCTTTGTTGCATAACCAACCATACTATTCATTTTATGATTTTTTTAAGAGACCATTTATTCTTGTTCATGAGACTACAGGTCAGCTCAGCAGTGCTACGGGTCTTGTCTGGGCTCCTTCATACATTTGCAATTGGCTTCAAGTCAGCCAGGTGGCTCTGTTTCCAGGGAAGGCTGATTATTGGCTGGAGTGCCTTGGTTTACTTGTGTTCTCTCGTCCTCCACCAACCTAGCTCAGGCTTCTTCACACAGTAGTTGCTGGGGTCCAAGAGGAACAGTGGAAGACCGCAAGGCTTAAAGCTGGCACACCTTTATTTCTAAAACATTCTATGAGCCAAAGTAAGCCATAACTCCAGCCCAGATTCAAGGAATGGGGAAATGGATTCTACCTGTCTATGGAACATGTTGCAAAGTCACATTGCAAAGAGGCATCAGTAGACAGAGAGATGGAAAATTGTGGCCATTTTTGCAATTAATAACATGGTTTGTGGAATAAGTGGAATAAGAAAGTGACAGGGATGAGAAGCTTCTTTATATGATAATATGTTACGTGAGACCGAAGTGATATGAAAGAGCAACTCTACATCAAAGATTAGGTAGATGAGCACAACAAGCAGTAAGAACAGCATGTGCAAAGGCCCTGAGCAGGGAAAAAAAAAAATCTTAAAATCTTCATTGTGTTCAGGATTCAGAAAGGAGTGGACCTGAGTGGAGTAGGTAGATGGATGGAGGGGGATGGGGTGGGTAGGGACATGCTAGGAGATTCAGTGGGACAAATAGGCAGGAGGCCCTCATGTTTGACCTTATAGGTTATGGTAGGATACCTGGATTTTATTTTATTTTTGCCTTACAATACCATTGACTATATTCCCTATGCTCTACCTTTCATCCTCATGATGGGTTTCATTTTCAATATAATAAGAGGGTTTCAAACAGGGAAGTGAAATGATCTGACCAAAATTCTAAAAAGGTCACGTGGGCTGCAGGAGCAGAGCAGGGACATTGTGCAGGAGACTATCATAACAGTCCAGGCAAGAGATGTCATGACGCAGGCTGAAATGGTAGCAGCGACGGTGGTAAGAGGTGGGTGCTCTGCAAAAGGACTTACTAATGGATTAGGTGCTAGTGGGAAGGAAGAAGAAAATGACTTCAAAGCTTTTGCCTTGAATCTCTACGTGAATGATGAGTTACTGAATGAACCACTTTGCTAAGATAAAAAGATGGTGAGATGAACGAGTTGGGGAGAGAGGATTAAATCAAGAGTTTCACTGAGGGCACGTTAAGTACAGACAAATATCTCTCATGAACATGACACAAGCTTGTCTTTAACAAGGAGGAGGGGTGCCAACTGTATGGGATTCTGCTGCAACGTGGGAAAATGAGGATAGGCACATCACTGTTGGGTTCGGCAACATGGAGCGCCACTGTTTCTACCTTCCAGAATCAGGCTCTCTCTACCCCCCTGGACACTCCTGTGGCCCCTTAACAACTTCTCAGGCCACATACCCTGCTTACCAGTTTCAGCCAGTGGTTGCCCCACCAGCTACCACCCACCACAACTGTCATTCAGGTCATTGTCAGTCTGTCCCTGAGGTTGGGACAGACTTTGATCAGTGCTTCCCTCCAAACTGAACTGTAGACTTTCCTGAAGATTGGGGATGGTGGTGTGGAAAATGAGGTGTTTTATTCTCAGGGTCTGAACACCAACAGGTGCCTCAGGGCCACAGAGGTCAAGGCCTTCTGGAAGCTAGAACTGGCAGATTGTTCCTGAGAATCCTTCCTGAGGTCCAATGGTCCCTAAAGAGCATATAGGCAACCACTTTAATATCAGTGACTGACACAGTTCTTGTGATAATAGCATAGGAAGGGAAGCTGAGCAAGGCAGGCCAAGCAAGACCTTCTGGCTTCTCAGTTCTGCCCCTGGGCACAACAGGTTTATCCTAAGTGCAGTCTGGTTGGAAGAGTCCTAGTGTCCCTCACTCACTGAGTCCCAGTCAAAAGCTGGGTCCATGCTAGAAACCTAGGGGATACCCTGGTGATGCTGAGAGCACCATACTCCCTAGAGCCTCTGTTCTGGTCCCTTAAAGCCAACTTAAGTGTAGGTATGATTCATAAATACATTTTTATTTGCTTCTCTCTTGGCATGTGTGTCAGCCCAGGTCTCCAGGAAGCAGATGCTAGGACAGAATTAGAAGTGCCAGGTATTTATAGTGAGAAAATGCCTATGAAGGATAAAGGGGAGAAGAAGCAGGAATGAGCAAGGAAAACCTTTCATATACTGATCTGACACCTGTGACTGGGGAGGGGGACAAAAGGAAGATTGGGCAGGAAGAGACAAAATGCAGTACAGCTCTGAGAATGTCATGGCCAGGCCAATAGGGGTTTTGGAGCAAAGACAGCCATGAAAGGAGTCCTGCATTTCGAGGCAGAAATAGCCCAGCTCTGCCACGCCTACAGTGCTCAGTCATTGGCCAGGAGCTGCCTTGGGAGGATGTGGCCTCAGCTGAACATCACAGCAGATCCAAAGGAGAAGCACGTGGAGCCCATCAGCCAACTCTACTCACCTGGCTCTTTTGAAGGGAAAGCCCACCTCCAATGGCCAACATCACATGGCTGATGTCATCATAAAGATGCTTTGTTTTCAGAGGATTTGTTACATAGGTGGCAAAGGGATTAAAGAGTCAAAAGGATGATGAGTCTCAAATAGAGAACAAATTAGGAGAAAGTAGATCAAAGCAAAACTATTACAACTCACATGAGAGAACACTTCTCATTTTCTTCTGACATTGTTGGGTTTTATCAATTTATGGTTGATTAGAGTGTGGTTGGATAAAAAGTACAGCATAGGGATTGTAGTCGATAATATTATAGTAACTTTGTATGGTGACAGATGCTGACCACACTTATCATGGTAAGCATTTTGTAATGTATAGAATTGCTAGACATCATCTGTGTTGTACATCTGAAGCTAAGATAACATATGTCAACTATACTTCAATTACAGATTTAAAATTTTTCTTAGAAAAAGTAAGGTGACTTTTTTCTGTGTACTTACAATGGTTTATGAGGAATGCTGTTGAGGTATTCTCCTGAAGTTGATTG